>NW_026116942.1:315986-631973 GCF_001640805.2 Lates calcarifer
TGTATCGCTGCAAAATGCTGTTTTGAAATGTGTGACATCTGCTTGAAAAAAGTCTCACATTTGTACAATATTTCAATTCATAGGATATTATTTGAAAAGATGTTAACAATCCAGCTGAGAGTAACATCTCATGGACGAGTTAAACATTTTAAAATAGGAGTGGAAATAAGAGCTTAGATTTATTGTCATTACTGTAACAGAGTAGTTTTTTGTGTACTGTACTTTTTATAGTACAATAATCAGTGATTGCACTTTAGCACAAGTGTTTTACTTTGTCACATATTAAGTTGAAAGAGTAAAAACAAAAGTCATAGAGTGAAGTTAAGATTAACCCTCTGAAAATGCAACAAATGAAAAAAAGCCAAACCAGCAGCTGCAGCAGAGAAGGAGCTGCTAGTGAATCTGCAGCATCATGGACTGTGGCTGCTGGAGGACAGAGCTCTGTGAGCACAGAACAGCAGCTCTCAGCTCACAGTCTAGGGGTGCATTCACACCTCAGATGGGTCTCACAATGCAATAAAATAAGGATGGTGTCACTATGCAGCCATGGTTAAGATTTGCATTACCTTGGCATTGATTAAGAAAAGGTCACATGCTGTTAGCAGTGCTAAAATACCGGATCCCTCAACTATGACTTTTTTTGCTCCTGCTGTCAGTGAGATGTGCATTACCTTTCTGCTCTTGTTGATAAACGCTGTTGTGAAGTGCAGAGCTCATTCAGGTCAGTTTTTGAAAACTTGGTGCACTAGGTGCACAGTGACCAGAGAGGCTGAGTGGACTGGTTATATTTTACATTAAGAATTAACCAGCAGAGAAGTTGGATTTAGAGCAGATTGTAGATGACAACACTCACAGTGACGTTCAAACAGGTGTGTGCAACAAATGACTGATCATTGTAATTTACTCTACAGAGGAGAGCATCAATAACTACTGTGTTTCCCAGTATTGTGTGAGTGTTTTGTTGGAGTTTATGTTGTTTATACCTCTCTGCCTTTCCTGCTGCTTTATTCTGCTGGTAATTCTATAAGAAGTGGCAGGCTGTTGCAGCCTAATGTTGCTTCTTAAAACCTATGGACATCTGCTGTGGTGAATCCATGTATCATTCGTTCATTTGTTTTCCAAAATAAAACCAAAACTAAAAAAATAAAATAATGTTTTTTTTTTCTTCAATATTTGTTTCCAGAACCAAAATGAAAAAACGGATAATGGATAATCAGATTGTCTGATAATTTTGTTTTCTGGGCAACGCATTTTTCCCAGAAACCGCACAAGTCTCTCTGCTGTTCTCCAGTGATCTTGGAGCAGACTTGAACAATACTCCAAGCCCTCCAAAGCAACAAGTAAAAGAAAAGGTTAAGAGACTTTCAAAAAAGACTGATAAAAATGGTTAAAATAGCATTACAAACTCTAAAAGAGTGGAGCTTCTGCAGCAGGTGCACTCTCTGTTGTCCATGCTTGACAATCATCTCTGTGTTCACATCAGACTTCAGGTTTGAGTCAAACACAGTTCCCAGATACTTATAAATATCCACAATTTTGACTTCTCTGCCACTTGCGTTGCTTGCTTTGTGGTTATCATTATTGTTCCTGAAGTTGATTTTTAGTTCCTCATTTTAAATACATTCAATCTGTCTCTGGGCTCTGGAGAAGAGAAAGAAGTGCTGTGTCATCTGAAAATTTCACCAGTTATCAGTGTATTAAAATAAAAAGCAGGGGAGATGCCAAGTGCTTATATGCTCTATCGAAGATTAAGAGTTTAATTCAATTCAGTTTTATTCATATAGCGCCAAATCACAACAAAAGTCATCTCAAGGCACTTTTCATATAGAGCAGGTCTAGACCGTACTCTTTAAAATAGGTATTTACAGAGAGAGACCCAACAATTCCCACCATGAGCAGCACTAGGCGACAGTGAGAATAGCCAGAGAAGAACACAGGTTCCATGTAAAAATGTAAGGTGATATCAATAATACAGTAATAGTAATGATAGTAGCGATAATTAAAGTATTAACTGCTAACATAGCAATAAAACTAATAGCAGTATAAGTAATTTCTAATTATAGCAGCATGTGTTGAGTGGAGTTGTAGGAGCAGCAGGAGACTTGTCATCACAGATCAGACTCTACAGGGATTATGGATTATAGTGGAAGTTATCCAGGTTGAGGGAAAATGGCGACGGTCAGTGCACATCTGAAAGAGTTTTGTGTAAACCTCATTGAGCTAGTTGGCACAGTAGTAAGGTGTGCCCACAGATGGCATCAGGGCCTGCAGCCTTCCTTATGTTGGTTTTCATAAATAAGGTTGCGATTCATTCCTGAGGTATGATGATATCTGTCTGAGGTACAAGAGAGTCCCTCAATCTGTAAACATTTGGAGTACAATCAGACCTTTCAAAGCAAGAGAAAAAGGAATAAAAACTATTTGGCAAGTTGGCATCCTCCACACCATTAATGTTGATATTTTACCCGGTTTCATTTGCGTATTGGTTGATGGAGGACATTGATTTAATTCCCTTCCAGGCTTGTTTGAGGTTACCTCCACTGTCTTGAGTTTCTATTTTTTTTTCTCCCTTGTTGATTTCTGTCTTCACTTCTCTGGAGGCAACCTTTCTCTCTCAAAAGGATTACCAGTGTAAAATACCCTTTTTGTTTATAACTGATTAGAGCTCTTTAGTTACCCATGGTTTGTTGTTAGGGAAAATAATAACCTTTTTTGTTGGGATAACTGAGTTGACACAAAATGATGTGTAGGACAAGATAATTTCTGGGAGTGCGTCAGTTTCCTCACAGGCATCATAAAACATTGCCAATCAATGCATTCAAAACATGTCTGAAAGGAGGAGATACTGTCCTCTGTTGAAACTTTCTTCTTCTGACACTCAAGGCGTTTGAAGGAGGGTGTGTAAGTGGGCATCAGACAAACACTGCTGTGATATGATGTGCCAGGGGAAGCCATGGGTAAGGACTTATAAGCACCACTTACTGAACCATAGCACAAGTCTATTGTGTTATTCCATGTCGTAGCACAAGAGGCATATTGTTCATAGGTCCTTAGGGTCTTGTTTAAATTGCAGTGGTTGAAGTCCCCAAGAATAAATTTAGGGGCATACGGGCAGATGGACGTGAGTCTGTGTGTTACATCCGCGATCAGCTGTGCAGTGACGGATGCACTCTGCACAGTTGCTGAAATTCACAGGGTTAATAGTAAGGGTGGAGTGAGATTGTCAACAGTTCAATGTCGGGGGTACATATCCTGTCCCACACCACAACAGTGTTACAGTACCTCCCCCTCCTTGGCTCTTTCCACTGATCTCCGGAGACTGATGCAGCTGATGGGCTGACAAACACATTTATAGTCAGATCCTTGTCCCAGTCCATTTTGCAGAGCCATGTTTCAGTAAAAGCGAGGAGGCAGGTCTCCTTTATTTCTGGTTTGAATTTGGCCCACACTTCCAACTCATCTACCTTATTTTTGATAGACTGGGCGTTGGAAAGCAGTACTGTTGGCAGTGAAGAAAGCCGGCTGAGGGCCTTCAATCTTCTGCATAGATCCCTATTCTCCTTCCCCTTTTCTGACGAGACCAAGCCACGTGGAATGTACAGCTGCGACATACTTTTCGATACTATACTTGTTGGTACATCACCTTGCATTGAAGTCCTTAAAGACAAAAATAGTTTGCGGCTGAGAGAAACTCAGCTCCCGGTGCCGCCAAAGTGTCCAAAGTGTCCATGCATTTAAAAATTGTGGAACAATATCAGAAAAATGTTCCTTAATGTAAAGTTGCACAGACTTTGAAGATCCTGCCATCTACAGCGTATAATATCATCAAAAGATTCAGAGAATCAGAAGGAATCTCTGCGTAAGGGACAAGGCCGAAGGTCAAAACTGGATGCTGGTGATCAGAGGAGGCACAGGAAAAGTGCTGTCCCACATAAGTGCAAGAAATTGTGCAAATGACCCTGTGGTCCACATACAGGAGCTCTGACATAGACCCACACATGCAGGACTTAAAAACAATTAAGAACAATTGAAAAACTCAAGATAAAACATAAACACGTTCAGGTAGACTGCTCGGGTAGGAACGGCACCCGCAAGGAATCTGCCATTTGTAGTTACTGATGACATCTGAGATGGTTACTGGATGATATATGCTGCCTGCGTGCAAAAATGGTAGATGCAGGTATATGTTGGAGAACTAAGTCTGTGTTTTTGTTTTTTGTTTTTTTAGATGACAGGCCTTGACATTGAGAAGGACCAGATCATTGAAATGGCATGCATTATCACAGACTCTGACCTGAACGTTTTGGCTGAGGTAATACAAACTTGAACACTATTGGATTGCCTCTTGTCTTCTGTCTTATTAATTAATATGTTCTCGGTTGGCAGGGGCCCAACTTGATAATTAACCAGCCAGATGAGTTGCTGGACGGGATGTCAGAGTGGTGTAAAGAGCATCATGGAAAGGTAAGGGCATGAATGAAAGATGGAAGATCTCATAGGACAGAAAATGATTTTTACACAGCTGTTTATGAGTTATATATTTCAACTAGGACTGGGCGATATGGGATATATGATATTGGTCAATATCAATGTAGATCTCAATATAAATCATATCACTATTTCTGTCAAACTTATCTTCCTTTTTACTCCTGAGTGAGATGTGAAGATACCATAAGGTCAATTTTAGGGCTGCCCCTTAAATGTTGACCATCAGTTGGTAAGACCCTGATTCAACTCACAGAATGTCAGTGGATGAGTTGTTACACTTTTAGTTGTTCTCACACACACAACTGCAGGAGCAACAGAGTGACAGGCTGTCACTGCCTACTGACCTCCAAAAACTGCAATACACACAAAATTCAGCTGCCCGGTTACTCACCCGTACTCGCTCTAGAGACCACATTACCTCCGTCTTCCAACCGCTCCACTGGCTTCCTGTACAATACCGTATCCAGTACAAACTCCTTCTCATCACCTACAAAGCCCTCAATAACCTTGCCCGCTCTTATCTCACTGACCTCCTCCACCGTCATTCCCGCTCCCGCCATCTCTGATCTGCTGCTTCCAACCTCCTGACCCCCATCACCAGAACTGAGCACTGAACCCTGGGGGGACCGAGCCTTCACTGCTGCTGCCCTTACCCTCTGGAATTCCCTTCCACAACATCAGGAACTCAGACTCATTACAGACCTTCAAATCACTAATCAAGACCCACCTGTTCAATCTTGCAAACAGTCACTTTATGTAATTTACTTATTTCTTTTTACTGTTTCTCTTTTTGTCTTTGAGTGTCTTGAAAAGCACTATAGAAAGTTGATGTATCATTATTATCAAATCTCATAAACTCATATTTTATTTGCAATAGAGCATACACAACATATCAGATGCTGAAAATAAGACATTTTGCCATTACATGGAAACTATTAGCTCATTTTGAATTTGATGGCAGCAACAAAAAATTTGGAATAGGGGCAAGAAAAGCCTGAAAAAGTAATTGGCATAAATCAAAAACAACTAGAAGAGCATTTGACAACTAATTCTTTAATTGGCAACAGGTCAGTAACATGACTGGGTATAAAAGGAGCATTTCAGAGAGGCAGAGCCTCTCAGATGTAAAGATGGACAGAGGTTCACCAATCTGCGACGAACTGCATTTAAAAATTGTGGAACAATATCAGAAAAATGTTCCTTAATGTAAAGTTGTGCAGACTTTGAAGATCCTGCCATCTACAGCGTATAATATCATCAAAAGATTCAGAGAATCAGAAGGAATCTCTGCGTAAGGGACAAGGCCGAAGGTCAAAACTGGATGCTGGTGATCTTCGGGCCCTCAGGTGGCACTGCATTAAAAACAGGCATGATTCTTTAGTGAAAATCACTGCATGGGCTCAGGGACACTTACAGAAATCAGTGTCTGTCAACATAGTTCATTGTGCAATCCACAAATTCAGCTTACGGCTCTATCATGCAAAGAAGAAGCCATATGTGAACATGCTACCATCTAGACCACGTCTCTCTCAGGGAAGGCCTTACATATTTCAGCAAGACAATGCTAAACCACATACTGCATCCATCATAACATCATGGCTTCGCAGGAGAAGAGTCCGGGTGCTGAACTGGCCTGCCTGCAGTCCAGACCTTTCACCAATAGAAAACATTTGGCAAATCCTGCAACGAAGGCCCAGGACTGTTGAGCACCTAGAATCCTGCACCAGACAAGAATGGGACAACATTCCTCTCCTAAAACTCCAGCAACTGGTCTCCTCACTTCCCAGACATTTACAGACAGTTGTTAAAAGAGGGGATACCACTCAATGGTAAACATCGCCCTGTACCAACTTTTTTGAGATGTGTTGCTGCCATCAAATTCAAAATGAGCTAATATTTTCCATGAAATGGCAAAATGTCTCAGTTTCAACATCTGATATGTTGTTTATGTTCTATTCTAAAATATGGGCTTATGAGAATTTGCAAACCATTGCATTCTGTTTTTATTTACATTTTACACAGAGTCCCAACTTTTTTGGAATTGGGTTTGTATGTCTATTGAGGAGAGGTTCTATCGCAATATTGATATCATATTATTGCATATTATAGCCCTAATTTCAATCATTTTGCACTTTTGTTCACACCCCTGTCAGTGCTGTCAAACAAAGTATTCTGCCTGTGACAACTGATGGGAAACTGGCTTTTACAACAAAGAGCAGTGTAACAGTCATTTTCTATGACAGTTCTTGTCTATCCATCCAGACTGCAAATTGTTTCCCTCCTTTGGGTGGTTTAACCTCCATATGTTTGTGTTACATGAAATATAAATATTTGGTGGGTATAGATTCCCATATAACCATAGTTTGTTTATTTTTCTCTGTAACCCAGTCGCTCTGCCCTCCGTTTCCATCACACTTAGTTTCGTGGTCATTTTGAGAGAGGACTTGGTTTTAAGGTCAACAGCATGCCTGCACTGTTGATCCTGTAGTGGTCTGTGTGTGTGAACTGTGAGACCGCTCAAAAACGTGTAACAATTTGTTGACTGACGTTTTGAGTCGAATCAAGGTCTTCCTGACTGATGCATTTAATTATCGACTGTAAGGGGGCAGCCCTACAAATCAGTCATTTCACATCAGGTCAAAATGAAACCCAGCAATCTTCAACCATTTGTACTACCAGAAGAAATAGCTTAAGCTCACAACACAACAAATAAAAACATGTCTAAATTGTACAGACATACCAACACTGATGTGACAATATTTCTCAATGTTACAAAATGGGGGAAAGATTTATCCATATTACTAGACAATGAAATGTGAAGACCGGCATGGCGAGTGAAGGTGAGACAGAACTAGGTTGCTCTGAACAGGAGAAGGACCTGCCGAGACAAATCGAGTAGCTTATTCCTAGATGAAGGCCTACCTCTGTAGTAGAGATAGACCGATATGGTTTTTTCAGAGCTGATACCGATACTGATTATTAGTGTTCAAAGAGGCCGATAACCGATATTTGAAGCCGATATTCATTTGCAGTAAAAGTGAAAATATTGGCATCATAATTTTGGATAATACAAACTCCAACACTTCGTTTAAATGCCTTTAAGCATATGTTTATTAAACAGCTTTTCAGATTTGCAACATGTTAAAGCTTTTTTTTATCTTAGACAATAGACATCTTTGTTTTAAAATTCTAACAAAAAGTGCAGGGAGCTCCCAGGCTCAGCAGCATGTCTTATAAAGTTAAATGAAAACTTAAACAAATAAATAGCTCCCTGAAGTTAAATAAAGTAAATAAAGTTTTCCAAAATTTCAATATAACTGAAATGTTATTTTATCTTTCACTTATCTTTGTTTTAAGTTCAAACAAAAACAAAAAGTGCAGAGAGTTCCCAGGCTCAGCAGCATCTCTTTGTTCGGAGCTTCTCCACCCAGCAAAACTTTTTCTCCTCTCTGCCGTGTGTGTGAGCACTGTACATGCACAGCTTTCACTGCTGATTGGCTGTTACCCGTGCCAGATGGTGCTGTGGGTGGGAGAATGCTGGAGACAGAGTAGTGACTGCAGACAGAGAGGCGCGGCTGCATCAGAGCCAAAATAACTCAGTCTTAAATTGATCTCTTAACGGCCGTCAGATTAAAAAGGCCGATGCTGATATGCGTCAAAATGCCGAACATCGGCCCGGCCGATAATCAGCATGGACGTGGTTTGTTTACAATAAGTCTGACAGACCAGACAACTGCACTTTGTGAATTTTGCCCCACACCTGTCCCTAGACTCAAACTTCACTAACCTCTTCTACCACCTACGCAAGAATCATGTCAAAGGGTAAAGAGAGAGTTTGTGGATGAGAGGCACAAAAGAACCATCAGGTGCTCAAAATAAACCCCTGAGTCAAACGTTAGAACAAGCTTTTGCCCATGGTACACCATATAACAAAGACTTGAAGATAGAAAGAGATAAGAGCAGCCATTGCAACTTCTATCTTCTCCATATGGTTATTATATCTAAATTATTAATTCATTGAATTTCAAGAAAATGTACTATATCGTAATATATAACATTATTGGGATATGAGTTGACTTATGTCGGGGTATGAGATTTTGGTTGTAGTGTAGTGTAGGTTGTATAGTGGACTGATGAACAGAGATGTTAACCAGCGCCTTCTTTTTAAACTCACTGATCTCTCTGCTTTCTGCCTTTGGAGTCATTTTAGCTGAATATAGAGTAGCCATAGAACTAAATCATCTCCATCTATAGTGAGTTTGTCTGACTGTGGACTGATGAATATCTAAACTCTCTGAAATGACTCATTTCAGCTTTACACACATCAACAATTCTTGATTATAAATCTTCTAAACTCAACCCAAACCATCAATCTGGTTTCACTGACTGGTTTCCTAACTAATTAGCTTTTGTTGATGTCTTTCCAAGTGCTATATGAAGGCAACTGATCTTGCTTAAGGTTCTTGAAGACATTTCACCTCTCATCTGAAATGGGGCTGAACAATGTTGGGAAAAAATCTAACTGCGATATTTCTGACAGATACTCCGATTTGATTTGCAGTATAATTCTGAAATTCTAACTTCAGTTCAGGATTCACTTTATACATGTAAAATATGTGATTGAGCGTTACCATTTAAGAGATCATTGAAAATTAACTGCTCTATGTACTAATCCAAGAATGAGAATGAATATATACAAATCAAAATGTATTTATTCTAACAATAAATGGTATAGAACATACACATAATGAACCATAGGGCAGTTGTCACAGAACAAACATTAGCACTACGTTCCCTTGGCTTCTTTGCAGTAACTTGACATGTATGTAGACAAGTATCTAACTCCACTCTTTTGCTGTTTGGTCATTTTGAGACAAGATCTGGTTGTAAAGTTTACAGCCTGTCACTCTGTTGCTCCTGCAGTGATCTGTGTGTGAACAAGCCTGTGAATATTCTCATTCATCCAGGTCATAGTTATCTCAAGGAAATTTAAATCGAACACAACTGGACTTAGTTGTAGTCTAGGAAGATGTTTCACCTCTCATCCAAGAGGCTTCTTCAGTTCCTGCATGCATCTGACCAGGCTGGGACTGGTCCAACTAAAGTTTGGTGTGGAGACCCAGGTATTTAACCTCTGTGAGGGCTTTCACAAGGCCGATGATGTCATGGATCCTTTGTGCTCCATGTGCCAACGACAGTCGTTAGGGTGACAGTCATTGGTAGAAAAGTTAGTTTCGACTTTGTTAGTGTCCCATTGTGTTATAACGACAGTCGTTAGAGTCACATGAGGCCCTTTGTGAAAGGTTGTTTTTCTTAGAGGCCAAATCATTGAGTCTCCTGGGAAGGGATGAAAGGGCGGCATTGTAAATTGGAGATAGGTGGTGTCTCAGACCTCCTCTGTTGAGGGATGGTTTCTCTAATTTTACATAGATGGCTTCTTTCACTCCTCTTTCAAACCATCTGTCCTCTCTGTCCAAGATGTGGACCTTGAGGACAACTATGAAAATTGAGGACAACTGTGTGTCCTCAAATTGAGGACAACAAGGTCCACATCTTGTGAAAGCCCTCACAGAGGTTAAATACCTGGGTCTCCACACCAAACTTTAGTTGGACCAGTCCCAGCCTGGTCAGATGCATGCAGGAACTGAAGAAGCCTCTTGGATGAGAGGTGAAACGTCTTCCTAGACTACAACTAAGTCCAGTTGCGTTCGATTTAAATTTCCTTGAGATAACTGTGTGTGAACTGTGAAGCAGCTAAAAAAAGTATAACAATGTGTCCACTGATTCTGACTCTAAAAATAATCGCAGTCTTTGTGGTTTTCAAATCGCATTAGTTCAAATTGCAGATCAATTAAGATAACTTGTTCAGCCCTAATCTGAAAGGCTTCTTCAGTTATTTTCACAAACATTTTTTTGATATCATTAGATGAGTGGTTCACATACTTTTTCCAACCTACACTGTCACTGTTTGAATGGTGTGTTCACAATGGACATGAACAATAGAGTGATTTGTGCGTGATTAGTTAAATAGATTGTGTTTGTTAATTATTGCAACTTGGATGAAGATCTGACCTTATTTTAAGACAAATTTTTACATAAATGCAGATAATAAGACACAAAATTATAATTGTGTGACCTTAAGCGAATTGCATCTGTCTATACATGTGACACTTAAAAACAAGATCTTGTCTTAAAATGACTGAACCACAAAATAACTGATTTTAGTTTTGCCTTAGAGATTTTATGAAAACAGAAGGCAGAGTGACACCAGACAACGCAAGGCAGGGCAGAGTGACTCATGTCTGTTGACTGCTGTGAGACTGTCAGCTCCAAGAAGTTCTGCCTGCTGCAGGATCGTCACCAGAAAGTGCACAGCTAAAGCACAAACTATTGATGTTATGACAAGTTAAAATCGGGTAACAGTGTCAGCAGCCTGGCAGGAGAGAATGTTGTCAAAACCTCAAACATTAGCAAACTAACAGTACAACCTACCTGTGTCACCCATTGTTATATTCGTCACCTCATCTGTTATGTTTTGTTTCACTAATTGAAGTGTGTAAGAGACGGTGTCTGTTTACGTGGCTTGTGATCTACATAGTCAATGTGATTGCATCTCAGTCAGGACTGACCCAGGCTGTACGGGACAGTAAAATCACCCTGGAACAAGCAGAGTATGAGTTCCTGTCCTTTGTCAGACAGCACACCCCGCCTGGACAGTGTCCTCTTGCTGGTGAGTTACTTTTAAGCACCTGCAGCAGAGCTGTGATATCATTGATTGATTGATTGATTGATTGATCTGATTTGACTCAGGTTTTATGATTTCTCTTCTTGCAGGTAACTCTGTGCATGCAGACAAGAGGTTCCTGGACAAGCACATGCAGCAGTTTATGTATCACCTTCATTACAGAATCATTGATGTCAGCACCATCAAGGAGCTTTGCAGGCCAGTGTTTGTGTGCTAAAGCTAATCTATTCAGTATGCCTAATGGGTACTTTCTTGCTCTCTTCATTAAAGCCTTATTTATTCAAGATCCAACAATTCTCTGACATCCCTCAGTTTGCATGTTAAAGGCTCAGTTTTAATATTGCATTGCTGAGTAGGTTTTGTAACTCAGTGATTAGAGTCTCTGTACTTACAACCACAAAATCAAAACTAGTTTGGCATTCTCAGCTTGAGATGTGTGCATGACAAGTTTAATGCAAAAGGAACTAACTAACAAATTAACTTGTTTGTTTTTTGTCCTGTACACACTTTCAGACGGTGGTTTCCAGAGGAGTACAAGATGGTACCTCACAAGACAGCCAGCCACAGGTAAATAATAATAAAAAAAAAAATTGTGCAGTTGTGCATTTGTGTGCGGAAGTCTGACCACCGCTGGGCGAATTACTTTATTTTTCAAGTTCATGAAATAAAAAGTAATGCTGCATATTTGGAGGTAAGCTTAATTCTTTAAATGTGTGTTGGCTGTTGTATTCACCTCTTTTCACTAAACGTAGTTGTGGAAAATTGTGCAAAAAATTGGGCATTCTTCTTGTAAAACCTCAGAAATTCATTAAGTCGTTAGGCTCTGTAAAACAGGTCAGACTTGTCAGACAGTGTGTTTACATGCACTTAGAGGATACAACAACAACCTCTGGTCAGTATCACTGAAAATGTTAAGTAATTATACATCATGTCCATTTAATACAAATTGATTAGTTTTTAGTGAAAGCACAAGAATAAATCCACTTAATTTAAAAAACAAAAATGTTTGACTAATTAAACTAGAATCTGTATTTAAGAACCATCTGCAACAAAAGTCATCATTAGTGAGATTCAATTCAGGCCAGGTCATAGGTTTCATTGTCAAATTCTTCTTGAGATTCTGAGTCACCTTTTCATTCAGTATTTGGATATACAAATGTCATATCCCCTACACCCTTTGTACTCATGCTGTTCCATATCAGCACACTCCCACCTCTATTTTTCATTTTTGGCATGATGCAGTCATTGTGGTAGTCCTGGTCAGGCCCACACCAAACATACTGGACTTCATCTGATCCAAATAAATAAATGTGGGTTTCATTGACCTCAGTACGCGCTGCCAACATTGGTCAGACTTCTTTTCATGTTCTTTGGAACACTAGCATACAGACTTGGCACAGATAATCCTTGATAATCCTCCTCCTCACTCCTGCTGACTAGTTACTCGAGTGAGGCTCATTCTTTGCACTTTTTGCAAAGATAAACAGATTAGGGGAATGCGGAAAGTTGAGCTTGTGAATTGAGTCAAGTTAATGTTACTCTTATGTATGCATTTTCAAGCTAGCTTGCATGTTCACCAATCATTTAAATTGGTAAAGTAAATTATATTGTCCATGTGTCACATGTACAATAATACCAATTACTGCAGTCAAACCCCTAATTATCGTAAGAAGAGCAGATAATGGCACCCTCCAGTGGAAAAAAGGAGAGCACACACACACACACCTGTGTGTGATTGTTTTGGAACGTCTTAAAACACGGACAGTGAGGAAAACTGCACAGCTAGAGTAAGCACAGGAGAACCAAGCTGAGGCAGGACATGGGTCTGTAAACTGTGATGGATGTTTACAAGGGACAGTTTGGGTGGTAATTTTACAGTTAATTTTACAGTGTTTTCTCTGGAATAAGATCCAAGTTAAAATTTATTTAATTTGTCAATCTACCAAATTAGGTTTGGTCTGCACTTACTTTGAAGGTTCAGGGGAAACACACATCATAGAGTTGAGTTAAACCTCTGTTTTTCTCCTTCAGAGCCTTGGACGACATACGGGAGAGCATTAAAGAGCTGCAGTATTACAGAGCCAACATCTTCAAATCATCAACAGAGGAGAAGAAGCGTAAGATTGTAGAAAATGGAGGCAGCACCAAAAGTTAGCACGCACATGAGAGTATGCAGCCCTCAGTGTTGTGTCGCTGTAATCAGTTTGATCATCCAGGAGACTGAAGTGACTGTCTTCATTGATTTTACTTTGTTTGTATTTAGGTGACCAATGATCCTTTGTTCCAGTATTGTTCAAAAGTTAAACACAGAGGTTTCATCAAAGGGAAGCATGATTGTGTTAACAGTTTATTTCTAAGAATTTCTTTCCTCCCAGGTTGAAATGAGTAATACTTGAATGTGACCTTTGGTAGTTTGCAGTTTTGCAGACATCTTTAATCGGGGTTTGATTTGAAATTTTCACTTGTTTTAAGTATGTGTGCTAAATATATTTTCTGAGTGTGGTGTTGATTGACACAACTGTCCAACAGTGCAATGCAATGAAAATAAGTGCTGGATTATGTCACAGCTGGAATATTAAACATTTTACATTGTGAAGTAACATTGAAAACCATTTTGTCTTCTTGTTATTAAATCTGCAAATTATGTACGAGAGTGATTGCCATCTGTAAACAAGTATCAAAAACATAAATAAATTCTAGTCCATTATTACAAAATGATGTAGTACATTGCTTACAATATTTTTTAACTAACTACCAGAACAGACTGCTATAAAATCATTCATGATATATGGAGTATACAGTGGTGAGAGTTTGGGACATTGCATTAAATCTGTAGGAGCAGCACTAGATGGCAGTGTGTAACTTGGAATGGAAGTACAGTACAGGGTATTGTCCTGTTGGATGAAAATTGCAGGCTTTAGATCAGGGGTGTCAAACTCATTTTCACTTAGGGCCACATCAGCATAATGATTGCCCTCAAAGGGCCAGATGTAACTAAGACAGAATAAATGTAACTAAATGTAACCAAATATAATGTAAAATAAAGGTAACTACTCTGTAACATATTGCTAAATAACTTTCTGTACTTATTACTTATTCAAGTTACAAATATTATGCATTATAGATGTAAAAAAAATGTGCTTGCTTGTTGCTTTGTTAGTATAACATAAATCCTTTTAATTTGTCAGGTTAAGAAACCCACATTGCTCCATTGATCAACGACCAAACTATTCAAGTATATAAAGAAAAATATTATTAAAACACAAGTTATGACATAAACTATGTTCAAAATTGTTTTGTCACAGTCGAGGGGGTCAGAATAACATACAATCAACAATAGTGAGCCGCTAAGAACATGTGCGACAGATTTTACAAAAACAAATGGCTGCACACAGCCTTGCAGGAGTAAACATTTGTCTGCATAAACACATAAACCTGTAAACAACAAATACACTGCTATACATTAAGTATATAATAAATTCGCCTTCCCATCTTTCTTGAAACTGCCTTCCATCTGCATCAATCTTTCTCTTTCTGGACATTTTGGGATCATTTGTGGATATTTCAATCTCAATTTCACTCGTTGCATGATGTATATACATGATACACTGTGATCTAGTGGCGGGATGCCATCACTTTGCGGGTAACACAATCACCATGCATTGTGGGAAATGTAGTTTATGGTCAACGCACGCCTTAAAGCTGCATAGACCTATTTAAACACAGATTTTTAAGACCAATTAAACACTCGCGGGTTACATAAAATGACGTGGCGAGCCACATCTGGCCCGCGGGCCTTGAGTTTGACACATGTGCTTTAGATGTAGACAGATGAGAATGCATGGTTCACACTGTACATGGATAATTTTTAACATATGAAAAGTATTAACAGGAATAAATGTAAGAGACACTGTTGCACTATGCTGCAACACACTGGTTTACTTACTGTTGAATGTCATGTCAATGGAATTTTATTCCACCTTTGAAAGGCTTATTTATTCAGAGTTTAAGTTAGAATTCATGTCTGTTAATTGATGGAAAAGTTAGAAATGCTTCACTGTGGGAATGGTTCTAGCTGGCTGATGAGCAGTGCCTGGTATACACCAGACATAGTGTTTGGAGTTCTGCCCAAAGGGCTCAGGATGAGTTCTGATGGTTCCAGACTTCTTCCATTTCACAAGAGACCACTGTGTTCCTGGGAACACTCAAAGCTTTAGAAATTGTTCTATGCCCTCGGTGGGTTAGGCAGTGTGGTGAATTGTGACACTTAATACAAAGGTGTGTACCTCTCTAACTACAGTACTGTGCAAAAGGTTTAAGCATTAAAGGTAAAGTGAGGATACTGTCAAAAATAATCTCACAATTAATTTTTTTTCATCAATTAACCACATGACCTCAACCACCAGAACAATACAGACACGGACTGAGGAGGCTTCTTTAGCATTACAGGACTGTTTTGAGCACACAGACTGTGTTCAAAGAGGGCACAGATCTCGAGGGATATATGTCATCTGTCCTGTCCTATGTACAGTTCTGCACTGATGCTGTCCTACCCACAGAGACGGCAGTGGCACAGAAAGAACTGAAAAAGGGCATACAGCTGGCAAAACACAGGTACAAACAGTGCATTGAGGAGCACTTTGATAACAGCAACCCACAAAATATGTTGAGAGGTATCAGGACCATAATGGACCACAAGCGTAGCGACCAGCAGATCAAGCCACGATCCCACTCTGCCTGACAACTTGAACAGCTTCTTTGCACGCTTTGACACACCGAGCAGCAGAGAGAATGTGTATGTTCCCCAGCGGGAGGAGCAACATCAGCCTCTCGTCCTGCAGTTACACCAAGTGAGTTCCACCCTGAGGAAGATCAACACCAGCAGAGCTGCAGGACCAGATAAGGTGTCAGGCTGGACTCTGAAAATATGTGCTGACCAACTAGCAGGAGTTTTTCTGGACATTTTCAACCTGTCCCTGCAGCTTGCTGTGGTCCCCGTCTGCCTCAAGTCCTCCATCATTGTACCTGTGCCTAAAACATCAGCCGTCACCTGCCTCAATGATTACAGGCCTGTCGCTTTAACACTTTAAGTGTTAAAGAGAGGATACTCCTAAAGCACATCAAGGACGTCATCCCTGCTGGTCTGGACAGCCTTCAGTTTGCCTACAGGGGGAACCTATCAACAGAGGATGCAGTCTTATTAGTGCTTCACACAGCCCTGACGCACCCCTGTTGACGTGCACATTTTATTTTGTTTATTTGATCTTATTCTATTTTATTTTATTCTATTCTTATCTTACTTTATTTTTATTTTAATGTACATATGTATAGTGTGTCTATAGCTGGTTTTTCTGTCTATATATTTTAAAGTATTGCATCTTTGTTTGACTTTTTCTTATGCCAAAAGCTATCAAACAAAATTTCGTTATGGGCTGCATAATGACAATAAAGAATTCTTGATTCTTGATGTGAAATGCAGCAAACAGAAAAAAACATAAATCAGATCAGTATTTCCTGATATACCCCTCCGCCTTTGCCTTTAAAACAGCTCCAGTTCTCAGTTCCTCTGTGGATTCAGGCTGTTTCAGTGTCTTCTGTCTCTTTATGTGATCCCAGACTGACTCTGACTGATGTTGAGATCAGGACTCTGTGGGGTCAGACCATCTGTTGCAGGACTCCTTGTTCCTCTTGTCTCTGAGGACAGTTCTGTATGATGCTGACTGTGTGTTTTGACTCATTGTCCTGCTGCAGATTTAATCTGGGACTGACACACCTCCCTGATGGTACTGATGAAGGATAAGAGTAAAAACATTTGAAGTGCCTAAAACCTTTGCACAGTGCTGTATGTCTAGTCTCAAGGCTGTCACATTGTGTCAACATGTGACAGCCTTGAGACTCAATGTCAGCCTCCCAGATATTAATCTGACAAGGCTGGTCATGAAAAGAAAGGCGAAAAGCCTCTGCTAACCCATCTTCAAAGTGAGGGAGAGAATATGGAGATGAATATACAGTGTTCTGACCTGCCCTGTGCACCCACGCTGTGGTGTGAAAACTCTATGACCGCTCCGTGACCCCTGATGTGCTGCTAAGCTGTTGAGCTTTTGGGATACACTGTTTGAACCTGTGGGATGCTCTGATCATGGTGGCAGAACTACTTGAGGTGTGTTTGTCTCTGTACTGGCCTTAACACAGCCCTGACTAAATTACATGTTGATTCACTATCCTACCCCAACTGTAAAATGCATTAAAAAAAGTCATTTTGTGTACTTGACAAATGTATAAAAAAAAGGTCAAAGCAGCCACGACAGGAAACTCCATAATGTCTGGATACAATTTATTCTGGAGATTGCCTACATTGTGAGCCTCCTCTCTGGCAGAGCCGCATCATGCGCTGCTGCCTTGTGGGAGAGAGACTCACATTTTTCTTTTTCGTACTCTGAATTTGTTACTGAAATGAGAAAGGTTTTTGATCAACCCATGGGTTGAGAAACTGCCAATAGACTGTTAACTCCATCAAGGTTCCGACAAGGTTCTCGCTCGCGGTAGCTGATTATGCTATTGAGTTTAGAATGCTGGCGGCGGAGAGTGGTTGGGATGAGGCCTCTCTGCAGAATGTGTTCGCTCATGGCTTGTCTGAGAGTCTTAAGGATGAGCTTACAGTCCATGACGTCCCAAGATGCTTTAATTTTCTTAGCTACCAGACTTGATAACCGTTTGAGGAAGAGATGTAGGGAGAGAGCTAGTCAGGTAGCAGCCCCCTCATTCACTCCCCAGTCCCATCTCAGTCCTGGGAGGCGGCCCCCCTCCAGTCCTGCCATGCCCTGCTCTCCACCTGACCCCTCCCCTCCTGCATTGCCGGAGGTGCCCATGCATTTGGGTTGGGCTCGGCTCACTCCTGAGGAGAGGCAGCGCAGGTTTCAAGCTGGACTATGCTTGTACTGCGGAAAGCCCGGTCACATCATCTGCCGCTGTCCCGCTCGGCCAAAAGGCATGGCTCACCAGGACAAGGAGGGGATCATGGTGAGCCACACTTCTACCCCTAATTCTTTTCCTCGTCCACGCACCCAGCTTGAGGCAGCTCTCTTGTGGGAGGGGACTTCTCTTTCACTTATGGGCATGGTGGACTCCGGCGCGAATCAAAGTTTAATCGACTCCTGGCTGCTCAGAGCAACTTGTCCCTGGAGGAACCTGGGTGGAAGGCTCCTCTCCCGTGTTACACACCGCACTCAACCCCTCACCTTGCTGTGTTTGGGCAATCACAGAGAAAGTATCCAACTGTTCCTAATCCAATCACCTCATGTTTCCCTTGTACTTGGCCAGCCCTGGCTACACCGACATAATCCCCAGATAGACTATTCTAAGGGCACCATCACCGGCTGAAGCCCTTTTTGCCATTCCAACTGTCTCAGATCTGCTCTGCCTGGCCCCAAGACCTTCACCCAAGCTTCTCTGGACCCCCCTGACTTGACCGAGGTACCACCACAGTATCATGACTTGGCGGAGGTTTTCTGCAAGGTACGTGCAGTCTCCTTATCCCCTCACCGCTCTTACGACTGTGCGATTGAGCTCCTTCCTGGTGCCCCTCTTCCCTCTAGCCACCTCTATAACATCTCCCGCCCTGAGAAGGAGGCTATGGAAAAATACATATAGGAGTCTCTAGCTGCCGGCCTTATTCGACCATCCTCCTCCCCGGTGGGAGCGGGGTTTTTCTTTGTCAAAAAGAAGGACGGAACACTTCGCCCCTGTATTGACTACAGAGGACTCAACCACATCACCATAAAGAATATAAACAAATAAAAAATAAAAGTATCCACTCCCCTCATCAACTCTGCCTTTGCTCCGCTCCACCAAGCCACCATCTTCACTAAATGGTCCGCATATGCGAGGGTGATGAATGGAAGACAGCGTTCAAGACACCTCTGGGCCACAGCAACACCTCTGGGCCACTTCGAGTATCTGGTTATGCCTTTTGGCCTTACCAATGCCCCCGCTGTTTTCTAGGCATTAGTCAATGACGTGCATGTATGTATTTGTCTACCTGGATGACATTCTGATCTTTTCTCACACCCCATCAGAGCATTGCCACCATGTCAGGTCAGTTCTCCAGAGACTCTCCAGAGACGCCGAAAAGTGCCATTTTCACACCCAGTCTGTCAGCTTTTTAGGTTGCATTGTGTAGAGGGGCCAGATGCGACCAGACCCGACTAAGGTGCAGGCAGTGTTGGAATGGCCCCAACCAGAGACCCGCAAGCAACTCCAGAAGTTTTTGGGTTTTGCAAACTTCTACCGCTGATTTATTTGGGATTACAGTAAGGTGGTGGCACCCCTAACTAGACTAACCTACTTCATTCCCCTTTTCCTGGTCTCCTGAAGCTGAGTCAGCTTTTTCTAGTCTCAAGTCAAGTTTCACATCTGCACCAGTGGATGCCTCCAAGCTCTGCTTCATACTGCTGTTCGTAACCGCCATTTGGCTGACCGCCAATGCTCACCAGCGCCTGAATATGTGCCTGGTCAACGTGTATGGTTGTCGTCCTGAGATCTGCCCTTACAAGTAGAGTCCTGTAAGTTAGCTCCCTGCTATATTGGTCCTTATGAGATTGTATCTATTATCAACCCATCCACAGTTAAGCTCAAGCTACCTACCTCTCTCAGGATTCACCCCACCTTTCACATCTCTTTGATCAAGCCAGTGTCTTCCAGCCCCCTCTGTCCCCATTGGACATCCCCCCCCCCCCCCCCCCCCCCCCCGCATTGTGGACAACCATCCTGTCTTCACTGTCAGGCGCCAAGGTCGTGGCTTCCAGTTTCTGGTGGATTGGGAGGAATATGGTCTGGAGGAGTGATTCTGGATTCCCAGGAGTTTCATTCTGGATGACACCCTCTTGGAAGACTTTTACCGGGAGCATCCAGAGAAGCCAGGCAGGTCGCCAGGAGGTGCCCGTTGAGGGACAGGGTACCAGGCTGGGACTGGTCAGATGCGAACACGAACTGATGAAGCCTCTTGGATGAGAAGTGAAATGTCTTCCTAGACTACAACTAGTCCAGTTGCTTTCGATTAAAACTTCCTTGAGATAACTATGACCTGGATGAATGAGAATATTCACAGGCATGCTGCAGCACGATTACTGACAGGAACTAGGAAAAGAGACCATATTTCTCCTGTGTTAGCCTTGTTACATTGGCTCCCAGTCAAATCCAGAGAGGAATTCAAAATCCTCCTCCTCACTTACAAAACCCTTAATGGTCAGGCACCATCTTACCTTAAAGATCCCCTACAATCCCACTAGGACTCTGTGCTCCCAGAATGCTGGTTTACTGGTGGTTCCCAGAGTTTCTAAGAGTCGAATGGGAGGCAGAGCCTTCAGCCATCAGGCTCCTCTACTATGGAACCTTCTACCAGTTTTGGTCCAAAAGGCAGACACCCTCTGTACTTTTAAGAATCAGCTTAAAACTTTACTCTTTGATAAAGTTTATAGTTAGGGTTGGCTCAGGCTTGAACCATCCCTTAGTTATGCTGCAATAGGCCTAGACTGCCGGAAGATCTCCCATGATGCACTGAGCTTCTCTCTCTCTCCATCAGTATAGATTCAGATCCCATGTTACATGTTACTAACTCAATATCTTCCCTTTCCTGTAGTATTGTGCTCTTCCATCTCTCTCTCCTCCTCTGTCTCTTTCTGCAGGTATTTCTGCCTCTGGAGCTGTAGAGTCTGATCTGTGATGACAAGTCTCCTGCTGCTCCTACAACTCCACTCAACACCTGCTTCTATAATTAGAAATTATTAGTACTGCTTCTAGTATTACTGCTGCTTTTGCATTTATGTCTGTAATTGTCATTGCTATTGTTACCTCTTTTGTATTATTCATACCACATAGAATCTGTATTATGCTATGTTCTCCTGTTGCTATATTCTCTTTCTCAACCCAACCAGTCGAGGGAGATGGCCGCCCACCCTGAGTCTGGTTCTGTTCGAGGTTTCTGCCTCTTAAAAGGAAGTCTTTCCTTGCCACTGTTACCTAGTGCTGCTCATGATGGGAACTGTTGGGTCTCTCCCTGTAAATACCTACTCTAAATAGTATGGTCTAGACTTGCTCTATATGAAAAGTGCCTTGAGAAAATAATATTTAAATAATTAAATAATATTTAATACTGAGCATCACAAGTGTCAGAACCAAACCTTGGATATTTTATCGGAGAGGGTTTAGTTCAGAGAGGGTTTTAAAAACATGTCCCACCCTGCAGGTCTATTACAAATCCATCATATGCATTTGTCCATATTTTCCATATTTCTTATACTCAATATCTTTTTTTTTCTTTTTTTACTCCTCCCCACTTGTTTTCAACACAAACACATGGTTTCTTCTGTAGGCAGAGTCAAGTTAATTCATTTTATTTTTACACTTTGAGATTTGGCCTTAAAAGCATATTGTATTGTGTATCTTGTGTGCACAAGATAATTCATTATAAATTCATATGTGTCTCTAACAACTTCAGATGCACACAGCCACCATATAATGGAAAGAACCCAGCTAATCAAGTCCTCGCTGCTTTTGCACGAAGACATGGGATTGTCGTTAGCAGGAATCATTTCTTGGAAGGCCCATGTAGATGCATGGATATGGATGGATGTCTACAAAGTACTGAGAAAATGGCCTTAAAGCAAAAAAAGAATCTTCCCTTAGACTTCAGCCAAGTGAAGTCTAAGGGGTCAGCATTCAGACAGCATTAGAGCCATCATAAGAGACAACACTTCTGAAAATACCTCTTTCACATTGTGGCATCATTGGCACAGAAAACTGTACTGTACACGAGCTGCAGAGACAGTTGCACAGAAACCATGGAGACGATTTGTACAGATGTTCTCAGTGACTACAGCAAACCAACCTATTGATCATGCTTCAGAAACAGGGTATAGAATATTGGATCCAGCTTTTGGGGAGCTGGAGGACTAAGGAGGGTTTGATCGAGGTTTACTGGATAAGGCCATTGTTAAACTGTGTGTAGTGGGAATAATTCAGGCATGATGATTGAGTGTTGATGTGGTCTTACATGGACCATTGAAAAACAGTCTACCACGCTGTGAGGATTATGATTATCCAGCATGTTGTGTTGCTCATTATAGTAGACATTTTTTTTGTTTGTTTTTAGAAAATGCTGAATATCATTCAGGATGTCTGGAATGCAGACTGAAACTGACCTGTGTCCAGCCCAGTGTGATGTACTCCATGTACTACCAGAGGACTGTGCTTTGCTACTTGATGAAGAGGAGCTGTATGTGTGTTTCACACCTGTGTTCCTTGTTATATATAGATTTACTGACCTGCCATGACAGCGGGCAGGCTTTGTGAGTCTGTGTGCATCTTTATGGAAAAATGTGGTCCTGGAGACACCTAATGTGTTGCTCTAGTCGCTCCTGTGGCTCAGCAGAAGCAGAAGGTTGGTGGTTCAATCCCCAGCTCCTCCAGTCCATATGCCAAAGTATCCTTGGGCAAGATACTGAACCCCAAACCACCCCTGATGTGTCATCGGTGTATGAATGTGTGTGTGAATGGGTGAACGTGACATCAAGTGTGAAGTGCTGGTCGATCTGACTAGAAAAGCGCTATATAAGTACAGTCCATTTACCGTAATGTAACAGGAGCAACCACAGAGATGTTTTGAGTAACTGTCAGATGTGCTGTGAGCAGGCACATTGTCATGAGAGCACCCAACTGCCATGGCTGGGTTGGTTATGCTGGAATCCTCCCTCAGACGTGTCATAGCTGTGCAGTAGAACTCGTCGTTGACAGTCTGACCCTGGGAAGTGAATTCATAGTTCGCAACCTGACATTATGTGTCAGAAATCGACAAACATGCTCTTGGTTGTGCTCCTGCAAGTGGGCAGAAAAACTCACACCCCGCACTTATTTTTGCTAATGCCACTCCCTCTCTACATTCATTCACAGGCTCACTCAACCACTGCAGCTGTCTCTGGCTGCGGTCCAATTGTCTTTTTTGCTTAGGAAGGTTCCTAAATGAGTGAAATTACCCGGAAGTAAATCAGTGGCAGCCATGATAAGAGCTGGTCAAATTCTCTATATGTTAAAGAAAGGAGCTTCAGTGCTTCCTATCTGATCTCCTTTAGCATAGGACACACTGGACCTTACTTTACGAAAGGAAAGTAGAGAATGCTGTCCCATAATTCCTTGCAGCTGCAGTGTTTAAAGTGACACACCTTCGTAGTTACACTGTGGCAGATCCATGAACATGTAAACACAACAGAGCACCTGTGTAATGTTTGTGACACGATCCAAAACTTCTGAAAATCCCTCCACCCTCTAAAAAATAAATGTTCTCTACTTAACAAACGTATAACAAACGTATATACAGGAAACCATACATTTCTGCCTGAATTTAAGTTACTCTGGACCCGTCACACAATTCCTTTTTTATCGTTATTTTAATGGCTCAACTTTCTCAACTCATACATTCGTTTCAGTGTTATTATATGTAGCGAACCCAGCCAGACAATGATGAAGCGTTCTGATGTTTCCAGAGGAGTTTATTAATGTACAGTCATTCATTTCTTGTTTTGCACATAAATCCTTTCCATACTGGAACTTACTTACATCATATTATCAGTGTTTGACAGGAAACCTTATTGAATTGTAGCCTACAGCACTGAGTTTGTTACTGTGCATGTCTTCCACATGTTATAATTAAAGTTCGGTAAAAAAAAAAGCATGGCCTAAGTGCAAATACCGTGGTTCTCTTTTACTAATTCCTTATCAGTTCTCTTTTGCATCTTTCCTTCACCTCATGACGTTGTCCATTGAGGTCAAGGAAAAGTGGTTAGGAAAGGAGATTATTTTGACTATTTGACAGCAGCCTCTTACTCACTGAGCCAGTAAGGAGGAGCCAAGTTTGAATAGTGTGTTTACAAATGACAACTGACAAATCCTTCAACATCTTAAAAATAAAATGTCAACTCTTCCACAGGTAAGCCAGTCCATCCCTGAACCCTTAATGCTGAATCTGTAAGAAAGGCTGCTGGGGGTAGCTGTGGCTCTGGAGGTAGAGCGGTTGTCCTCAAATCAGAAGGTTGGCGGTCGAATCCCTGTATGCCAAAGTATCCTTGGGTAAGAACCTCAAATAACCTCAAATGTGTCATTGGTGTATGAATGTGTGTGGATGCGTTAGAGAGCACTAAACATGTATAGAACAAGTGCTGTATGAATGTGCGTGTGAATGGGTGAATGTCTCCTGTAGTGTGAAGTGCTTTGAGAGGTTGATATGACTAGAAAAGCACTATATAAGTACAATCCATTTCCCATTGACCATTTACCTCTGCCAATGCAAAATTGTTGCCTCATGGTTGTACGCATCACCAACCAGTCAAGTTGCAGTTTATATCCATGTCTGTCCAGATTTATATACAGTGGCAAAAAAGTATGTGAACCCTGTGGAAAGATCCAGTTTTACAATGTGCTTAAGCTAATAACACACACACTTATAATCTTTTGTGTTTTTATTGAACACAGCCATTAAACACAGTACTGGTGGAAAAATTAAGTGAACCCTTGAACCCTTGAATTTAATAACTGTTTGAACCTCCTTTGGCAGAACTGACCTCAAATCAGCTCTTCCAGTATCTGCAGATCAGACCTGTACAATATTCAAGAGGAAGTTTCTTCCTACAGAGCTGCTTCAGCTCAGACATATTCTCAGGATGTCTGGGTGAACGACTCTCTGAGCTCCAGGTTAGGGTTAGGTCTGAGGTTAGGGTCAGGTTAGGTTTAGGTCTGGACTCTGACCCCAAAAGGTGGATTTTCTTTTTCTGAAGTCATTCTGTAGTAGATTTACTTTGATGTTCAGGATCATTGTTCTGCTGCATCACCCAACATCTACTGATCTTCAGCTGGTGAACAGCCACCTTGACATTATGCTGGAAGATAATAAAAGTGGGAATTTGTGATGATATTTTCATGTTGATATGCAGAGCCCTTTTATACCATACATAATTCTTCATGTTCTTCCCAGACAATTCAACATCAGCTTCATCAGTTCACAAAACATTTTGCCAATAGTGTTGCGGAGTTTCAAGCTGCTCTTGCTCTTGACAAACTTCAGGCTTCAGTAATGTTTGTTTTGGAGAGCAGCAGTTTCCATGGCAGGACACCATGCTCCATTCTTCATGAAACCATGATTTGTATATGGTAGACTGACAAACAGAGATGTTAACCAGCTCCAGTGATTTCTTTAAACCTGTGCACCAATTAGAATTTACCCAAGTTCAAATCAAAATCCTGATCAAAGTACACCTTCACAGTCCTGATAAAGCAGAGTTTTTAGTTTTTAACTTTGAATAAAATTTACCTAAAGGTGTTTTGCTCTCTTAATTCTACTTATTTAATATATAAATATAGAGAAATAGTTAAGATTGGAAACCAAGATTAGATAGAAAGCATAATCAGAATAAAAGTATAAGTCTTGATTCTAGTAATACTAGTTACATACTACACAGTGGCATGGGGATAGGTCTGGCAATGTGAGACTAGTTACATTGTAGTGTTTAGAATAAAGGCATGTTTCTTTAACTGTAACCATACATTATTTGACACACAGAGTAGTAAGTAGCAGAAGTCATCAATGTTATGCAGCTTTGCCTAATATGAAGATGTCTGATGTCTGATGCACACAGGAAAACAGAATCCAGGCTGCATTAAGTATGTTCCAAAATGGAATATTACTGAAGACGAAATACCTTCATATATAGGGAATATGTAGTTTTGAGATTGTTATTGACTATCACAATTCACTGTGCAATATTGACTTTGTTTCCCCCAAAGGAAAAAATATCAAAACTTAAAAAATTTAATAAATGCCATTCTACTCCTCTGCTGTAGGTCTGTATTTTATGTATCTTTTTTGTTGTTAAGTCTGTCTCATGCACTCAGAATGACCCATCAGAAACGCCAAAGCAGTGTTAATTCTTTCAGTTGATGTATGCCACTTACAGGAACTACAGCCTCACAGAGGGTTGTGTTAAAATTGCATCTGTGGACTAGAGTCATGCGTCAGCATGAGCATCTTTATTGTACTCTATACATAGAGAGGAAAGCAGGAAGGGGAAGACTTATTGTTGGAAAAGTGGGCAGAAAATGGCTCCAAATGAAAACAGAGTGCAGGTAATTGCTGAATTTTGTGTGGAGAACGAGTAAGTAGTTGTTTGTGTGTTTATCTTGCTTTAAGTCTTAGGATTAGGTCTGTGTATAATTTTGTACAGTATTTTGATAGATAAGCAGGCTCAGTAAGGAGGCCTGGCTTTCAAAAGCAGATGATAATGCTCAAAATATCAAGAGAGTAGAAACGAAACATACCAACACCACACTACTGTAATACCTCTCTGTGCTTTGGGACTGTGTTAGTATTCTGTTTTGCTCCTTTTTCCGATCAATATTTATTTACAGCAAACTGCAGAGAGTTGAGGGAGTTGCAGTCTTGACCATCGTAACTCTTGATATTGATTCGCTGGGGCTGATAAATCTCATTTGATGTCAAGCAGTCTGATTTAAAACCTGTGGTGATGATTAGGTGTTAGGATTTGGCAGTATGCCTCTCTCCCCTCTTGTGTCAGTGTGTTTCCCTTCCCTGTGTCTCCTGTTTGTCTTCCCCTCTCTGTGTTTGTTTTCCAGGGCGTGGCCATCTGGTTATCCCCTCCTACCTGAGTTTCCCTCCACTCAATCAAGCACTCCTGACTTCAATCTGGCTCATTACCTCACTTGACTCCTGCTGCATTTATACCCGGGTCCTTCACTTCAGTCTTCATCAGACGTCCGTTTGCCTGCATGGTATTCTAGCGCATGACTCCTAGCTTTTTGAAACCCTCTCCATTAACTGGCTAACTTTGTCTCTCCTCCTAACCCAGATACCAGTACCTCACCTTTGCTTGCCTGCCATGCCCTGGAGATCTGTTCTTTGAAGTTTTGACTCATGGCTGAGTCCACCTTTTGTTGGAAGCCTGCCTGCCTGCTCCTTTGTCAAGTGTTTCTGTTTTTCCTCAATAAACCCTTCTTTATCATTCCAAGTTCTGCATTTTGGCTCCTTTTCCATTTGTGAATCGCAACATTAGGGGGGGAAACAGCCAGGTTTCATGAATGGTATGGTTATAATGAGAGCTAATTATCACTTTAAACCTATAAAGATAATTCTGGCTTATTACAACACTGGTCTGATTTTTCCTGTCATTGTAATCAGTAATAATAACAAATATAATAATATTATAACACATATAATTGGGTTTCCAGATCTCAATAAGTGAGTACAGTGTTATAACTGATAAAAATAAGGTAACTGAAGTTACTAGTAATAATAGAAATCAGGGCTGGTATATATAAAATTTATGAGAAATGGTCCTAAACTTTGACCTGACACAAAAAGTTCTTATAAAGATACTCATCTGTGGTGGCCATCTAAAATGTTTATGTGAATAAGCTAGATGTTTCTTTAAAAATTTCCATTAAAAAAATGTGCACATACACATATATTCATTTTTATGTTTTATACTTTCAAAGTCACAAGAGTTTTTGTATTTTACAGGTAATATAACAAGTATTACAAATGTTATAGTTGATATAGATATAGTTAATGTCAACATTTGGAAGATTGCAGATTGTATCATGTTGAGTCCACCATGTCAGGAACTTTTTCATGCTGTGAGTATTGAGAGTATTACCCTCCTGACCTAGAGTGTCAGGGAGGGGTGTGATCACCCAGAATGCTGCTGCGGTCTGAATGAATAAACAAAGAGGCAGACAACTTTAACCTCCATAGACTTAAACTGCAGGATTTATTCTGCAGTTTCTGCCTCTAGGGGTTTTCATGCTCCTCACAAGCGCAAGGCGCCCTCTTTTGGCATGTGTGAGTATAGCGCTAACAAAGTAACAACAAGCAGTACAATGAAACATGCATTTTAATGACTTTGTCACGACTAGGCTTGGAACCCCAATAGCAGAACACAGACTTTAAGACAAACAACGTTTATTTAGGAATAGGTGGTGCAAAGGGGTCAGGATAGTGCTGGTCCAGAGAGGGGTGCTGCAGCAAGTGAAGGAGTCCAAGGGTGGGGAAAGGTTGTGCTGCTGTTGGTGCTGGTCCCAATGGAGAATATGAGTGGCAAGCAGACTGGAGGGAATGGCAGGTAGGCTGGCAGGCAAAAACAGAACAGAGAACACAGGGTAAGTAATGAACAGACTAGTACTTTAGCAATAGCTGGCGTAAGACTAGACGAGCCCAACTTCTCTCAAGACAAACCATGAACAGGAGTGACGATCCACCAGGGACTGAAGGCAGGAGCAGGGATTAAGTACATCCTGGGTGATGGGCTGATAGGAAACAGATGAGCTTGATTGTAGAGGCACGGCAGGTGAGGAGCTGACCTCGTGACACTTTTAAAACACAATGAAATTTTTAAAAAGTATTTATAGGGGTGTCTATTTTAAAAAAATCATATTTAACCCCTTTTTCCCTTTTTTAACCCATGATGAACTATTAAATTATTTAAATGACAACAAAATCTCCGTATTTATCCCTAATCTTAACTCTGAATTTTAATTCCTTTTAAACATCTTTTAACCCTTTTACAACAGCAAGGGATGGTACCATCCTGATCATGCACACACGTGTATACTGTGCTTTCACCTGGTTCAAGCAAACACTATTGTATGATTGAAGAAAATTATTACTTAACATGGAGTACAAGGAGTAAAAGAACTGGTTATGATATAATCATTAATAGGAGGCTGAAATGTTCTGCCTCTGGTGGATTGTGTAGAAGGGGGAAAGGGAAAAGGGACTGTAGTACAAATTAATCATAAATTCCACACAGGTATTAGCATCAAATGCAAAAGTATCACCTAACAAATACAAATACAGAAGTCCTTTATCTGATGCAATTACAGGGTCATTTGTAACTTTCACCAGCATTGTCTCCATGATATGATGTACTATAAACTATTGTCCTGTAGAAAGACTGAAGACTGATTGTCGACTGCTTTCTCAGGGACCTTAGAGAGACAGGGAAGGTGAGATATGGATCTGTAGCTGGCTAATACACCTAATACACAACAGGCTTTTAAAGAAGAGGTTTAGTTATGGCTACTTTAAAGGACTGTGGTACATAATCTGCTAATAAGGACAGATTGATTGTATCTAGTAAAGAAGTGTTAGTAAGAAGTTGGTAAAACTTTGGGAAGCAGCCTAGTTGGGATGGTGTCTAAGAGACAGGTTGATGGTTTAGATGAAGAAACTGTCGAAGTTAGTTGGCTAAGGTTGACCTTGTGTTTGGAGATAAATCAGTGCTGGTTGAAGGCAGGGGGTGATAATTTGTGGAATTTTGTCTCTAATAGTTGGAATTTTGTTATTAAAGAAGCTCATGAAGTCATCACTACTGAGTACTATAGGAGTACATGGATCAATAAAGCTGTGACTCTCTGTCAGCCTGGCTACGGTGCTGAAAAGGCTGACATATTCATCTGGATACAGCCAAAATAAATCAAAATGATAATCTGATATTAAATAACTTACTAATACAGCTTTGGATGAGAGAGATATAATGTAGTGATAGACCCATATGATTTTTTCAGGGCCGATACCGATTATTGATAGTCAAGGAGGCCGATAACTGATATTTGGAGCCGATATTCATTTACAGTAAAAGTGAAAATATTGGCGTCAAAATTTTGTTATGTTATTTTATCTTTCACTTATCTTTGTTTTAAGTTCAAACAAAAACAAAAAGTGCAGGGAGTTCCCAGGCTCAGCAGCATGTCTTATAAAGTTAACCGAAATTTTAAATATATAAATAAACAACTTCCTGAAGTTTTATAAAGTAAATGAAACAAAGTTAAATAAAATGTGCACAGAAATGTGAGTCTCAAATCAATTAGTAGTCCCAACTGAGCAGCACCAGATTGTGGTGCAAAAAGCACAGTTGTTTAGTGTGTGTGAGAGCACTGGGCATGCACAGCTTTCACTGCTGATTGGCTGCTGCCGTGGCTCTGTGTATGACCAATCAGATGGTGCTGTGGGTGGGACAATGCTGGAGACAAAGTAATGAGTGCAGACAGAGAGGCACGGCTGCATCAGAGCCAAAATAACCCAGTTTTGAATTGATCTCTTATTGATCGTTGGATTAAAAAAAATGTCCGATGCTAATATGCGTCAAAATGCCAAATATCAGCACCGATAATCGGCTCGGCTCGGCCGATAATCGGTCCATCCCTAATCTAATGTTTATTAATCCACATTTATCCCTCTTCTTTTGTTGTGCTTTGGTACTGGTGGTGTTAATTTTATTAGACTGTTGTGAATAAGTCTTCCTCTCTTTACTTGTGATTTAATTAATTGAAGTAGTTGGGGGGTGAACACAGTCTCTGAGGGCTTCTCCATCCAAATTGGGATGAATGCCGTCTTTATCAGTCAGACCAGCTCTTCCCCAGAAAGTCTTCCAATTTTCTATAAAAGCCACCTTGTTTTCTGGACACCCTGCTGGAGGGTGTCTATGGTGGTAGATGTTTGCAACACTCGTAAGATAGAGAATGTAGAAGAAGGCATAATAAAGGATCCCAAAACATGCAGTGATTGGATAAATGAGATGAGGTGGGAGGTACAAGGGAGATAAGAGGTTTGCATGGACCTTGCTCAGTCTCATCATTGAACTATAGTAAACTTTCAAGAGGGTTTATGCTTTGCACCTACTTTAAGAGAAAAATGGGGCTGGATGAAGTGGCTTTATACTGTACATATAAATGGACCGTACTTACATAGTGTTTTTGTAGTCGTATTGACCACTCAAAGCACTTTACACTACGCGTCACATTCACCCATTCACATACACATTCATACAGAGCTAGGACTACACACAAAGCGCTCTAGCACATTCACACACTGATGTTACAAACATCAGGGGCAATGTGGGGTTCAGTACCTTGCCCACGGATACTTCAGCATGAACTAGAAGAGCCGGGGATCGAACCTTTCGATTGATCCACAGCCCTAATATGGACTCTGTGGTAAGAAAACCCAAAGAAATATGGCACTCTCACACTCTATTCATATGGATGTCAAATGATAGCCCAGCTCTGCCTTTATTGATCTCAGTGAAAAACACCAAAGCAACAGATTCAAAAAGGTTATAAAATGTCTTTCATTTTTAAATACTGTGTCCATGTCAGCTGCCTTTGTCACTCACAAGTTGCAAGAGCCAAAAGTTTCAAGTTCCAACTCAAATTTTATTCTTGATGACAAAATGAACAGAAATAACTAAGGCCCTGTTTACATAACAACAGTTTAGCTAAAAACTGAAAAGTTCTCCTGTGGAGAGAGCCCACCCTTCAAATTTGAGCAGTTGGCAAAAGAAGAGTGGTCCAAAATTCCTGTAGAGAGGTATACTAAACTCATTCATGGTTACAGGAAGCAATAAATTTCATTTGTTATTTTTTGCTACCAAATATTAAGTTGAGGGTGCCAATAATTTTGTCCAGTCCATTTTTTGAGATCTGTGTGGAATGATATCAGATTTGGCTTTTTTGTATAAACCTAAAATCCCCCAGTTGAGATTAAAGGACATCTGAGCATCTGGAGCAATGTTTTCTAACTGTGCAACAGTATCACGTATTACATCTCCTGCAACCTCGGCATTCGCCCCAGGATTAGTAAAAACTACAGTAATGAATAATTGTCCAAACTCCCCTGGGGAGATAACAACTGACTGTGACAGTAGTTCAATAACCTTTTAACAGAACAGGACTCTTGGAGTGTTGGCTTTTTGCACCACCATATACATAAACACACACACAGCAAGTCTGCTTTTTACCCTGTTACAAGTGGGTCATATTTCAGTCTTACAGAATTGTTACATTTTATCACACAAACTGAGGAATTATAGAATAGAATAGAATAGAATAGAATAGGCTTTTATTGTCACTGTACAGTTAAGTACAACAAAATTGTGGGTGCTCCACGAAGATATAATACAAATAATAAAAAAATTACACTAATTTTTACACAATTTACATACACACAGCACACATGATTGTGCAAGAAACAGAAACTAGGACACATTAAGGTGTAGGGTGGATGGATAGTGTCCTTGGTTCTGTGTGTGTGTGAGGTGTGGTGTTGGTGGGGTGGGGGGTGGGGGTATGGTGGGGTATGGTCAGTGTTTGCGGTCCGAATGGCCCAGGGGAAGAAGCTGTTGGTGAGTCTGGTGGTGTGGGACCTGAAGCGCCATCCGAGGGCAACAGGTCAAACAGGTGGTGGGCGGGGTGTGAGGGGTCTCCTGTGATGGCCCTGGTTTGCCTGAGGCAGCAGGATCTGGATATGTCATCCAGGGAGGGCAGAGGGCAGCTGATGATTTTTGGGGTGGTGTTGATAACCCTCTGCACAGCTTTCCTGTCCTCGGCTGTGGAGCCTGTGTACCACACACAGGCAGTATGTTAGTACACTCTCCACAGAGGAGCGATAGAAGGCAAGCAGCAGCTTCTTGTCCAGATTGCTTTTCCTGAGGACATGCAGGAAATGCAACCGCTGCAGAGCCTTCTTCATGAGGGCCTTGGTATTGTCAGTCCAGGAGAGATTGGCTGAGATTTGAGTGCCCAGGAACCTGAAGGTGGTCACAGTTTCCACACGTTCTCCATTTATGAGGAGGGGATGTGGTCTTGTCTGTCCTTCCTGAAGTCCATGAGCTGAGCTGTAATCCACAAAGAGCATCCTCACGTAGCTCTTTCAGTTTTCCAGATGACTCAGTACTCCGTGGAGTGTTAGAGTGACGGCGTCCTCTGTGGACTGGTTCACTCTGTAGGTGAACTGGTGGGGGTCAAAGGAGGGAGGAAGGCAGTCCCTGATGCGCTGGGAGACCAGCCGCTCCAAACACTTCATGACTACAGATGTGAGGGCAATGGGTCTGTAGTCATTGAAACTGTCTATGGCAGTTTTTTGGGAAATGGGGATGATGGTGGAGGCCTTCAGACATGACAGATTATCAGTTGTGTTTTTGAGCAATGTTTGCTAAAAACACAGCAGACAGCTGCCCATGTAGTCAGTAACATACCTTACACCTGACTGATGCTCTGAGAGTGTGTTGAAAATAATCCTTTTTTAGTAGAGGCAGTCTGCTACCACTGGCCTGGAACCTCTGCCACATCCCTGCATGTTGATCTCTCTGCCATATTCCTGTTGTTGTATTCCACCTAATGCACTCTCTTGGCAGTTCTAGGGAAAAACTGCTACAATCATTTTGCTGCCTCAGCTGCCAAAGTTGTTCTTGGCTGTCATAGAGTTGATCTGCTCAGCTGTAGTAGTGTGCTCTCCTGTTGTTAGAATCTGTGTTGAAACTGGCAGCAGCAAGTGAACAGCAAACATCAGCCTTCGTTGAATTTCAGACACCAGAATGTCCATGACCAGTAGTTGCATTTTGATCACAGGTAGACAAAACTAGTAAAACTAACACAAACAGCAACTCACAGCTTCAGAAAAAATACAGCACATTGATTTTGGTGGGAGCTCCACTCCATCTGTGTGGGGGGTGGGGGAGGGGGGTGTTCAGAGCACAATCAATGAGAGAGGATCTGGTCAAAAAGTGCTGATGCAGCTCCTTACCTTTATTGGATTGCCTCATCCCATCAAGTGACATTATGGATTAGATATTGATATGAACCTGCCTGCCAGCCACTGAAGCAAGACAGCAAGGACAACAGCTACAGTCCCACCAAGGTAGCTTTTGCTAAGAGATAAAATTTTATATCCACAGGAAAAAAATGTGGGCCATTAAGTAGAACTCACTATACCTACACCAATCAGCCACAACATTAAAACCACTGAGAGGTGAAGTGAATATCATTGATCATCTCAGTAAAACACAATGTTCTCCTGGGAAACTATGGGCCCTTCGTTCATCTGGATGTTACTTTGACATGTACCACCACCTAAACATTGCAGACCAGGCCTCCCCCATGTCTCAAGGAACACAACAAAGAGGTGTTGACCTGGCCTCTAAACTCTCAACTGTGGGATGCACCGGAATAAGCCAGATCCATGAAGGTCCCACCCCGCAACTCACAGGACCCAAAAGATCCACTGCTAATGTCCTGGGGCCAGACACCTCAGGACACCCTCAGACATTCCATGTCCATGCCAGGATGATCAGAGTTGTTTTTGGTGGCACGAGGGGGACCTACACAACATTAGGCTGATCCCACGGATCAGATTTTTTTTGTTTTGTTTTGTTTTTTAATAGTGTTGTTGTTCCTGTTGATGAGTCCCACCACTGTGATGTTGTCTGTGAACTTCACAATGACACAAGTCCGGATAATGCAAGCACCAAGGAAAGCACAGGCTCTGGTTTACAAGGGCACTCCCATCATGTTATTTGAGGACTTCTCTGCAGCTGTTGTAAAGATGTGACAAGAATTCTATTCAGTTAAACAGCAGCTGAAAGAAATGGGAATTGTCTTTGCTATGCTGTACCCTGCGGTCCTCAGAATCAGACACAATGGACAGGGTTGCCCTCTTGGCCTCCTCCCAACTGATGACTGATGTAGATCCTTGATTCAGCTATGCATACGAACCTGGACTTCTGAATTTCTCAAGAAAACAGAGGTTTGGTTAATATATAAAGTCGTTGTGCACTAAGTTCAGTGCCCTGATAGCTACTTACTGGTGACTGATGTATTTATATGGGTCTCTCGGGGATGTCTTTAACTAATAATTTGTTCTGTACAGTGTTGCATTATGGCCCCGGGTCTCCCGCTTAACCCAATGTCATAGTATTATTATTGTTATTTTCATAGTTTTCACTTTCTTGGTTTAGATATTTTCATAATTTTTCATTCTGTTTCACTTGGAAGACAGTTTTTTTTCTCTCCTTTTTAAATGTTTCCAAATTTGAGCTGTGGGCTGACAGCTGAGGTGTGATACCATATAATCTAAGAGCGATTTTATTCATAGAAAAATGGGTCCAGCATCTTCCTCTAATTATAAAGAGAAGTTAGTTCACACCCATACTGGGTGTAACAGGACAAAATTTGACCCCTATGTCTACTTGTTCCTATCTGTTAGTCTTTGTACATAGTTCTCTGTTTTATGTAAGCAAAGCACTTTCATTTATTATCACTTCTCTATTTTTTGTATTTGTTTAATGTTTTGGAAGCTCTAGATGGTTTTTCTTCTCTTTCATACTCTCTCTTACATATAGTCAAGATTATCTTCTTGCTGCAAAATGGCGAGTGACAAATCAACCCTACAAATCTGCATTTGGAATCCACAACCCTATTAAGAGGAAAACAATTTCTTAAAGAAGGAACATGAGAACAACATGAGGGAGGTCTGGCAAGGTGTGAAGACCATCACAGGTCACAACACAAAGACTAGAGCTGTAGGGGGGACAATGGAGAGGGCGAATGAACTGAACGATTTCTTCAACAGGTTCAACCAGCCCTTGCCCCCCCCCCACCCCCACCCTCACTGCAGCTATCTCTCCTTCTTCCCTCCACACACCTCCCCCCAGATCCCCCACACAATCTCCGCCTCATATCACTACAGACCAGGTCAGAGGACAGCTGAGGAAGCTCTGGCCCAGGAAAGCAGCAGGCCTGGACAAAGTGTGTCCAAGACTACTGAAGACCTGTGCTACAGAACTGGGGGAACCACTACAATGGATCTTCAACCTTAGCCTGCAGCTACGGAGAGTGCCCACCCTCTGGAGGACGTCCTGCATTGTTCCAGTTCCGAAGAAGAACCGGCCCAGCGAACTGAATGACTTCCCCAGAGGCACTCACTTCACACCTAATGAAGACATTGGAGTGGCTCTTCCTCAGCCTCCTCAGACCCCAGGTGAAACATGCCCAGGACCACCTGCAGTTTGCGTACCAGCAAGGTGTTGGTGTGGAAGATGCCATCCTCTACCAGCTACACTGAGCCCACTCCCATTTGGATAAGGGAAGCGGCACAGTAAGGATTCTCTTCTTGGACTTCTCCAGTGCCTTTAATACCATCCAGCCCCCTATGCTCCGGGACAAACTGAGCAGGATGGGAGTGGACCCCTACCTGGTGGACTGGATCTCCGACTACCTCACTGGCAGGCCACAGTATGTCAGGCTGAAGGACATCACGTCTGACACTGTGGTCAGCAGCACTGGAGCCCCCCAGGGCACAGTGCTGGCCCCTTTTCACCCTGTACGCCTCGGACTTCTGTTACAGCTCAGAGCTGTGTCACATACAAAAGTACACCGATGACACAGCCATCATTGGGTGCATCAGGGATGACAGAGAGGAGGAGTATCGGATGCTGGTGGTGGACTTTGCTGCATGGTGCCACACTAACCACCTACAACAACACCTCTAAGATGAAGGAGCTGGTCATTGACTTTGGGAGGTCCAGACCAAGACTGCGACCAGTCCTGTTAGAGGGAGCTGAGGTGGAGGCTGTGGACTCTTACAAATACCTGGGGCTGTGGATGGATAACAAACTGGACTGGACAACACACACCAGCCACCTGTATGGGAAGACACAAAGCAGGCTGTACTTCCTAAAGAGACTGCGGTCTTCCAATGTCTGCAGCAAACTGCTGTGGATGTTTTACCAGTCTGTATTTGCCAGCGTCCTCTTTTACACTGTGGTGTGATGGACACTGGACAAACTGCTGGATATTATGGACAATGCCAGCCACCCTCTGCACACCGTGATCAGCAACCAGAGGAGCCTGTTCAGTGAAAGACTGCTCCTGCCCAAGTGCAGGACTTAACAGACTTAAGAACTCCTTTGTCCACCATGCCATCACTCTATAACTCCTCACTTGGGGGGAGGAGGAGATAGGGTAGGGTATGGAGGACAGACGGGAGTGGTAGCCCCCCCTTAATGTTCAATAACCCACCGGGACACTCAATAACCTCATCCACTGCCAGCTATATACAGTTCAGTATATTTATATTTATTTATCTTAATGCCATACACAGTCCAGTATACTCAGTATATTTATCTTAATTCACTCTTATTCTATTGCAACTGCCCTGTGTGCTGTGTCTGTTTGTATAAGCTGCTGGAAACTTAATTTCCCTGAGGGAGTCATCCTAAAGGGCTCAATAAAGTCTGTCTAAGTCTAATGTTCATATGGCCCTTTTACACCACTTTGTGGTGTCCTGCCATAGACACCCCCCGGTTCTCCAGCTACAAGCCACCAGATCATCACAGTTCTCCACGTGGTAACGTCCGGCCTAACCTACTGAGTTAATCTCAGAGTAGTTGCTAGCGTTTTGTAGTTTTTCCTGGTGAAAGTATTTACTGTTGTTTGCTGTTTTGTGCTTCAGCCTTGCCTGACCAGCGCTGCTGTCCGCCCCTGCCTCCGGACTCAACTCAGTCTCTCCGGTCTCCCGGCTGGTCTCCACACTTTCCCCGGTACTTCGGCCCGGCACCCTGGCCTACCCAGTCTTACCCCCTTGTCACCCGGGCCCGGTTCTCATCCCCTCATTCAACTTTATTAATAAACCTTGGGATCCCTTGACTCCCTAACTCCATCTGTGCCTGTGTCCCGAGTGTGCTTTCTGGGGTTCAGCCTAGCTTTAGCCTGACCATGACAATAATTAAATGTGGATTGCTTAATATCAGATCTCTCTCATCTAAAGCTGTACTAGCTAATGATTTGATTTCAGATCTTGATCTATTCTGTCTGACTGAAACCTGGCTGTGTCAGGATGAGTATGTCAGCTTGAATGACCCCCCCGGGTCATATTAATACTCACATCCCGTGGAGGTATCCAGTTGGAGTTGTAGCCATTTTTGTTTCCAGTTTACTCAGTTTAACTCATTTTAAAGCCTCGTTCTTAGTCTGTCACACCCAAGGTGGAAAACACTAAAACCTATTTTATTTGTTGTAGTGTACTGCCCTCCTGGTACTTTGATTTCTTATCTGAATTTTCAGAGTTCCTGTCAAGTTTAGTCCTTAGAACAGATAAAGTCATTATAGAAGGTGACTTCAATATTCATATTCTTAGCTCTACATTTTCCTCATTATTAGACTGTATTGGCTTCTCTCAGTGTGTTAATAAACCCTCACTGTTTTAATCACACCCTTGACCTTTGTTTTGGCTTATGGTATTGACATTGAACATGTAACAGTCTTTCCACAGAATCCCCTTCTATCAGACCACTTTTTAATCACGTTTGAATTCATATTGCTGGATTATGTATCAACAGGCGAAAACGTCCTGACTAGAAATATTTCTGATAGTGCAGTAGTTAAATTCAAGGAAATTGTTCTCTCTAACCTAAATCCAATGCCTTATCTCAATTTAACAGAAGGTACTCCCTCCCAACTTTGTCATCTTGTAGACAGTGTTGCAGGCTCACTACGTACAATTTAAGTCTCCATCGCCCCCCTAAAAATGAAAACAATAAAGCGAAAGAGGCAACCTCCATGGTTCAACTCCCAAACCCGTACACTAAAACAAATATCACGTAGGCTTGAAAGAATGTGGCGTTCCACCAAACTGAAACTTGCTTAGCCTGGTAAGTCTTTTAAGAAGTCTTAAAAGATATAAGAAGGCCCTCTGCAATGCTAGAGCTGCCTATTACTTGTCATTAATAGAGGAAAATAAAAACAACCCCAGGTGTCTTTTCAGCACTGTAGCCAGGCTGACAGAGTCACAGCTCTATAGATCCACACATCCCTATAACCCTCAGCAGTGATGATTTTATGAACTTTTTTAATGATAAAATATTTACTATTAGAGACAAAATTAATCACATCCTGCCTTCAACCAGCACTGATTTCAGTCAAAACACAGAATCCATAGACTCAGCTGCGAAACCTAACCTTGACTCTTTTGCTCCCATCGACCTCCCCCGGCTCACTTAAACTATTTCAGCATCTAAACCTTCAACCTGTCTCCTAGACCCCATCCCAACTAGGCTGCTTAAGAAAGCTCTGCCCTTAATTTGCAGTCCTGTATTAGACATGTTAAATCTGTCCTTGTTAACAGACTATGTGCCGCAGTCGTATAAAACAGCTGTAATCAAACCTCTTCTAAAAAAATCCACTCTAGATCCAGACATATTAGCCAATTACAGATCTATATCTAACCTCCCCTTTCTTTCTAAGATCCTGGAGAAAGCAGTTGCAAAACAGTTGTGTGACTTTCTACAGGATAATAGTTTATTTGAGGATTTTCAGTCAGGATTTAGGCTGTATCACAGCGCAGAGACAGCACTTGTAAAAGTTACAAATAACCTCCCGATTGCATCAGACAACAGACTTGTTTCTGTACTTGTCTTGTTAGATCTCAGTGCTGCTTTTGATAAGATTAACCATCACATCCTTTTACAGAGACTGGAGCATTTTATTGGGATTAAAGGAACTGTACTAAACTGGTTTAAGTTCTATCTATCTGATTAGTTCTGGTCAGTTTGTACGTTATTATTATTATTTTTTTGCATTTCTTGCAATTTTTTGCAACTCTTTAATACAATTATGATGCTTTCATGAGGAGGATCATACGTAGAACAGAGTAGAAAAAAAAAAAAATCATTGTATTGAAGTAACATTTCACCCAGTGCAACAGTGTGGCATTGTGTATTTTTGGACTATTACAGAAAATAACTTAAGTAGAATCAAATTATTTTGGGAAAATATAGATTTTTCCAGCTTTATCCTGTGACCACAATTCCACACTCTTATCACTATTATCCAATATCTTTTAAAAAAAAATGTGTTTATTAATTTTCTTCATAAACAAACACAAGACAGGACCAGACAAAACAGCAAAACCACACAACAACTACAACAAGAAGAAGAAGCTGGGAATAGCAACACAAAAACCCAAACAGATCAGTTCTGGGTAAATGTGGTAGGTACATTATGCAACTTAGAGTGAACACAGTGGGAGCTAAACAAAGAAAAAATGAAAAAACAAAAATAAATAATACTGTTCTTTATACAAATGCTCTTGTCAGTATAGCAGAAACATTTACATTAATATAGTCAAGAAATGGTTTCCATATTCTTTCAAAGGCATTAGTTTTGGAGTGCAGAAGACAAGTGAGAAAGTCCAGAGGTATGTATTCCATTATTGTCCGGTGCCATCCCAACACTGAGGGGGCCTTATCTGTTTTCTGGGCACAAAATGTCAGGACATTATATAGTTTTTTCTGATACATATCAGTAACACAATCATTTGGAAGACCCAGAAGAAGGGAAACCAGGTTGAGTTCAAGCTTTTTTTTCAGGACTTTCTGTATTTCAAACAAGATATCATTCCAATATTTTTGTATTTTTACAAAAGACCAGTAGCAGTAAGTAAGATCATCAATTTCTGTCAAATTTCAAATTTGTCAATTTCTGACAAACTGGAGAGACATCTTTTCTATATTTGAAGAGACGGTTGGGGGCAACATATGTTCTATGCAAAATCTTTAATTGCATCGCTCTTGTCCGGTTACAAATAGTTATTTTCCTTGCATTATCCCAGATGTCGTCCCACATCTCCTCTGTTATCTCAACACCCAGTTTCCTCTCCCAGACTTCTCCCAGTGTCCTAGCGCCGAGACTTGAGCAATCCCCCAGACTGGCATAAAAGGTTCTAATGGCAGCCTTGCCCTGAGAAAGAAGTACTTGTTTCTCCATCTGTGTGACATTCATATCAGCAAGCAAAGATGTATCTTTTATAATAAAATCTCTGACCTGAAAGTAACGCAAAAGATCATTTCTTTCCTCTATGCTCTAACAGTATTAATTGTAACTGGGTTGTTGCAAAGCTTTTTGATACATTTCAGTTTATCAATAAAAAGTAGATTTTTTAGAGCACAGTTGGATAAGGACTTCTTGATATCAAGCCAGATTGAGGAAGCATCATCTTTAATCCAATCAGCTATGTATCTTAAATGGGCACTCAATTGATATCTCTTAATATCTGGGAGGTCCAGACTGACTGCAACACCAACATCCTGATCCGTGGTCTTCGTTTACTCCAAATAAATCAGCTAAACCAACCATTGAGTTTTTTCACTATTTTATGATTGAATAAGATGGGAATCATTTATATTGGATAGAGCAGACGCAGAAGGACGTTCATTTTCAGAAGCGAGATTTGGCCCAGCCATGATATGGGAAGATTGTTCCATCTCTCCAAATCTTGTTTAATTTTATCAAATAGTGGGTTAAAGTTAGCTTGAAACAACTGATTAAATTTAGGTGTAATATATATACCTAAGTATATGAAACCAGTAGAGGACCATTTGAATGGAAAGAGATTAGGATTATCTGGTGAATGTCATAAATTACCCAGAGGCATTGCCTCTGATTTGGAAAAATTAACTTTATATCCAGAAAAAGCAGCAATAATCAACAATTTGAATAAGATGAGGAACTGATACAGAGGGGTTTAACATAAACAACAACACATCGTCTGCATATAATGAAATTTTATGAGATTTTTCTCCCACATCCAGTCCAACCATTAAAGGGTCTCGCCTGATAGCTTCCACTAAAGGTTCAATAGCCACTGCAAATAAAAGTGGTGACAGAGGACAGCCTTGTCTGCTGCCCCTCTGGACCACAAAATTTATGGACCTAAGTCCATTGGTTAGAACTGCAGCCATTGGTTCTGTATACAGGACCTTCACCCATCTAACAAAGTCATCACCTAGGCCGAACCGATCAAGTGTAAAAAAAATAAAATAAGACCATTCAATGCGGTCAAAAGCTTATTCCGCATCTAGGGAAATCACAAGACCATCTATGTCCTGCTGTTCAGATAACTGGATAATATTTAACAATCTTCTAATGTTGTTATAAGAATTACGGCCCTTAATAAAGCCAGTTTGATCCTCCTTCACTATAATTGGTAGAAGGCCTTCTAAGCATCTTGCCAAGTCTTTGGAAAGGATTTTTAAATCCACATTCTCTGCACTGTACAAGGAAGAGTGCTGAATAATGTTAAGGAGGCATCTCACATTGTGACATGAAACCACATATGAAACCAGTCTGGTCATTAGCAATAACAGAGGGGAGAACATTTTCCAACCGTAAGGCTAGGATTTTTGCAAGAAGCTTCAAATCCAAATTTAAAACTGATATAGGCCTATATAAAGAGCACTCTTCAAATGATTTCCCCTTTTTTAGTACCAGGGAGATATTAGCCTCCATAAGAGAAGGAAGAAGAGCCCCAGCTGCAAATGAGGACTGCAGCATCTCAAGTAAAGGATTGACTACGACGTTGTTAAATTTTTTTTTAATAAAATTCTGCACTGAATCCATTGGGGCCTGGGGCTTTGTTGTTGGGGAGTAGCTGGTTACAATTCTTAATTTCACTCAAAGTTATTGGTTTGCACAGATCGTCTCTCTGCTCATTTGTAATTTTTGGTAAATTCACCTTTGTGGATTGAACTGTGTAGTATATAACTGCTTATAGAATGTTTTAAAACTGTTGTTGATTGCTCTGATATATGAGATATTCTGGGCGGGGGCCCTATTTCGAGGGAGATTAGCCAGATATCAATTTGGTTTGTTAGCAAACTCATACATCCTTTTCCTCATGAAAAACATAGATTTTTCAGCCTTCTTTGTCAATAAAGTCTCTAAAGATGCCTTAACCACTTGTACATCATTTCTAAGTTCTTCTGAAGGGCATAAGTTGTATTTAGCCTGGAGTTTGTGCAGTTCCAGCTCAAGCTTCCTTTGCTCTGTCCTATTGTTCTTCTTAAGCCTAGCAGTGTACTGCTACACCCAGTGTGACTCCTGTCCTATATTGGGATTCACAGCCAGCTAAACTCTTTCTGACATCATGCCTACCAATGAGCAGGCGAAGGTTGGACAGGATTTAATGCCAAAAATTGTGAAACTGAAAAGAGACATAAAGTACACAAAGCATCAATTAACAACTGATACAAACACGTTGTCATTTAAACGAGTTGACGTGTAATATCGGAGATGGCGGAGCTAATATTTACAGATCTACGGCAGAGCAGCGTCCGCGATCTCATCTCAATAGTTATATTAACAAAATTACCCAGATCATGTCAAATGCTACGAAACAGTTGGCACTATAACAATGATAAATAATGATAGTTCACTCACTTATATTGCCACTACGAAGGCTGCAAACATACAGTTGGAGGAAGAGCTAGCATCTCCTGTTGGCCATTCATTTCTTCTCAGTTGCTCATCCTTTAAAAGAATAATGTCCCCTTCCTTCATGTTTGGCCTGCTGAGCTGCCACTTTTGACGACTCTGGAGCATGTTGAGGTATTCTTTCTGCCATTGAACCCAGAAAGTGTCAGCAAGAACTTGAACCCTCTTTCACTGATTTCACTGAAACATGTCAGCTTTGGTGAAGGTAAGAGGGCACCAAACTTCTGGGTGGGTAGAGTTGAGGGAGTTAAGATCAGAGGAGCTTCCGGGTCAGTAGAGACAGGTACTAAAGGTCTTGCATTAATAATAAGTGTAACTTCAGCCATCAGGATTATCAGAACCTCATGAGTCAGCTTGGAGTGGCTCGCCTGTAAGTGCATTGAAACCAGGATGTGTCTGCCATGATTTGCTGCTCCTCTCTGCCTCGTAGCTTCCTGCAAGTCACACATCTATGGATAATGCTGCTAATAAACCTCTTGGCTCCTACTATCCACAGGCCACTTGCTCTGACAGCTCCCTCAGTAAAGTGCCTTCCTTGATGCTTTACAGCCACATGATGATGACGGATGAGCAGTGTAGCAATGTGATGCTTGCCTGGGATCAGAATAGGGTTGGCTTTATGCCTTGACAACTTTGACTCTGCAAGGCATCCTCCTACTCCTACAGTAGGCCATTTACATCACTGGATTAAGCATGTGCAAAGAACTGTTGACAGACAGATCTCATTTTGCCATGATGCATTTGATTTCTTCTGAGTACAATTCAATTCTGATCATAGTGTGTTCTGCTTGACTTAAAGCTTCGTCTGTGAGACTTGTCTTGCAGAAGTGCCAGCCTGCACAGCTGGTGTCTTCTCTAGATTTGCCGAAGCTGTGAGAGATGTGACGAAGGTGAGCTACTGCTTTGATGAGGTATGTCCACTTAGAGAAGTACTCAAAGCGTGCTGAACCCAAATGATTTGTAGACATTGTGGTGGCAAGCACTGTCACATTAGACTGAATTTCAACATCTGACTCTGGGTTAATGAGTTCAAATGGGCCTTTCTCAGGTGCTGTGCTCTCAGGCTGCAAAAGAAATGTTGGACCACATAACCACATGGTGCTGGCAAGCTTCCCTGCTACTACAGACCTAGAGCCATGATCAGCTGGGTTATGCTCTGTTGAGACATATCTCCACAGGTCTGGAAGGGAAGATTGCTTGATTCTCTGTACACGATTGTTTACGTATACATATACGTATATTTTTTTGCTGATTGTTTATGTATCCTAACACCACTTTACTGTCATGTAGAATGTAGTTTTGTCTATTTTCATGTCAAGTTCTTCCGTGAGGAGCTCTGACAACTCCACAGTGAGCACTGCGGTGCAGAGCTCCAGTCTGGGAATACTGAGCTCTGGTACTGGAGCCAGCTTGGCCTTACCCACGATGAAGCCGACTTTACTGTGTCCATCTCCATGTGTGACTTTAAGATAGGCTGCTACAGCTATAGCTCTGACTGAAGCATCTGAGAACATGCAAAGCTCAATACTCTTGGCTTGTGAAATGGAGGAGGAGGATAGGAAAAGGCGTTCATCTCCTCCACTCTGTTGGAAGCAATCTTATGGAGACGCAGACTAAAGAGAGCGAGCATCTTTTGAGCTCTCTGCAGGACATCGACAGCCTCAGCTTCAGCTGAAAAGGATTTCAAGGCATCATCCACATAAAAGTCCTGTTCTATGAAGTGTCGTGCATCACTGTCATATACCCCTTCTGCCTCCCTTGCTGCCATTCTCAGTCCGAAGAATGCCACTGCTGGAGAGGGGCTATTTCCAAAGAGGTGGACTCTCATGCGGTAGTCTACCACATCCTTGCTGAGATCGTTGTCTTCATACCAGAGAAAATGAAGGAAATCTCTGTGATTTTCACAAACTACAAAACAGTAAAACATGTGTTCTATGTCAGCTGTTATGGCAACCGGTTCCTTTGAAAACCAGAGGAGCACACCCAAAAGGGTATTATTCAAGTCGGGCCCCTCAAGCAGCACGTCATTTAAGGGGCACTCCATCGAACTGTGCACTTGAGTCAAACGCCACCCGAATCTTCCCAGGCTTCTGTGGGTGGTAGACGCCAAAGGTGGGAAGATACCATCTCTCTTTGTCCTTATCGCAAGGTGGTGCAAGCTCTGCATGTTTGTCGAATTCATGCAGAAAATGACAAATTGATAACAAGTTGATAACAAAGTGGGCTCTCATGTCTTCCTTCTTGTCAAGTGTGCAGCAAAGAGACATAAGCTGCTTCTAGGCATAGGGCCTGTTGTCTGGGTGCAGACGCCTGGGGTTCCTAAATGGTAATGGTGCAACCCAGCTGTTAGTTTCATCTTTGAAGACTCCTTCCATCTTCTGGTTGTCAGTAACAGTGTGGCAAAAAACAGTCTCTCCCAAATTCTCTGCAGTGGGCTTGGAGTGTGAGTTTGGTGGTTGCAACTGTTGAGGAATCACTTTTGTGTGACCCATCAGGCTGAAATTCTCTTTCACACTGAAATGTTTGTCACAGAGGGTGAGAAAGCTGGGGCATCCATTATCTAACACTTTGTTAGAGCACTCACTTCAGTTGGCTTGTGAGCACTGCAAAGGCACACATCGCCTACGATAACCCAGCCCAGGTCCAGGTATGGGTCATTGTGTCTGCCATTCAACTTCTTTCTCACCTTGTGAGCTCTCAGAAGGTTCCGTCCAATGAGCAGGAGGATGTCAGCATCTGGGTCAAGGGGCAGTAACTCAGCAGCGGTTGACCTCAGATGATGGTGGTGACATGCAGCTTCAGGGATAGGTATTTCTTCCCTGTTATTAGGGTTGGCATTGCATTCGATGAGTACAGGGAGAGGAAAATTAATTTTCCCGTGTTCTGACTCCACTATATAACCATATGCTCTTCTACTGGATGTTTCTGTTACCCCAGCACAAGTCTTCAGGGTGTATGGTTCTACTGTGCCCTGGATGTCCAACATATCAAAAAACTCAAAGTCTTTGCAAGGGGCAGATTACTTTGATCATCTATGATTGCATACATCTTCTTGATGTTATGTCATTGACCTGCTGGAAAGACATGTACCAGGCAAATCTTGGAGCAGGATATTCCTGAGATTCCATTTCCACATACCTCTGTGCAGGTGGCTGTAACATCTGGGTTTGATGAGCTTACACTCTCCCCACCATGCTCTTTAGAGGAAGAGAGGGCCTTGGGTGTCTATGTTGGTGGGCTAGGGTAGAGAACTGTCAGGTGCCTCTAACTGTCACACTCCACTCACTTAATGGTGACATTACAGTCTTTTGCCTGATGACTGGTGGATGCAAGGCAACGATAGCAGATGTTATTGTCTTTGATGAACTTCTTTCTGTCCTCAAATAGCCTAGTTCGGAAACCTCTGCATCTTTTCAGTGGGTGTGGTTTGTGATGTATAGGACATTGCCTGCTTATATCTTCAGCTGCATTTTTCACTGCTGTGGTTATATCTGTTCACACGTCCATCTTGTGCACTGTTACTGATGGCCTTGTGTTGTAATTACCTGGGAGCCTCTCTTTCTTGGAACTGACAAAGGAGAGATGAGCTTTGGTGAAGGTTGGGTCATTCCTTGCTTTAGCCTCTTTCTTCACAAACTCAGAAAAGAAAGAGAAAGGTGGGAAGACAACATTATAGTCTTCTTTAAACCTTGACCCAACCGCTGTCCATTTTTCCTGAAGGTGAAAGGGTAGCTTTTCCACAATTGGACTCACTCCCCTGGCTGTGTTAAAGTAACTTAAACCAGGTAAATATCCATCTTGCTTTGCAGCTTCCAGTTCACAAAGCAGGTCGGATAGCTCACAGAGCTTGAGAGGTTCTTTGCTGGAGAGCTTTGGGAAGTTTTCTATCCTGGAAAACAGGGCTCCTTCGATTACTTCTGACGAACCATAGCATTCTTTTAGTCTTGTCCAGATCATACTTTGACCAGCAGAACAAAACAAAATTACCCAGATCGTGTCAAATGCTACGAAACAGTTTGCACTATAACAATGATAAACAATAGTTCACTCACTTATATTGCCACTATGAGAGCTGCAAACATACAGTTGGAGGAAGATCTAGCATCTGTATGTTAAAAACATTTTCCTGTAACTAGGCATTGGCTGACACAGACTATGGGAAAAACACATAAATAAATGGACTATGCCATCTACAGGCCTTAAAATGCTACTGCAAATGCATATAAACAGTTCCAACACAAGCAGTATAAGATATTATCGGACCCCGAATATAGGCTTTCATGGTATCCCATAGCAGCCCAGGGGAGACATCAGGAGTTTTATTCTCTTTAAAAAAAATAGTCCAATTGCACTTTTAGAAATTTGTCAGAACTGGGGTCATGGCTCAGAAATGCGCTGTATCTCTAAGGTCAGCTTTGACACCCAGGATTCACATTGTATAAGGTAATATAGATGGGTGCATGATCTGATATAATGATGTCTCAACGTTACTTAGTGAGATTTTGGGGGTAAAAACATAGTCAATTCTACTGGATGTTTTGTGTACACCAGAATAAAATGTAAAAGCCAGGTATCCACTAGATTGAGTTCGCTACAGGTATCTGATACAGCCCTCACTCTTCTAGACACTGAATTTTGTACTAAAGGCGATTTATCCACCACTGAGGAAAAGTAGCAATTAAAATCGCCAACTATCATTTCTTCGTTCATATGGAATAAAAAACCTACACGTATAAAGAAGCCTGGAGAGAGCTAAGCCTGATGGTGGTTTGGGTCTACCCAATTTTTTATTTTATTACTGGGGAGCTAATATTGTCAAGCTGACATATTGGATCACCACGTTCGCGGATAAGGAAGGTCCGATCTGGGCTGTTATGGAACTGAGAGCAACACTCCCAATCTCCCCAATCTCAGTTTTAACTGCCCCTCTCCCATTAAATATCAAAGCACCTGAACTGAACTCAAATGTGGTGGTCCAAAATTCTATTAAGATCTGGGGTCAGTTCAGAAAACATTTTAATTTGGCAAATATATGTAGTTTCTCTCCAATAATGTTTAATCATCTTTTTGCTCCATCTCAAATAGATCAGGCGTTTGCAGTTTGGCACAGAAGTGGCCTGGTCTACTTTCAAGACCTCTTCACTGATGATGGCTTTGCCTCATTTAAATTTCTATGCGAAGACCATAGTTTACCAAAGTCTCATTATTTCCGATATCTTCAAGCCCGGAGGTTTGCCTCTAAATTTTTCCCAGGGTATCCATTTCCACCCCCCAAAGACCTACTGTAGTTAGGCCTTAATGTAAATCCATTCAACAAAAGAGCAATATGTAAAAATATATACATTAATTTCAGATAGCTGCCCTCAGACGTGGGACAAAATCAAGGCAGCATGGGAAGGAGAAGTTGGAGAAATAATACCGGAGGACACCTGGAAGAATATTATACAGCGTATACACACATCTTCACTTTGTATTAGACATGGCCTGATTCAGTTCAAGATTGTCCATAGATTTATTATTCTAATGACAGACTGGTGAAATTTATACCCTAACGTTGAACCAAACTGTCCTAGATGTCAATACTCTCCTGTTTCTTTGGGACACATGTTTTGGTCATGTCCATCTTTGTATGGTTTCTGGTCTTCAATTTTCCAATCGCTCTCAGCTATACCTGGCAAAACACTGCAGCCTGACCCTTTAATAGCTATCTTCGGTGTAGTTAGTGATGAGCTAAAACTGTCCCACTCCCACAAAAACGCAATTGCCTTTGCATCATTACATGCCCACCATTTGATATTACTGAACTGGAAGGGGAAGAACCCTCCTGCCTATGTTCACTGGATTAGAGAGGTAATGTTGGGGTTGGCCCTGGAAAAGACCAGGTATACAGTACGCGGGTTGGAGGACAAGTATGACAGAACATGGTCACAATTTATAATCCATATCAAGAGCCTGCCTTTTGCCTGACTTGCTATCTTTATTCACTAAGTAATTTATCTTCCTTTCTCTCTACCGTCTACCGGCTACCGTCCTAGTCTCCTCAATGCTCATACTCTGACGGTTGGTACCTGTTTCTTATACTGGTATTGTTACCACAACAATCAACATAGATAGTTTGTCCGAGTGTGTCTGTTTGTTTTTGTTTGTTTATTATTATTATATAATTTTTTTTGTTATTATTGTTATTTGTACTGGTGTATGTTTGCTTTCTTCTCTCTTTGTTTTTGTCTACTTGTTCGATGTGTGAGTGTGTAAGTAGATGTGTTTGAGGGGATGCCACCTGGATGGGGTGGGGGTGGGTTCACAACTTTTGTAAGAAATGCTTAAGCAATTATTTGATTGTCTTCAACATTGAAAAAATGATAAATAAAGTTGTAAAAAAATAAATCACCAGCTATAATTGTATTTTCACCAATCCAATCAGCAAGCAAGGAAAAGACTTGCGAGATGAAGTCATTAGACTGTACCGGGGAAAGTAAATATTCAGGAATGACACCGATTGTCCATGAGGATGGCCTCTTAACATGACATATCTACCAGATTTATCAGAAATAGTTTGGACGTCGGATAAGGGTAGATGCTTATTTATTAGAATGACAACACCTCTGCTCTTGGTGGTAAAAGATGAGCTAAACACCTGTCCAACCCAGTCACACCTCAGCTTTTAGTGCTTATTAGCAGTTAAGTGTGTTTCCTGCAGGAGTGCTATATGAACATGTTCCTTTTTTAGAAAGCTTAAAATCTTTTTCCGCTTAATAGGATTGTGTATACCCCCCACATTCCAACTGCACAGTTTTAATATGGGTCTGTCACTGGCCATCTCGTCCTAAAGAAACCATCCTGACCACATGTGGATGAGAGTACTGAAAATAACTAGAGTTCCCTGAAACTAGACTAAAATATCTAACATAAAAAATAAAATAAAAACACTGCTTTGCCAACATTTAACACAGAACTATGTACAAAGGACAACAAGCAAAAATATCAGGTAGATATTGGGGTCAGACTTTGGTCTGTTACACCCATCAGGGGTGTGAGCTAACCTCCCTACTCAAATAGAGGAAGATGCTGGACCAGTTATTTAACTCCTTCCCAACCTTACATTTGTAACACTTCTCAACTGCTGGCCCACAGCTCTAACCAAGAAAAAATTATGAAGTCAACAGTGAGCTTGTGAGTGAGCATCAGTGTTTAGGTCTATGAAATCAGGAGAGCATTAACCAAAACAAAAGAACAAGAACAGGTGGAAGAAAAATAAATAAAGAAATAAATAAGGAGAATGTTGTGCCAGTCCCAGTGCCATATTATTGAGTTATATGCTCCCCTGCTCCTATAACAGTCAAACCTGACATCCTCGGAGAAATTCAGCAGATGACCATGGTAGCACGTAGTGTACAAAATGGAGGGAGACTATCAGTCAGCAGGGATCGCGGGGGAAAATCTTGCCAGATCTCTGCCAGCCAGATCTTGAAGAAAGCAACCAGGTTAGCACCTTCGCTGCCTTCAGTAAGAACGACGACACATATGTTGCACCGCCAGCTCCTGTTCTCTAAATCACTGATCTTATCCATGGCCACCTCCAGCTTGCTCTCGACCTCAGAGAGCCGAGTGATGTGAATTGCTGTGGCGTCTTCAGAGTTTGAAATGCGTCTTTCAGCTTCTGTGACCTGTGTATCCAGTGTGGCGATTTTAGACGAGCAGGCCTCGAGTTTCTTCAGAACCAGGTTGATCTTTTTATCAAAGGAATCCTCCACAGCTTTGAGCACGTCAACAGTTATTCTTTCCACCAAACTGTCGGCAGCAACTTGACCCATAAGTGCCTGCGTGTTGTCCGCCATGTTAGCTTGGCTGATCTTCTCCTGATTCAGCAGGTTTCGCAACAAGGTAAATTTTTCTCTGAGTGCCAGCCATTCTACTATTTTTAGACTACAATCTTTGCTCACTGTGACCGCGTTTTCTCTGTAAAAAATAACCTACAGGATACTGAGCTGCGGGAGCACAGATGATGAGCTGCTACTCCATTTGCATCATATGACCCCCGAATGTGACTTCTGACCTTACCCACTATAGGTCAGGTTTTTTGGACTCACCTGAATTTTGAGTCTGGATACTGTTGGATGTTTGATGGCAAACTACAGCCTACTGGAACTAGAAACTCCACTGCATGCAGAAGAATTGAGGCCCCGGAGATTGAGGATTTTGTGTGCATGAATACACAACCAACATGCTCTACAGTACAGTAGGACTAACAGATGTCATTGCCACAGTGGTATGAACAGAACTGTTGGCTAGATCTGGATAAGTGTTGGACACAAGGACTGAGTTCACATTAGTGGCTTAAATCACTGAAGGAAATTTGGGGTCTAATTGAATTTTGAGTATACAGACCATTTGTATATAATTTGAGAATTTTGCTTTTTTATTTTTTCAATTACTCAGTAATAATTGTATACATGCAAAATTTCTTTTTGAACATTTTCAACAATTAAGCATTAAATTGAGGGTTTGGTCCTCTTAAAAACAGATATTGTGTCAGTGTTGATTCTGGTGTATTGTTTGGTTTATCCAGGCTTCGTAGTTGATCCTAGCAGCTTCTGATTTCCTGGCCATATTAAGTAGCACATTCTATATAACCTTTAATGTACCTTGCCCTTTTTAGTAAAAAGGATTACATGTTGTTCATCGTTGAGGTTGTATGTAGCTAATTCCAGCTAAGGACCAGATATTTTTTTTATTATGTCCTGATACGTAAAATCTTAGAATTCAAAAAGGATATACTTTCTTTTTCATATGACTGTATATCTTATACAGCATATTCAAACAATATGTTAACCATTTCTCAAATTTAGGCTGAGGTGGTTGTGAGGGGGCAGCATTTGAAATTGTCCATTTTATAATAGAGACAATAATCTAAGCTGAGGAGGAAACAAAGTCCATGTCTGGCTGTCTTCAGTTATGAAACATTTGATGTCTGAAGATGTGATTTCTTCTGAGGACAAACTCACTGACTGTAACAAATGTGTTTGTTTCTGTATCTGTCATTCTAATCTGGAGAAGAGGGGACTGAAGAATAACAATCTGTGTCAGTCAGCTGTGCTACTCAATTTTTTTCTGGTTCAGGCACAACTTACTGATGATGCGCTAAATTTCATTATTGTATGTTGTGATTTTATTATTATTAGTAGTAGTGGTAGAAGTACTACTGCATTGTATTTGGTGCCCAATAGAATCTTCACACAAGTCACGTTATATAAGGGATCTCAAGGGGAAGACAGTCTGTCCTTGAGCTCAGGAGTCTCAGTCCATTAGGTCATTCCAACCTTGGTTGCTATAGCCATTGGGGAGTGGGATCGTTTGACTCCATCAGTGCTTTACTAGAGACAAGACCTATTGTCTCTAAGTCTCTAAGTCTTTCAAGCTTAGTAATAATTATATACCTAAATAAGGAAAAAGTTGTAAAAACTTGTTTTAAATGTAATAGATGATTTGTAACTGACATATTGACATGTCCAGTTTGGTTTTCACCTCTAATAAGTCAGTTCTATATGTAGCAGAGGTGAATCAACTGTGTTATTTCATTTTTCCTTAAGTAATTTTGGTATATCTGGATTATTTTAGGTAATTTGTATTTTGATATTAAATTGTATTTGTGTTAATTGGTTCTTTTTATTTATTTATTTATTCTTTTCTAACTGTGAATTTAGGTTATTTTGGGCAGCAGATTTTGTTAAAGTCTTGAGTTGGTAATTTGTAGGTTGCCCATTCTTAAATTTTGAGTGGTTTCCTTTGGTAAGTTTTGCTTTATTTGATTTCTTTTGGGTACAACCCCATTTACCCATTTCTTGTTTTTCTTCCTCCTTTTCAGTTGCTGAGAGGTGGTGGTGTCCCCTTCCTGTGTGCCGTGTGTCTCCTGGGTTCCTGGTGTCCCCTTCACTACCTGGTGCATATATGTGCTTGCCACGTGAGATTGGGGTGATTTCTTTTGGGATTTCTCACCCCCTCTGTGACCCATTCCCTCCACCGGTAAAATCCCACTGTCTATGACTTCAGTTTAAAGTTTTAATCTGATGCTATCTTGTTACATCAGGTTCACCACCTAGTCTCCTCACTTAGAGGAGATTGTGGTAGTGATACTCAGGGTTTAAATTCTTAAAGCAACAGTACACAACAATTTTACCTTTTCAAAGCTTCAGAATAATTTGATGTTACACTGACTTGTAACAGAGAGAATGGTGCCTCTTTAATTCCCATTCTGCATCCCAAACATGTTCTTGCCCTATGTAACTTGGGTTGAGGTATGATCTCCCATGTGAAGTGAGTGAGAGTCAGCAGCTTAAAGTGCCAGAATCAGGCCCAGAAATCTCAAGAGTGATGCTGAACTGTAGATCAGTTAAAAAGACTTAGAAGTAATATACACCGTTCAGGCATGTTTCAGTTCAGTGAGTCAAACTAAGTGTAGCCAGTCTCACTAGACACTCCATTCTGCTAATAACTCTGCATTGTGGATGGTATGAAATGAGATGAGGACAACTGCTGCCTTGTCAGCTAGGGGTAATTTATTCTCTTGCAGGCTGTGTCAAACAGAACAATTTCAGTACAGTAACTTGTCATGACCAGGCTTCTACATGCACACCTCTCCTCAGCAGAGCCTGACACTAGAGTGTATGAGTCTTGTACCTCTATATTTGCCACATAACATCCTTCCATTAAATCAATAAAACAAAATACATCTCATTCTAATCATACAGTTACATACAGTTATCATACAGTTCCAATCACAATGTACCTAAAGTAATTTTTCCCAAGCATTTGCCTCAATTTTGTATTAGGTAATTAATTTGAAAATATGAACATGAGCATATTGAAATACACACATTTACAGAAAATGGAAATCATAAATACAAAACAAATTAACATAAAAAACATAAAAAGGAAGCTTGCATACCTGTGACAAAACAATATCAATACAGAAATTTCTCCATGCACACCTTTAAATGAGAGAATCAGTATCAGTAAACTATCATGTTTATGTTTCAAATCAGAAATTACAAATGTTATTGAAACCATTGCGCCCACAAAGTTGACAGTGGCTTCTGGTAAGAAGAGATCCCCATGGAGAAAAGCCACACTGGTCAGAGAAGAAATGACACAAGTTCATTATGACATCTATAAACAGACTTCACATTTCTAATTTAAAACTCAGAGATGCAAGGCAGGTCTTTTTCTTCCAAAAACAGCAACAAAGCATGTGTCTCAGGCTTACAAATCCCATTGTCAGTGGCGTCTGAACTTGTATCCACCAGGGTCTGCAATGGCTTTTCCTCCTCCTTCACTGACAAAATTCAGAAAATTAGACAAGCAGTCAGTGCCTCAATATCAGGCACAGGATATGTGTTACCCTGCATCTTCTTAAAGTCAATTCAAGTAGCATGACACAAACCATTTGACCAGAAAAGTACATCATACAACATCTGAAATCATCCAAACTCCCAGAGAACTGCAGGTCTGCTGAAAATCTCAGTTCTTTTAAATTAGGGCTAAAGACCCGACTCAGCTAAAAAATACATATACACACTGAGATGAACATCATGACAACAAAGAACAGCATTTGTGTCCTGTACAAAGTAAAATTTGAGCCCACATGTTATTGACAGGTGAATTCATATAGTTTAACCTCTCCTCAGTGGAGCCAACTGAAGAGATTATCAGTGATCTCACTAAAAAAAAAAACAATTAATAAAATAAAAGCTCCCCAAAAGAAATATACACAAAACAGTTATGTACAAGGAAAATAACAAAATATGGGCAGGGATGAATTATTAGAAATATAAATATAAACCTATCATATTAATACATCAGTTGCATACAAAATTGATCGATTTTGTTTTCTGTAAATGAAAACCACTTAACCACTTAGATTTTATCACAACTTGTAGCAGCAGAGACCACTGTTGCTCCCCAAGATTTGCATTGTGTTGCTTTAAGTGGGAAAATAGGGCGGTTAAATATGACAGACTTACTCTTAAAGACATTATTGCCTTTAGTATAAAATCATTACTGTAGCATGATGCAACTTTTCAACTGATTGAACTGGAGGCTCCATACTCATAAGATGAATAATCATGTAGTTCAGTACATGGTTACGGTTACCCTGCTTGTCGCTTTGATATAATGAGCAGCTTGCAGCCTTTCCCAGAGGGAGGGGGAAGTATGGAGTTCTTTGTGTGGTTGTTCTACATGAAAACAGCATAAAAGAGGCACAAATGTTTTGCAGAGCAAAACAGTCTGAATTAATTTAACTCAGATGGTGTAAAAATAATATTATGACAGTTTTCATAGTCATCAAACTAAATGTAACACTTGTAGTTTAGAACAGATGCCCCAGAGCTATATCAGCTCTTAGAGTGGACAAACAACTTTCCACTCAACACCTGTCATCTTCAATAATCATCTCTGACAATTCAGTGCTTACTGACACTGAAGAATTTGAGGTGCAGAGTGGGAGAGACAGTCAGTTGATAGACAGATGTCATTCAAAAACACCTCCGATGGTTCCTGGTTAAACTACCAGCCTTAACTTGTAACTGTCTGTCTCCACAAGAACCAGTGTTAGGGAAAATGAACAAAGTTCTGTGTACAACAGTTTATTGTACTATTTTAATTGGCTGATCCTGATAAGGATGATAAACATCAGAGGGTCTTTGAGTGCATTTGGGAAGATTTCTAAAGTCTGACCTATACTGAGTGTCATTTTACACCCACAGCACACATAGCACCAAATCAAGAGTGATAAAATCACAGCTTTCCTATCTGATGCTGTAATGCATAAGATTTAATGTTAGTGCTGAATGGTGTATATATACATTATATACAGTCATCAAACCTATATGAAATAGTGTGTCAAATACTTGTCATTTTTCTTTATTTGACAGGCTGAAATCAAAACTGAAAAAAAAAATAAAAATTCACCCATGCAGCTTGAAAAGAACAAAAAAAGTAACAGTTTTGAAAAACATTAAGAAATTAAAAACTAATATATCAGGGTTGGAAAAGTTATCAGTCTCCTGATTTAATACTTGATAGAGTCACCGTTTGCTTTAATTATAGCCATCAATCTGTTTGGGTATGTCTCTTCTAGCATAGCACATTTAACCCTAACCTTAATCCTAACTCTAAGGGGCTGATCACTTAACCCAGCCAGGACTTTATATTTAATATTTTCCAGATTTTTTAAAAATGGTACTTTCACTTTGATAATGAGGGTTGTCATGTGTACACAGCTCAAAAAAGTTAGACTTAATTTAATATCCATGGTGTAATGTGAGATAAGATAAAGATTTTCACAGGGCATTTTTGTATAAAGCAGTTGGCACAAAAGCAATTACAAACAATAGTGCAAATGAAGTGGAGCATAAAAGGCATTGTTCAATGCGATGGTAATGTTCTCAGCCTTTATTGAGCCATGAAGAATCCCTGAGCAAGGAGAAACAGAAGAGTTGCTGTACCCTTGATGCATTTTTAATGAGCCTGTCTTTGTTCTGCTCCCTGCTATTTCAAGAGTCAACACACATTTGATCATGTATATGCCTTTTGTCTTAATTGTTTGCTGCAAGAAAAAAGTCAGTGCTGATGTTTCCTCTTATCAAGCATGTTAATATCTGTCATTTAAAGATTAATTCTGGATTGGGTACATACATATCAGTCAGTAGCCATGGAATGAAATATTTGTAGTTCTCTGGAGTAAACATTGGTCCGAACTCTGACCTATAGAAACCAGCAGACACTTTGTTACCCTTGGTGATGCCCAACTCGGTGCCTCACTTCTCGAGTGTTTCGGAGGCCTTTTGCCTTGAATGTGGTCTTTAGCAAGTAAAACACATGCTTAGTTGGACTGATGTCTGGTGACTGATTTGGAAAGTAAAGAACACTTCACTGTGTGGCAAATGTAAATGTCTTGGTTTTCTTGTCTGAATGCATTGTCCTACAATGAAAAACGGCGCTCACCAAGCACTTTATCAGCCAAAAGCCAAGAGCCAAAAGCAAAAAACAGTGCATTGAAACACCTGATGAGAGGGGACGTAGGCTCACCAAAACACAAAAGACAGTTGAAGACTGGAAATATGTAGCCTCGACTGAGGCTGATTTCTGCTGAGGCAGCAGATGGTGGGGTCAGAATTTGGCATCAACAGCATGAATCCATGGATCCAACCTGTCAACAGTTCAGGCTCATAGTGGCCTTTGGGCCTATTAATACCAGTCAATCATGGTTTACATATCTCAGCCTATTTGAGAATTGTTGCTGGTCATGTGTAAACCTTAATGGCTACATTTCTTCCAGCACGATAATGCACCATGTCACAAAAAAGTCATTTCAAACTGGCTTTATGAACATGACAATGAGTTCAGTGTTCTGCAGTTGCCTTCCCACCTTTTGGACACCTTTGCTCTGCTCTGTGCTTTGCCACAATTTTATTGCAGAATTCTACAGCGAGCTCCTTGGACTTCATGGCTTGGCTTTGGTTCTGATATGTAGTGTGAGTTGTGGGACATTATATATACAGGTGTGTGTCATGACCTGTCTCTGTGATGACTCTTATTTCCTTCTGCTCTTTGTGTGATTTCCCACCTGTTTTCAGTTCCACCTGTGTATAATAGTAATTATTGAATACTGTGCCGCTTTACTGTGTGTTTTCTCTTTCCCATGGATCCTCTTGTGACATCTTTTGATTTTTAGATTCTTTTGGTTTGGACTTCACAGCAGTAGATTGTGTATTTCACTCACTTTTTGTTATTAAACAAGTTTATTAGCATTTATCTACTGCCTGCATGAGATGTCTGCATTTGGGTCTTCCTTCCTGTGTCCCTGACAGAATACTCTGACCATTATGGACCCAGCAGACACTTTAACTCAACAATTTTTGTTTCTCTGTTGTGTTTCTTTGCCATGAGTGATTAAAGGACCTTAGTTCAGGATACAATGAGGATTTTTTAAAGAAGGCTTGCTGGAGACATGAACGTAAAGATTAGTTGCTGGGCTGGCTGCAGAACTTTGTTGATTCCCCTGACTCCCAGCCTCCTGATACCTACCAGCCCAAGCCCCAGCAATAGGTTTCCAGCTATTACTCACAGCCCCAAATAACCCAGCTGCTCCAGTTGATGTCTCACCTGTTCCTTAGTTGACTGTCCTGGCCAACACCTCCCCTATTCCAGTATCAGGGGTCATGGTCAACTTCCTGTGGCTTCCTGTGTCAGCTTCATGCAACAGTCCCAAGGACAAAGTCTTAACCAACTTCTTACATATTTCATCATGGGGGAGTCCCAGTCAACATCTTGCCTTCTCCTGCGTCAGTTCCTGTGGCGACAGACCCAGCTGATGTCTCACCTGCTTCAGTGTCAGAGGTTCCAGTTGACATCTTGCCTTCTTCTGTGTCACTTCTTGTGGCGACAGCCCTGGCTGAAAGCTTACCTGTTCCAGCATCTGGATGTCTAGTTGACTGCCTGAATCAACATTTTGCCTTCTACTGTGTCAGTTGATGTTCGTCTTCTCTCAGCTTTTCAGTTGACAAAAGGCCCTGAGCTTTAATTTGACAGTGTGGCTGACCACTGCTCCTTGTCTCCTTTTGGCGGCTTGCCCAACCCCAGCTCCTCGTCCTCTCTTACTAAACTGACTGACAATAGCCCCTGATTTCCTGTTGTCAGCTTGGCCAACCCCTGCTCCTCATCTCCTGTTGGTAGTCCACCTGTCACCAGCTCCAGATCTATGGTCAGCAGCTCCTCCTCTTGTCTCGACGGTCCAGCCGACACCAGTTCCACATCTCCTGTTGGCATTCCAGTGGACATCAGCCCCTGAGTTCCTGTCAGCAGCCCGACAGGAACCTGCACCTTGTCTTCTGTCTTCACCACCTTTACCCTCAAGTTCAGCCTCCAGAGAATCACCACCTGGCTCTGCAGCCCTCGGGCCATCCACCTGGGGTGTCCTGCTCCCCATGTAGAAATAAATGGTACATTCTAAGTGAATGAAAACACACTGATTTAATATTTTTAGGTGATTATACACACACACACACACACACACACACACACACATATATATATATATATATATATATATATATATATATACAGTAGATCCCTGTAAGCATTACACACAGTAAAGTATGCAAAATGTGATATATATATATATATATATATATATATATGTTTTGTTTGCTTTTCCTTTATGTTTTCAACAAATAATTACAACACGCATTGTTCCTTAATATTAATTTTTATCTCTTTATAACAAGAAATAAATTGAATGGTCATGACAAGGCATTACTGGTAACAATAGATGTTAAAGTTAGGCAATAAAAATGTGAAGTAGGTATAATAAAAAAAGCATTATTTCACAAATTAACATCCACAAAAACAATTGCAAGCAAAATATGCATGTTTTTGCAGTATCTTAAAGACCTTCATTAAATTAGCTTCTATACAAATTTCTATTTGTCTTTTCCTGTTTGTCAGTTCTTTTTTCTTGTTCAGTGAGAGAAATCTAGTTGGTGTTGGGCTTCTCCTGAGCATGCCTCATCGTCTGAGCATGCCTCCTCATTTGAAAAGTTCTCCTCCTTAAGAGTAGAATAAAAATCCAGCAGTGATACTGACTTAAAGTGCCCTGCCAGCAGGCTGAAGGTCATTGAGTTTGAGCTTCATCAGTGGGCGCATCATTCAAGTGAAATAAGAGGAAATCGAATGCATTTCACTCTCAACTGTTTTGAAGTCTTTAAATTGCCTTGGAAATTCACCATACAGTACCCCTAACATGGATGAGTACCTATGGAAGTGACTTCTTTCAGTGTTGGCATGTGGGTGAAAATGTTACCCACCAATGGGCTTGTTAGAAACTGCAACTTTCTCATGAATGCCCTCACCATATGCAAATAAGACCCTGCCTTGCAGTTTGGTATTTAGTTCATTCATTAGTACAGTCAGGTCCAAGATGTGACACACCCATTTTTGTATCTGCATCAAATCAAATTTTCAAAAAGTGATTTTATATACATGGTGGTGTAGCATTTAGCACAGTAAGAAGGTTCTGGGTTTGAACCCCAATTCACACTTTTTGGTGTGGAGTTTGCATGTTCTCCCTGTGCCTGTGTGTGTTTTCTCTGGTTCTCCGGCTTCCTCCCACAGTCCAAACACATGCAAAATATAAAAATATGGGTCAAATAATGTTCCAAACTGAAAGATTTTGAAGATTACAAAATAATATTACTAGTCTGGTTTTGACACGTCATTTAACTTTAAATGTCTTCCATAGAACCAATTTAAAGGGTACATCTGTATTAAATGACATAAGACAGATAACTATTGACATCTCTCTTGGAGCTCAGGGCTGCAGGGTTTCACTGAGCTGTCGAAGACATAACACCCAAAAGAAGTCGACACACACACACACACACACACACACACAAGCAATGACGCCGGTGGTAGGATGATACAGTTGTACAGTATCACTGCATCTTTTGGACTTACATTACGACGTGTATTAAAAATACCACAGAAAAAGTACCGTGGTCCAAAAGTACGGCGATGTGTGTAGATGTACATGGGATGATAGGTAAACATGGGGGATGCATTTTGGTCATTTCGCTAACAAGGGGGGGGTGGCCCCTCACCCACTCAGATCGCTCACTAGCTATAGTGTAGACTACATCCAACTGGTTCTTCTAAATTTCTCAAAAATGTACTTATAAATGTTGCGCATTTGTATCATAACCCATTGACACATAGAGAAGAAAAGAGGGGCAGTGGCCTATAACGTCATGTTTGTCCCGTTGGAGGATGCCTGTGTCGGGACGCAGTATTAGTACTGTATCATGTACAAGAGGTATACGCCCATATCAACTGTAGAGGTCCCCCTTTTACCGACTGCTACACGCACACCTTTGTTGCACCTCCTCTTTTAATTTCCATGCAGTGAAGCACAGGACAGGGCGGACGGGGAGAGGCTGCGTGTGCACTCGTGTACATCACGGTAACAAGCGAACACGAGCTGATAGTGAGCTCAATGAGAGGAGTCGCTTTAATAACGATCAGTGGAATAAAGCAGGAAGATGCTGCTGCGCCTGAACCAGTGAAGATGCTGATGCTGTTGGCTGCGCGGTGTGTTGGAGACATGCGGCACTCTTCACTCCTCCGTCAGGTCACACTGTAGTTAATGTAAAGTCGATCCAGTCCAACCCTCTTCTATTGGAATTTGTCTTTTCTGAATGCCGGGATGCCTGCTCCTCCTCTTCTCCCGCTGTTCTTGGGTAAGTTTCGTGCACGCTGCAGTCGTAATCATGGATTTTATGCTGAGGAAGGTATTTGTGTGTGTGTGTGTGTGTGTGTGTGTGGCTGGGGAAGGGGTCAAACGACAACCTCGCCAATCTCACAGTATGTATTGTATTGTTGTTTGCTACATCCTTTGAAATAGAGTGAATGGTAATGGTAATAGTATAAAGAATCATGTGCAATGTTGCAGTACTGGCATATTCATGAATATATACAATGTTCCTAATATCATGCGAGAAAATAAGGTCAATCTAAACTCACACAACAATGAGGTACTGTAATTCCCATTGATAAATTACATTAGGTATATATTAGAGAAATTGTGGTACTTTTAAGTTGCAGTAAAAGTAAAAATAGATATACTGTAAATATAGAAATAATATAGAAATATTGATGGTGCATTTTTGAAATGTATCTTTAGTAATACATACTGTATGCATTTCAGCAAAGAATCTCACTTTAAGGTCGCGAAAACTAATACCATGCTGCTTGTTGTAGTATTTATTTTCATTGTGACAGTGCTGCACTCTTTGTTAGAACTGGAGTTACTGATGACACTCTGCTCTGTGCCTTCAGAAAAGGAATTCCTTGCTCATCAAGAGATAAATGGAGTATAATGTTCAAGGACATTCTTTTCTTCTTCAGTGCTTACAGTCAAAGGATTGTATTAACATACATCTGATATCATTCTTCTAAGGGAAGTGCAAAATCTTTCTTCCTTTTTTCTTGCGTTGTGCCCTCACTGGTTCAAAGGAAATAGAAATCCATTAATGTTCAAGGTGATATTTTTTTGTCATTTCTTTTCAGCAACTCCCCCCAAGCTGACCATGCTTGTTTACTTTGTTGACAAACTACATCACAAAACAGTCCACTGTGAAATACAACTCCATGGAAAACAGACAGGCCTCTCACTGATTTCCACTGCCTGTGTGTGAGTTCAGAAACATGCATCAGACATGTGTGAGCATATCTCAGCCTCGCATGCAGCAGACATGACAGCACAGGGACTTGACATCACAATTAGTCTAGTTGTCCATGGGGTGATGGGAGCTTTCATTAGTTGCATTATGGGAGTGAGTTCAACAGGCCATGGCAAAAACAACATGATCTACCTCATGGCGCTGCCTCTTTCAATCTGGAGTTGAAAATGTCCTCCCTTTTGCTACAGATTTAATGCAGCTGAATAAATCTGATGGAGCCACAGTAGTTTTAATCAAAATAGTTACATTTTCTCTGAAAGAGTGTAACCACTCATCTCTACATATAGATTAAAAGAAAACATATTAGCAGATAGTCTGTAGTGCTGACTTTGTGGTAATTCTCCTCTCACATTGAAGATTTCCAAGGCATGCTGTGCTGAAAGCTATTATCATCCAACAACTGCCAGCTCTTGTGACCTTGAAAATAAATGTAATATGGTGTTTTAGGCCAATATCATGCAATTAAAGAGTTTTTACAGGATAATTATTTATCCACCATAAAAAACAGCAAACTAGCCTGAAATTATTTCCTATTGTCAGAGACTGAATGAACCAAATGGATGGTGATAAAATGGCTCTTGTGTCCTCTGGGTTGAACATACACTTTATAATTCTGCCCTTGCATTTGTCTCCTTCATCAGCAGCTTTTTGGTTGGCTTCCTTGGTTTTAATAGAACAGGTCCATGTGGCCTTTATGGTTCTCAGTGTTTTGCACCTCCTGTCCTGTGCAATGCTGAGAAATTTAACAGATATCCTCAACAATCAGCTGGTGCTAGCACTTCCCATGTCATCTTGCATGCCTTGTGTGTCAGTTGCCTTCAGTGAGTTGATCACACCAACAATGGGTAAAGCCACATCTGTCCCCCTGTCTCTATATATAGAGTAGATCACCAGCGGCAGGCCAAAGGATCTGTCAAGTGTGGAGATGAAAGAAGTCTCCAGTGCCAGAGGTTAGGATGTGACATCTTGCAGCGCTCTGGCCTTGAATCTCTGGCAGCCACCCTCCCCTGTTCGTCCCTCTCTCTTTCCCTCTTGTCTCGTCTTTCTGCCTCTGCAGTGTGTCTCATAGGTGACTTTGACAGTCAAGAGACCCAGATAGGCAGATGGCTTTAGATTTGTTATTTCCCTTTAGGATTAGGGACTAGGGTGTCCATGGACTTCACTGCTCATTTCTCTCTCTCTCTCTCTCTCTCTCTCTCTGTCTCTCTCTCTGATGCAGATGCCATCTCTTCTTTGTATTAGTCCAGGTTCACCTTGGGCCTTACCCCATTCTTGCCAGTGTCTCACTCAGGTGCTGATCATGTCAGACACTTAGTCAGAACTAACAGAGCAAAGTCACATGTCCATACATTCATAAGACACAATGAGTATATACATTTTAAAGGTTTGTTTCACCCAAATTACAAGAAATCAATTTTCTCACATACCTCAAATAAGTGCATGCAGGCAGTTTTTGCTTTATTTGTCCTCGTTTGAGCTGAGATTTCATCAGAGTAAATTGGATCAATGACTATTTACAAGATGATTCCAGCTTATTACCACTTGGATCTTATTTGTCTTGACTGATGTAGTCATTTTGGTTTTAAGAATATTATATATCTGGCATGAGGACTACTGGATTGTCTCATGATTCAGGGCATACGGTGGGCAGAGCTAAAAAAGGGGAGGGGGAGCAACATGCCCTCTCTATGTTTAGTCATAATGGAGGACACTGTTCTGATATTGCTTGCCCAATAATAAAACTGAAAATTTGGCAGCCCTATTCCTCCAGCTGATTTGGGTCTCTGTATGTGCCTTTCATACTCTTTTGTTTGTTTGTTTGTTCCTAATGAACTATTACTATACATATACTGTGAACTATTCCGCACTAAAATTCAGGCGTATACCTGTCTGACCCAGGTGCCTCTGAACATTATAAACTACATATTGTTAGAATAAGCTCTTCCAAAGTAATAAGCTGCTCCAAGGTGTTTTTTTAAAATCTCTCTCACTAATGTAAGGAATGTACAAATGAGCAAGAATCTTCCAAAAGCCTGACCCATGATATTCAGATAACAACAACATAGCATCAAATCGTTTACATTTTTGATTAATTTCCAGTTGATCTTTTAACAGCCAGAACACACACCAACCTTAGCTATTAATCTTGATGCCCCAGACTTGATGGACCAGATACTTTCCTATTTTCTCCTAGTATTGATAATATTTATGTCTGGAATGGATTATTTATTTAGTGGTTTGTGATGTGCTTGAGAGAAAAAAGAGGAACTGGACCTGGTTCTTAAGCTCCTCCTTAACATATAAAGTAACTTTACTTTGTTACTGCCTCTAACTATTACAGTAAAGCAGTAGGAATTGATGACAAAGGAGAGGATATGAATGTCAAGTCATTCTCATTCTCAAGTCTGGAGTGTCAACTGTGCAGTCACTTGGGCCTATTTACCAATACTACTTTGATTATTTAGGTTTTTAATGTTTGTAGGTACAAAAAAACACACAAAAAACCCAGATATACTAAACTCTTATGTGAGTTGTAGCAAATCTGCAGACCACATATCGACTACCTAATGTACCTGATGTTATCATTTTGTATATCCTTATTTTTGCACCATTATAGCACAGTTATGATGTTTAGGTTGTGTGCATCATCCTCAAAATAAATACCTGTCTTGGCTTAACCTTTAAGAAGGGTACTTTGGAATGGTGCACTGTACCATTAAGTTCATCTTCAACCCAAATGAGTGCAAATCTGTACTTGTATGTACTTTTTTCATTAAATTCTACATATATAAGTTTTTAGGTGATTCACAACCATGAGTCTTTTTGCAGTATTATCTAAAGAGCTGTAACAAAATTACCAGTATAGATTCCTCTGACAGCAGGCACATGACATCATTGTGTGAACTCAGTGGTGCTGTATGTGCGTGTATGCGCAGGCATGTGTAAAGGGTGAGTTTTAATTAGCTGAGCGCAGCAGCAGGAGGAACTTCCCCCTTACAGAGCCTCTCTCCAGCTAGCTGATGAAAATCACTGTGACACCATCATCTCTCCCCCCCCGCACCTCCTTCACAGCTTTCCTCACCCCTCACCCTCTTCTTTTTCCCCCACTGCCCACACTCCATCCAAACAACCAAAACAGTTTCTCTCTCTCTGAAACTGGGGACTTTGAGAAGCAAGTATGCAATCCATACAAGCCAGTGGCTATTTATAAAATCAGTTGTGTTACAGCCAAGGAGCTTCAGGCCGTGTATTTATTGCACAGAGGTTAAACACTTTTACCATCTGCTTATTTAAATGACAATACCTTAAGGAGTTTGCACTAATTGTTCATTTTAATGAAGAGAGTCTGTTTTATGTATTTATCCATTTCAAGCAGACATCAGAGGACACCTGGTGGAAACAACAGGTACAGAATATAACAGGATTTTTGTCTGATTTTGTTTTATTTTCCTCAAATATTCCATCAGGTGTAGCCATTGATTTTCCTACCACATTATTTTAATGCATGGATGATTGCTAAAATAATGCTTACTTAGGGAGTCATGTAACAGCCTGCGCTCTGCAAAAGCTGTTTTTCTTGCTGTGAGGGATTTAAAACAACGAGAAAATTTTATCAGCTGAAATTCACAGGCCATTTTCTAGGATCTAGGGAAATTGGAATTATTCTGACAAATTGCAGTATTTTGTTCTGTAAAGCAGTTTTAAAACAGCTTTCACAATTTCAAAATGTTCTCTCTTTTAAATGTCAGAATTCCTTCTGTTTTCAAAACATGGTTTAAAGTATAGTTTACACCTTGAATTGCTCTTGAGAATATAAATGTCTGGATGTAAAACAGGAAGTGTCCTCTCTGCCTGGCTATTGAGAGAGGCTTTTGTGCGACTCCAGTTTGCTGTAATGAAGACCACATGTTCTCTATTTTTATACTGTGAGGAATGAGGTAGATATTAATTTGCTAAATATTTATCTTGCAATATTAATTCCACCCACTCCACATGCTATTCAGTCATGCATATGTGTGTGTTTTCATAAATGTCCAGCGGTGATTTAGCACTGTTCTCATGGAATTTGGTTGTCAATGAAACAGAGTTTTTTTGGTAGAGGAATATTCATGAAAGACAGCGATCATGCTGGTGGCAGGGCAGTGAACATTAATGATCACTGCCCTGATCATTAATGTTCATTTGGATCACTGTGAAACCCTCAGGAACGTCTGAGGATTGCTCATAGTTGTGAATCCATGTTCACTTTTGACAGTTAAATTTCTCTAGATGAGATGCTGCATTCATGTCAACACCAACAGTCTGGCCTTTTAGAGCAATACTGCAGTAAATGCAATTCCCATGTGTGTGTGGAGTTTTGACAATGCAGTTCACTGATGAGTTTTTGAATGTGACACTGTAAATCAACAATATTTTATAAATCTGACAACACAGCTGTGGGGTATGTATTCTGTCTAAAAAGTTCACTTCAAAGTAGCATTGATAAGCGTTGATGATTTTTAACGGTAGCATGACTCTATGTTGTATTAAATCTGCAGTGAGAATGTGTGACAGCTTATTAGACTGTGAAAGTGAGTGTCTGTTAAAAAGACATGGTGTCAAGGTGGGTGATTAAAAACTGCAAACATTTTTCCTTCACACATCATGGAACGGTGAAAGAAAAAAACAAAAAAAAAAAACAAACCTATTTCAGTATAATAGCCTAACCCTTACATAACCTACTAAATTGTGTACTTAGGTGTTAACATAAATTGGTTAGATATAATTAATAAGCTTATGCTTGTCTGTATGAACTGCAGTAGCACTGAATAAATATAGTATTATGAATAAGAGTGTTATGAAGGCTGGAGTGTACTATTAACAACCACTGGCTGCAGTGTATCAGGAATGAAGCACATATTTTCTCAGGAAATAAAAAGCAAATAGAGTGAATTAATCCTTTTTTGCTGAAGCCATCAAGTCACCCATTAAGCTGAGGTTAGGAAACTGCAATGCTTATGAAGCAATTCTGTTAAACTAAACTTTCTTCTCTCTCCCATGCCCAGATTTCCTGACTACCTACAGTCTGTCTTTGTCCTCCCCTTTCACCCAATGTCTTCTGTGAATCATTAGACTGAGATAAAGCTCTCCAGCAGCCTGATGTAGTATAGGATACATATCCTTAAGTTTTTATCTGAAACTGATGTCAAGATGTCATCACTACATATATGTTAACATTTTAAAGCTATGTCCTAGTCTAAGAATGCCTCTTCAGAGGCATGCATCTCAGGGCTGAAAATGTCAGAAGGGGTCGATGAGGTCTGTCCTATTCCAAATGCACAGAGAGATTTTGTCAAGAAATGCTGCCTTCTTTTGTCTGAACTGCCTGTGTATCCTTTGCAGCCCTCAGTGTCCCATAGTCCATCATGTGCCAGTCAGTTGTTTAATTGTGTGATTAGCCAACCCGTGACAGTTTGTAAAGCTAGGACATATTCACATGGCAACATCAAATGTACCTGGTGTTTGGATGAGGTGGTCACCAGTCAATGCTACTTATATCATCCTTAACAAAACTCTCCTGTTTACAGTGAGGTGTTAAACATGGACAAATGATGACCTAAACACAAAATCTTTGCCATTGTCTTATTACCTTGCTGGTCATTAGAGGGTAACTTCCTTATAATAGACTTTTCCTAATAGAAATGTTTTAATTTTTACTCAAGGGGGTGGGGCCTTTGAATGATGTGATGCACAATACTTAAAATATCAGAGCCACAGAAACTGACTCATGAGATCCTGACTTACTGCTTGAGTCAGTGGCAAAAGAGAAGTGTGAGTACTGACATTTAAAGTTTAATTTATGTGTTTGCTTCACAAATTCATGAAGTCATAAACAGAGCTTCAAAAAAAAAAGTAGCCCAAATTTTCCATTGTTATTTAATTAATTAAAAAGTAGGGCAGGCTGATAACACTGTACAAGATACTGAATAACATTAATATACACTGGCTCCAGAAAGTATTCAGAGTAACTTGATAAAATTCCCATTTTTCCCGTCAATCTAAATAACGACAAAGGTAAAACGTGTTTCGAGATTTTTTTGCAATATATGCCAGTTCATTAAAAATCAAAAACTAAAATCTCTCATTGACAAAAGAATTCAGACCCTTAATTCACTACTTTGTAGAAGCTTTGAGTGTTCTTGGATAAGTCTCAAGCTTTGCTCATCTGGATTTGGCAGTTTCCTCTCAAGCTCTGTGAGATTTGATGGGAAATGTCTGTGAACTACCATCTTCAGTCCTCTCCACAGATGTTGTCTGGGCTTTGGCTGGGCAAGTCTAGGAAAGTCTGAGACTTAACTGTCCTGAAACCATTGCAGTGTTGCTTTGTCTTTGGTTCATTATTTTGCTGAAAGGTGAACTATCACCCAGTCTCAGGTCACCTGCACTCTGGAGCATGTTTTCTTCAAGGATCTCTCTCTATTTGGCTGGATACATCCTTCCCTCAATTCGGTCCAGTCTCCCTGTCCCTGTTGCTGACAGGCCCCTCCATAGCATGATGCTGCTGAGATAATCTCTCCAGCCAGTTCCCCCATTCTCCATAGAGGATTTCTGAAGCCGTGTTAGAGTAACTGTTGGGTTCTTAGTCTCCTCTCTAACCAAGGCTGTTCTTTCTTGGTTTGCTGGTTCTTCCATTTCACAATTACTGAGGCAGGCCACTGTTCTTCTGGGAACACTCAAAGCTTTTAAAAACGGTTCTATGCCATGTTAGAATTATGTTGCAGATTTCTACAGAGAGTTCCTTTGACTTCATTTTTGTCCTGACACATATGTATGTTTATTTGTCACCAAGGGTTATTGAGTGTAGATTAGTAATTTCATCCATTTAACATTTAATCTACAACATAATAACATGCAAAAAGCAGTATGTTAGAATGTCTGGGGACATTCTCTGTAAGCCATACATGGTTATCCAAGTTGGGTTGAATCAAAGGTAAATGGACTTGACTGTAGATACCTGAAGATATTTCACCACTCATCCAAGAGGCTGACTGACTGGTGAAGAGTCCCAGGTATGGGTCTGTGGCGCTATTATCAAGGCCATTGATGTTACTTGATTCATTAGTGCTCCTGGCTGTTGTAATAATAGCCTCTAGAGTCCTTTGAGTCACCTGAGACCAGGTGTAAATGACACCCGTTGGAGTTTTTGGAGTCACATGCGACCTCCTCCTCTATTGACAGATGGTTTCCCTATTTTAACATAGCCTCCTTCACGCCTTTCAAACCACAAAGCTTCAGAGCTGTACTGATGTTGATGTAGGTTATATAGAAATAAAATAATATGCATAATGCACCACAGATGATATACTATATTGGTAATGTGTTGAAGAAAACTCTCAAGTCCTTAATTCAAAGTTTGCTGTGGGCAGTGATCAAACAGTATGTAAATGTGAGGTGAACAATGGTACAGGATAAGATCACAGAAGGAATGGGTATTTGGATTCACAGATCTTAGTGACACAGACAAGACCTTTTGGTGATTCAGCAGGGGCCAGGAAGGACCCCAGACTCAGCAGGAAGTAGGAAGACTCCCAGACTTGGTCAACTTTTCATTGTAAGGTGTTACATTATTAACACTGGAAGGTGTGATGAACAGCAGGATAAGGAAAGGACCTTGCTTTTAAACATAGTGTTGCCAGTAGTGATTTCAGACATGATTTAATTATCAGGTCCTTACTAACCAGGAAGTGTATTTTTTTCCTCATACACAAATATGAGTTGCAGGAAATATAACGCTATTAGATTTGTGTTTTTCAGAGAACATTGTTAATTAACATATCTGTAAAGTTAGTAAATGTTGACTGACAAAAATTTCACTTTTTTCCTGCACTCCTTGCACTCAGAGACCTTGTTAATGAAAGAAAACAGAAAACCCAGGCAGTGACATGAAGGATTGGATGGACCTTTCATTAATATTTAACCAAAAGCATGATCTTTCTTCCAAATCCTAAACTTTTTGTATCCGTTTTCCTGAAAATATTCAGCTTGAAAGTCACAAAGTTCATCTTCATAGCTGAGGTATTCCACGTCCTTGAGGGTGGAAATGTAGTGGTCCATCACCCACGCTTCCTTTGATAAATACTTGTTGATGTCGGCCAAGCGGCTCTTTATCTCCCCATGGAGCAGGTTCATGTGCCGGGTAAACTCTGTGTGTAAAGACACGCACAGTGCCATCAGACTGCTACAGCAGTGGAAAATGCTGTAAGTCCCTTTTTGACATTTTTGCAACTCTACTCCAGTTTACACACTAAAGCGTCCAGAGTGTCTTTGCACCGCATGACGTTTGATTCAGGACCCTGCATCCTCTTGTTCGTCTCATTGTAGAGTGTGAATGTGTCCACCAGGTAGGCTGCTTTGATCCAAAATGCATGCAAAACAGAGCCACTAACTGGAGACCAGAGGCCGAACCGCTAACTGAAAATGAGGAGCAGGACTTGCCCAAACCGCTCACAAGGCCTCCCCTAGGTCTCTAAGAGAGGTGGCATGCCAGGTCTCCTGGTTGTGCTGCTGCTTTGGGCATGCTCCAGGGGCGCACACCAGGAGGCAAAAGCTGCAAACAGACTTATGTATCTAGGACTCAGAGGTTGGCTATTGGAATCCTGGGGCTGTGGGTTGGGCAGGTGACTGGAACCCAGGGGCAGTAGCCGGAGCTGGGGGCTGGAAGCCGAAGGCTGAAGTTCAGCCAAGAATCTGGCCTCAAAAAAAACAAAAAAAACAAATCGCCTGCTGGATGCATAGTGGTCAGAGTATTCTCAGACACTTGCAGACACTCAAGGGATAAAATAAGTCTAGAAGTTTATTAGAACAAAAAGAGAGCACAGGGCTTATAAAAAGTAAAAAACAATCCAAAAGTTCTAGGGGAGGCAAAACAAAAAGTCCAACTAGGAGAAAAACACTGAAACAAATGCTGGAGAAAACACTGGGACGAACACTGGAGAAACAACACTGAAGAACTGGGCACACAAACTGAACACAGGCACCAACTCACAAACACACCTAGCTCAGCGACAAGATGCATCCGCAAGACACCACAATACTCTGACACTGGGACAAATTCAAACGAGACACAGGTGGGGCTGAAAAAAGGAGGGAAAACAAGACAAGGATAAGACTTCAAAATAAAACAGAAGTACAAGACCAGGAAACACGAGGGAAAGGAATTCCACGATAAAAACCTAAAAAGCAGAAAAGGGGGAGAAATGATAACTGCCAAAGAACACATCAACCAAAACACTAGAAACACAAGAGACTAATAATAAATAACAGAAAACAGAAAAACTAAGGTCATGGTGCAGGCGGGCCATGACAAAAGTCTCTTGTTTGAAGGGTGAGCTTTAATAAAGTTTACAACTTAAACAACAGTTGATAGGGTGTTATTGAGGTCTTCTGAAAGTTTTTTTTACAGGCCAGTGCTTAGAAATGTAGCATGCAGTGGAAAATTGTGCACCCAGGGACCTTTTCCTTCAAGCGGCTGTTAAATCCCTTGTTTTTGCCCATCATCGCTGTGGTCCCGTCAGTGCAACCAGGTTTTCATTATTTTTTTATTTTATTTGTGCTGCTAAATGGCATTTCATTGTTTTGGAACAGTGACAATAAAGATCTATTCTATTCTATTCTATTGCAACATAGAGTGAAACATTTAATCACTTATTATTATTTTGCTAATAAAAAAGTGTCAATATACTATGGAAGGGAGACAGAATAGTGAGATGTTCATGAATACTGTTGTATTTTGTGCCATTCAGTATAGAAACTGGGGAAAAGACTTTACAGAATTTGTCCGGGAAGATAAGAAAGTTTAAGATTTGTAACAGACAGTTATATAAATCAGGTCAGATGAAAGCTCACTTTAAAAGGTGGTTAAAAAAAGATAATTGAGATAATAATTCTTGCTATTTCTGATGCTAAAACAAAGTTTTAAAATATAGTTTTTGGCCACATACTCAAAATGGTGTGTGAATAAACTTAATTACACACACAAATTAGATGCAGTGCATTACCATTTGTGCTCTTCTTATGTGTTCTCTGTTTACTTCTTCTCTAGTGAAATTTTCAAACCAGAGACAAATTGATTGTTTCTTTTCTTTGCAGAAGTGTTTTGTCTCAATGCAGGTTTTATTTCACCTCCTGTTCACCAATGTTTTGTTACCAGCTGTCTCTTATTCCTGGCCTCCCTACCTCAGAGCTTACCAACTGCAGTGTGGAAGGCTTCCAATAAAAAAAAAAAAAAAAAAACAAAAAAACAAAAAAAAATTGTTGTTCGGAGATGTGAACATATTTTTGTCTTTGTCTCTGGAGAAATGTGACTTTTAGGAAAAGATGTGCCATTTCCAAGGGCAGGAAGAAGGACAAATGATCCAGTTTTTCCTCAATTTCTAGGTTCAAGATGTGATGTCATAAAAGATATTCAAGATTGTCAAGGGTGTGAGGGAATATTAGCCCACATGAGGTTTTTTTCAGCCAGTCAGTTTGTTTGACTGAAGTTTCTGCAGTTTCCTCAATAATGAGGAATGGCTGCACTCCTGACACTGCATTACATGCAAACATGGCCACTGTCTTTGCTCTCATTAAGAGTTGCCAATTAGAACTCAGCTCTGCTCAGGCTGTGTGGTTCTGTATATTGGAACTCCTGGTTTTAATGATATCCTGTGGTTTTTACAGACATTTGGTTTGGATTTCAATATGTGTTCATTTGCTATACTTTAAAACAATAGTCACTGGACAGCACAGTGAGATAGATGTTAATTTAGTTTGGCTACCGCAAGTGTATACTGTGGGAAAAAAAAATAACCTCAAAACACAGAAAATCAAGTTGCACACCATTACCGGATATTAATTACAACTTGGGTCATATTATCTTTTACTTTTGACCATCACTTCTGGTAGTAATAGTGATGTACTGTAGAGGTTTGATAATCTAGATAAACTGCTTGTGTGTCTTGTTTCCAGACTCTTAATGAATCAGATTTATCCTTTAACAAATAATCCAACTTCTTGCTGAATATTTTGAAGTAAATAGGTTCTCTACTAAGTCATACTAAAGAAAACAGCAAAAATGCTGAAAAGTCATAGTCTTAAATTTCTCTTTTGATTCAGTGATCATTTACAAGAGAAACAAAATGTGCCTCATGATAAAGTAACTTTAATATGTACAAACCTCCTCACTTTAGAAGTTCTAAATTCCAGGTTTCCCAGCTTATAACCTCTAATATCCTAATGTAAAAATTACAGTTAGATTCAGTGATATGAAGCAAAACATGTACAAGGAATTAATCTCAGTATTGTGAGCTAATTGCTATAGGAAGTGACACAGTGACATGCTACAGTCCTACTTTAACTGCCTAAAGACATGCATTTAGACAGCAGATTAAAAATACAAGATAATCTCCAAATACATAGTCACTGCAGCAGTGTGAGGCAGTTGCAGGGAGTGTTCAGTTACCACATTTGCTTGGATAGTGGTAGTGAAGAGAAGCAAGATCAAAGCTGAGTCCAGATCAGGGTCTAGTCTGAGGCACTGAGACATAGGGATTAGTGATTCTGTCCCTGCCTTTTGTTTTCTGTCCCTGATTTGTGCTTCCTTAAACCAACATGCAAATGCTTCCCAGTCTGCTTTAAACACCTTTCTTTTCCCCTTTTGTGTAGCTTGACTGAATTTTTCTTTTTCTTCTAATTTGGTTCTTAATAACTGTAACTGATTTAGGCTAAAACTGCCTGTACATGGGAAAACCACACTCTTAAACCCTTCAACCCATACTTTAAATTGGCCAACACTGGCAACTATAGTACTATTATTTTTGTATTATTATTTCCTTCTTTTACTCGATTATTATTATTATTTAAGGATTTTTTAAAACTAATTAATAATTTTTTTTATTTTAAGAATTTTAAGATTTATTCTTTCTGAGGTGGTTGTAGGGACCTTGGATTTCATCAGTCAGTTTTCAATTAGTTTTTTAAACTCTTTTACACTCTCTCACTTTTTAATTTTTTTTTTTGTACGCGGTGTTAAAATTACCAAGTGAGAATGAGTTTCCAAAAAAATGTTTGAATAATTACTGTACCAATGCATTAAATTTCTATAGCGCTTTTCCCTGGTCCTTCCCTGGACCTGAAGCTTCTTTGATTCTACAACAGTTTTCCAATACCAGAGTCAACGGTTGTCTTTCTGGAGTTTAATTCTTACGTTTGCAAATGGACCCACTGCACCCCTCAAGCATGAGACGCACAATGAGTACTGAGTATAATAGATTACAGGTTAAATGCAAAAGAAACAAGGTTACGTCTGGAGACGAAAAAGAAAACGCCTTCTGGAGACTACACAACAGTGCAGCTCTGAGAGAAAGGCGTCAGAGATTACACAGCTATGCAGCCCTATATCAGGACCTGTCCTTGATGGGCCAAGGTGCCCTGTCAGCTTACTGACATGTGGAAAAGTACTAAGCATATGATATTTCATACGGCACAATTGTACAAGTACAGCACAAATGGTCAAGATTATTAATAAATCACAATTATCATGAATCATATGAGAATTTCCAATACAGCATGCAGTAGAGCTCTAATCCTGGCTGGCATGTTCCCCATGAACCTTTCACACTGTTGAGGGGTAATCTTGTCCCATTCTTCTTGAATTACTGCTTTTAATTCTTCTAAATCCTTTGGTTTTCAATGGGGCTCATGTCCAGGGATTGAGCTGGCCACTCTAAGACCTGGATACAGTGCTCCTGCAGCCAAGTTCTACAGGCCCTGGATGTGTGGCAAGGGGCATTATCTTGTTGAAACAGTTGCCGAGTTCAATGTGCCATCACAGGCAGTGAGATGACCAACACCAGCAGCACTCATTCATCCCCAACCCATGATACTGCCTCCACCATGCTTGACAGTAGGTCCTGTACATGCTAGAGATAATGCTTCGCCTGGCCTTCTGCATACCCTCACATTATCAGGAGGAGGATAAAGCTGGAAACTGGACTCATCTGACCACAGAATCTTCTTCCAATTCCTGGCTGTCCAGTTCTTGTGTGCTTGGGCCCAATGACGCCGGGCTAACCTCTGTCTCTCATTGATCAGGGGCTTCTTGACAGCCTTGTAGGACCTTAAGCCATGATCTAAAAGTCGGCCACGTACAGTGTGGGTGGAACATTGGACACCAGTTTGGTTTGACCACTGCTGCTGAAGCTCCTGTGATGTCATTCGGTGGTTTTCCCTGCAGGATGTGGTCATTTCTTGCTGAAGAAACCCTTGGACGCCCAGATCTTGGTGTGTCTTCCAAGCTGTTGGTTCGTCTGTATTTCTGCAGAGTGTATCCAACTGCTGAAGGACTGCATCTGCACTTCCTGGCTATCTGGCGGCAGCTGTACCCTTCCTGGCTGAGAATCTGTATCTTCAGGTGTGTTTCCTGTGTTAAGTTCCTCGTTAGGTTCCTTGTTTTAGCCATTTTTGTCTCTGAAGAACTTTCAAATGTGCTGGCTTTATATAGACATGAAGCACAGCAGCAAAAATTGTGTCTTTTAATAAAAAGCACGACCTTCATTAGTAGATCACTGGTACCAAAATGATCCAATACTCAAAATCCAATACTCAAAATGTCTTTCAATCAATTTTAAGTTTTTAATGGCTTTTTTAGGATTTGTTTAGTATTTTGGCTGTGACTGTACTAAAAGAAATTGCACTTGAAGACCTAAGAGTGATTCTTAATGCAATATTTCACAAATGCATAGGGTGTCCGAAAACTTTTTTCCACCACTGTAGCTGACTGTTTGTCATAGGCATCATAGTAAACACTGGACACTGGAAAGATTTCCATTTCCCTAATCACAAATTGCACTCACTCGTTTGAATAATTCATTTTCAGGCAATCTTCCCTTACCAGATATTCCACTGTATTTTTTTCTTCTTTGAAGCTGTAATCCCATCCAGAGAAAATAACTGATGGCTTTCGCACAACCTTGACCATTTGTGCTTCTTTTGTGCTGATAGCCTTAGTCATGGAAGGGAATGTGTGGATTTAGGGCAACAAATGTTTAGAATGGATTACTGTCCCCCAAAATGCACACATGGGCTTATCTGTCAGTGGTGCTAGAAGAGAAAAGTGCCCCAGCACTCTTGAACATGTCATGAACAGTAATGCTGGCTGCAGTGATACAACGAACATACCGGTGCCTGGAAATTAATTGGGTAGCTGTCTTAAAATTTCATAGCACAGTGGAGTGAAAATAGAGTTGGGGGAAAAACCGAGAAAAGATAGGAACACACGCAAGAAGAACACTAACTGTTTCTGAATGAACCCAGGAGAAAAGTCAGTTGATGAGGCTTTAGAAAGTTTATTTATTCATTTATTTTTGGAAGAAACTGAAGTAAGAAATACCACCTCACTATATTACTACACATTATACTTTGGTTTTGCAAGAATGTTCTGTCTCACACTGCTTAAAATAGACTTGATTTACCTCTATTTGACATTTTTGATGTAACTGTGAGAACATCCCACAAAGCCAAAAGATCCAAAACAGTGTTGTTGTTTTTTCAAATGGTAAAACTAGAGAGATGACAACAGGGGCGTTGTTAGGCATAAAGCCCTATGGGGGCACAGGCCCCCCACCGCTACCCTAACGGCGACACCCATTGATGACAACCAGAACATACACACAGCTTTTTAATTCCAGTGTCAACTACCTCTTTTAATCTCTGTCCTTGTCACAGTCTTATTTTTTGTTGTTTTGTGCTCCAAGTTAATAGCTGAAATCTAGAAACAAAGTGACTTTACTTCAGTGAAGTCTCATGGCTCAAGCAACACAAACAGACAATCAGACAGCCTGATGTTTGTCAAACCTATTAGGAGGAGATAACACAGGTGAATGAGAAATTATTACCCAGACTGTTCATTGTTAACATCCACATGACAGTTTACAGATTGACTTCTTCTGTTGTTACTGATAATTACTGACTGACTTTTGTTTTTATCTACAAATAAAATGCTTCAGATGGTCTGAATAAACTGTTGGCTTGTTTCCAACCTGTCTGAAGTGTCACTGCTCGTATTACTTGACCTGTGAGAAAGTGAAGTTACCGTGTTGCCAAATATCAGCAGTTACTTTAATGAATATAACACACAGAAAAGATGTCAGTCAACGATGTCAGGAGGCTTTTGAATACTGTTTAGTTTAGACTTTACATTGGTTGTCTCCTTAGACACTGAGGATGCCTTTGACTGGGTTGAATGGAGCTACCTGTTCAATGTACTCAAAAGGGTGGATTTGGGGGGTCGAGGTGTGGGATTTCCTTAAATGGATTCAAAACATATGTCACGGCACCCAGATCCTTTTCCTGTGGCAAGGGGCACAAAACAGGGTTGCCTGCTTAGCCAAATCCTCCTCACCTTAGTATTAGAGGCATTAGCAGAGAGCATTGTACTGCATGCTGGTGTTGAAGGAATAATGATAGGGAATGTGGAGCATAAGATCATCTTCTTTGATGTTGATGTTCTTTTGTTCTTGTCCCCTTGAACTCCTGACTGTTTTTAGCTTAGCACCATATCTGGCTACGGAATTAACCTTAGCAACACAGATACACAATTTTGCTTTTGAATGGTTCATGTATCTAGGAATAAAAGTATCGCCTGACTTGAAGGAGGTGTCCAAACTTAATTTTGTCCCAGTATTAGCATTAGACAAAAAAGACCTAAAGCAATGTCATGGTCTACCAATGTTCCTGTCTGGTCAAATCAGTCTCATAAAAATGAATGTCCTTCTTCAACTCTTGCACCCCTTGCAGATGCTCCCTCTGTGTTTACCCAGGAAAGTCAGGGTTTAGAAAAGGTATTCTTTAAATTTATTTGGCATGGGAAAAATGTGAGATAGACAGTCAAAACATTTCAATTAATAGCCAATATGGGTGGTCTCTTCATAGCTAATTTGGTGTGTTACAACTGGGCCAGTCATTCCATTTCAATATATTTATGTGCATGTCTTAAGGGACAGTACTGATTCTTGGGCTTGTTCCCCATACTGTCCTTGGTGTTTTGTGGAGTTTCCAAATAAGATCAATTCGGATATAAAATTTAATCATGGTATAACTAAACACCTGAGACAGAACAATTTTAAATCTTTGCTGTCCTCTGTTATCCAAAATCCTGACTTCATCTTTCCTCTGTATTCTCTTCCTGGTGACACAAGGGGATTCATGGTCTTATTGATTTATTTAAAGATTATGTTTTGGTGTCCTTTTAGCAGTTAGGAGAAATATTTGACGTTTCCAAGGAAAAGTTCTTTTGATATCCATAAATGAGGGATTTCATATATATTCTCAGATTACCTCGTGATGTGGAGAGATTAATTTCTGAGTGCAAAAACAAAAAGCATTTCATATTATCATTTTGACTTCTCTGTTCCTTACTCTATGACCTGCCAAATATTTCTCATGAATATGAAAACGATTTGAGCAATGAATTAACTGGCAGGTAGCTACAGTTTTGTTTATATCTACCTTTACAAGTGACAGGGAGACTCAGTAAGATTCTTCACAGGCTGCATATCACTCCTGTTACTTTGCACACAATAAATTAGGTCCTTTCTCATCTATGCAGTAAGGGCCATTCAAGGGCATTATATAAGACCCTCCTTCCTCTTAGGGCATCTCTCCAGAGAACTGCATCAACCCTTAACACATTACAAATATTTTGATAAGCTCCTCCTTAATTGTAAGTGCATTCTCAACAACTGGATTAGAGATACCCTGCAAATGTTACCTGCTGGCACAGAGAGGTTCTGAACATCCTCCTCTTTGGAAGAATACTGTTTTAAAGGTAGATGATGGACTGTTTCTGAAGGTTTGGGGACCTTTTTGACTTTTCTTTTGAGGACTAAGTGCTCCTCTGTGAGGAAGACTATTCTCTGTTACCCTTATGGGTTACTATAAACATGCATGCAGAAAATGGACTGGAGACTATATTTTCATTAGTTTTATGTATTTGTTTCTCTATAAATGTTTCAGTAGGTCTTTTTTTTGTTTGCTTGATCTTTTTTTTGTTAAATCTTTCTTTCTTTCTCTTTTTCATTACGGCGTACATTTTTTCATTAATAGCTTCCAAGAGAAGTAGTTACACAAATATAATGAACATCAAGCATGATCAGCATCTTGTAAAAAAAAGAAAAATAACAGGAAGTTAGGCATCACAAGGAGACAGCATCAGTCAGGTACAGTGACAAAGTTGAATTTCTTAAGATATATCTGCAAGGAACACCACATTCACAAACCTTTTCAAGGTGTATTTAATTTTCTTTAATATAGCATACTCCGTAGAGCAAACAAGGGCGCTACTGAAGATTTCCACCTCATGGTGATCAAGCATCTAGCTAACACAATGAGGGAAGGAGTGATATCAGTTTGGAGAGTGGTGAGAGGAGTGACTTTGATTACTGCAGCAATGGGTTCAGGCTCAATTTGGGTTTTATTTATGTCTCAAGAGTGCTTTCACTACTCTCCAATAGTTTTTAAGAGATGGATATGACCAGAAAAAGCAACAGACACAATGGATACAATGTACAATTTTATACTGGAATAATTGACCTATGTTGTATCACAGTGAATAATGAGGAGACTGGTAGCCCAGTAATAAGATCTAAAACTGGGGAGTGCTAGACCCTCTTGTAATTTTGGTCTGTGTAGAATCTGTTTTAAGGCAAGGTATCAAATTTTTCCAAAGTGTATTCTTATTCTTAAATCTAGAATCAAACTCAAGCTTAGCAAAGAAAAAATGCCTGGAATAAAAATAGAAATACACTGAGAAACATTTTGGCAGAATATTCATTATAACTATATATGGAAATGCATATATATGCACTTTGAGTGATACAGCTAAAGAAAGCTCAAAGTCTTTCTGAATGGAAGTTGATCAATGTGAAAAGTCGGTCTGGTAAAGATCCTTAAGTTTAAAACTGTTGGTAGTCTGGCTCTATGGAAATTATTAAGCAGAGCATCATCAATTAATCGTATCATTTGAATCCAACTACACCTTTCGTTTAATACAGTGTCTGGATCTCTATCAGTTCTCATGTGTGAGTTCAACACACACACACACACACACACACACACACACACACACATATATTTCTGAATTTGGGACACATCAACATGAAGGAGCAGCAGCTCTACGCTGAACTCCCTGCAGATGTCCAAGCTCTTCACCCTATCCTTAATACTGAGTCTAGCCAACTCTCATCCTTACCTCTTAGCCCTCAGCTACAACTTGCCCCAGTGTGCATTGGAGGTCTAGGGTCTGATGAAGCCGACAGAGCCACATCATCTGCAAAGAGCAGCAACGCAATTCTTAGGTTCCCAAACCGGACACTCTCCTGACCTCGGTTGCACCTTGAAATCCTGTCCATTTCCAATTCCATGAGCCGCATTTTTCCTCCCGAATGCTAAGAGGAATAGGACTGGTGATTGACAACACATTTGCTAGCTTAATAGCTGGGTTAAGTTAGTGTCTGAATGAATGAACAACTTATTATGTGATGTGTTTGCATATTACACTCAATTTTATCAAAGGTCTACTAAAGGAGAATGTTATCCACTTGTTACCATAATGTTAGCTGTATGCAGAAATAGATGCTAATTAGGCTTGCGTTATTAAACTACACCCTCAAAGTCTGCTATAAGCCTCCCTTTGAGTTTATTATAAAATGCAACAGAGGAGTGAGGGAGCAACAGCTGCAGGAGATGTAGGAGATGTGGAGAAGAGACTGACTGACTACTGCTAATGTAATGTAAACATTCTGAATGGAAATGTCCCTGTATTCACGCGCATTAGCACAGTACTGTCTCATAATAAAATATTTATACAGACAAGATTTAGGGGTTGAAAATTTTACTGGGGGAATGGGATACCACTTGTTTCACAAAGAATTTTGGGAATTTTTGTCTACCTCTCCATCTGGAGTCTGGAAGAAAAACAGCTGAGCTCATTTCTTTGTCCTTTAATTTCAAAGACAGTATATACAGTTTGAAGTTGTGTCTATGTTTATATTCATTTGCCTTACTTTAGGCTGCAGCAGCTTAAAACAAGCAGGTCTGGCCTGCTCTGTCCTGTTGCCAGAACCCACCTTCCTTCTTTACTCATTGAAGACAGTAACAGGAACAATGGAAATATTGTTGATTTTCAGCTTTCAGTTTTATTTCAACTATTATTGGACTGAATTCAGTGACGCTTGTTCATGCCTTCATCTCTTCACGTGGATTATTGTAATGCACTTTTTCTTGTCTGAGCAAAGTGTCAATTAATTGCTTCCAATCTGTACAAAATGCCGCTGCAAGACTTTTAACTCATTCTCGTAAATCATTACACATCACCTCACTTTTAAGGCACTTGCACTGGCTCCTCATCGAGTTTAGATTTCATTTTAAAATTTCGGTTTTCACTTTTATGGCCACTTACATTTCTGATTTGCTCCACCCCTATACCACAAGCAGGGCTCTAAGGTCCCTGTACCTGTCTGAAGACTAAAGGTGATTGTGCCTTTCAATTCTTAGCTCCCAAACTGTGGACAGCTTGCAACCCACTCTTTGCACTGTTGACTCGGTGGCTTCTTTTAAAAGGCAGCTAAAAACTCACTTGTCCAAACAGGCATGTGGGTAGTGCTTTGTCTTCTGTGTTTATTATGTTTGCTTGTGTGGGTGTCCTGTTCTGTTTTTATGCTGTTTGTTTTTAATTGATGCTACTACTGCTCTGTCTTTAAATTGCTATACAAATAAACTTTACTTACTTACTGATGAATTAGTTAGTTTAAGTTTTGTGAGAGGCTGCTGCAAATGTATGCACAAATTTGTTTGGTAAGAATCACATCAGAAAATTTTTGCAACAACACATTTATGATTTATCTAAATCAAATCATAGCACTATAGTTACACAAAGCTACAGTTATGTGCAACAAACTTTCCTTTAACTTTAAAAAATCTAATAACATATTACAGCACCATTTAAAAGCAAAAATGATATGAAGAATGATAAATGTAAAAATGACAGACAGCACAGAGTTGTCACTTAAACCACAAAACCACACTTTTCAAGTGCCACTGTTGGTTAAAAGCTGCATTGGAACTTTGTTTTGTTCAGAGAGACTGTCTGAATCTTATCCAAAATTTCCTGCCACATCAGTATAGACAAAATACAAAATAACACTGTACACATTCTTATAGAAAATTATCTGGAAAGCTTTTACAGCTAATAATTAGGAGTAAATATATTATGTGTAAAAGAGAAATGAGAGAAAGGTATCATGCCTTCTGCCTCACTGTGCAGAACTTCCCACTTCCTCATCTGACAGATCCTCCCTGCCTTTATCTATGCAACCTCTGCAGTGCTGGCACACAATAGGACCCACCTGTTTTATTCCTTAACTCATGCTGGGCAGCTCTTGGTGTGGATGTGTGAGTTTAGTCAGGGAATTCCTGCAAGAGGAGAGCTTGGCTCAGTGTAAAACCCCCCTGAAAAAATAAAGGTAAAAAAAATAATGTTTTGCTCTGATGCTTAAGCAATCAACAACTAACCTGGAACATGCATTCAGGCCATGATGACTCTGACAGTTTTTTCTTTTTTGTGTGCAAGTGTACGTGTTATGTTCCTGTTAGATAGAGAAAATGGGAAGGGGAGGATCTGGACTGTTGATAGCGTGGCCATAAAGAAGCATTTACATAACACCAGTTGGTAGAAAGGCTTTTAATGTCCAATGAAACCCTGGTGGGCACTGCTTACTTTTGTTGTGCACAGTGCATAAAATATTTAACAATGCACATTTAAAAGATACAGTGACAGACAACCAAGCTATTGTCAACACAATATGGGTAGCCCATGGAATTAGGTATCACACAGGACACATTTGCTTAAGGGGTTTGTGTAGCTTGAATTTAATGGTTGACACTATTGTTATCATTCTTTTAACATGGTGTAAAATGAATCCCTTACTTTCACAGTGTGTTGCAATCTGTAGCAAAAATGAACTAAAGGAAAACCATAAAACAAAATATGCCAGTGGGCTATGACCTGTGGCAGAAAACATGCAATAAAACCAGTTAAATTCATATTTAACAACCAGAACCCCACAGAAATAATCTGGTAATGTACACTGTATATTTAAATGGGATACTTACATTCCAATAAGTTTCACCAAACCCATGTGGAACTTCTTGGAGATTGCATAATATTGCAATGTTAGTTACCTTCAGCAGAGTACAAAATAATATAAAACTTGCACACTTTCACTTACACAAAGCAATGGGTTACTTGAAGAGCACCAAACTGCTCTGCTGTTTTATGCTTTGGGAGTCGGGACATTTTTTGAGAGTTAGGACATATTGTCTGGTCCTCACTTTCTGAGATTTCTTCAAAAGGCTGTTTGTGGATTAAGTCTTGGTTTTAGGGTAGAATTAGGTTCGAAGAATATATCAACTACAAAATGGAGACTACGAAACTGTTGTATGTGTGTGTGTGTGTGTGTGTATTATATGCTTAACAACTTTATTAGACCACCACCCAATGTAAGGTTTATGCCACAGCTGCCCTAAATTAACAGCACTGGTAATTACCAAAATCATTTTTTATGTTACTGTAATGGTTAATACACCAGCATGTAGAAGCTCTTTAACCGAAATAATATTTTTAATGTTGAAATATAATAATTATTGTTAACCATGAATTTCAAACTTACTGTTTCACAAAAAAAACCCACATTATTTCTTGATTAAGATGTCAAATTATAGTTATTTACTTGCATTCCTGAACAGTAAAATTTGTTTTAGTGGTTGAATGTTATGCTTGAATAATTTCTGACTTCAAAGAAGCCCAGTGAGCCGGCTCAAATTTGGGTATAAAAAGGTGAATTCAGTTTGAAATTCTTCATTCCTGTTCAAAATGGTAAAACATCAAGAGCTCACTGAAAATGAAAGAGTCTGCATTAAAGCACTTCATGGTGCTGGATGGTCTCTGAGACAAATAGAGAAAGACATAAAGTGTTCTCACAGTATGGTCAAGTATGCCTTGGAGTCAATTGCTGAGACTGGTGCTTACAAAATGTGCCAAGGAAGAGGCAGGAAATGAAAGTTAACTGAAGCATAAGTCAGACACCTCAAGTTTTTAAATACAAGAGACAGAGGGAAGACCACTGCTGATCTTCAGGCAGAGATAAATGCTTCTAGATCAGAGTCTGAGAAAGTCTCCAGAATGACCATAAGCAGTTGACTGATGAAACAAGGCTTAAAGGGAAGAATAGCTGTTAGACCTCAAACATTCAGAAACGCCTCAGAAAACCTCAGATTTGCCGGGGAGCACTAACACTGGACTGTTGATAAAGATGGAAGAAGGTACTCTGGACGGAGGAGTGCCAGTTTGAACTCTTCAGTCACTATCATCGTGTTTATGTCCACAGAAAAGCTGGAAAATATTTTGATGCTAGATCGTTGCATCCACAGTGAAACACAGTGGAGATTCCATTATGGTATGGGGCTCCATTTCTGGAAACGGCGTGGGAAAATGAGTGAAAATTGATGGTATCATGAACTGGAGTGTCTACCTCAACATCTTCCCTTCTGAACTGAATCTGATTGGTTGTGGGTTCATATACCAACAAGACAATGACCCCAAGCATACTTCAAAGCTGTGCAGAGACTATTTGACCTAGAAAAAGGAATCTGGAGTCCTGGAACCGATGGACTGGCCAAGTTAAAGTCCGGATTTGAATCCTAGTGAACAAATTTGGGATTTAGTAGATTCAAAGATTGATCGCACAAAAGTTTAATCCAAAGCAAGTCTGTGGGAACAGCTAGAAACTATTTGGAACTCAATGACAAAAGACACTGTCAAAAACTATATAAAAACAATGTCAGCAAGAACACAAGCTGTTATCAAGGCCAAAGGAGGCCATACAAAATATTATGTTTCTGGTTATTATGTGTGAAAAAGAACTAGTTAGTTGTTTCAGTTTGTTATTTGCCAAACAAATAACAATAACATTTTTGGTTTTAAACAAGTTTTTGAAAGATTTCCAAAAACATTTATGTTTTCTTGTATTTTCTTTACTGGTGGTCTAATAAATTTGTTAAGAACTGTACATATATACATACCTCAAAGTCAGTGTTCAATTCACAGTTCTGTGAAGAAATTATGAATGCAAGTAGTAGCACACTGCTGTTGTTGTTATGTGATGTGTTTGCTGAATAAAGGACAGCAAAACATTTGATCATTTTCTGAGTTGTGTTGTTTTTTTAATGAAGCACTCAATTTGATTTGATTATACCATGGAACACAGAGCTAAGTTAGTATACGGAATTTTAAGATAAGCCTTTTATTGACCCCCGCCTCCCAAGGGCAAATTCAGGTGTTCTGGCAGCACAAGGACAGAAGTGGCACATTGAGAACCAAATATGAAATTAATATATCATGTCATGACTGACAGAAAATTATATTTAAAAAAAGGTAAAGCAATCTACATAAACTTAAACCAATGATGCAGCACAGTCAAACGTTAAATGATAAAAAATGTAGCAGCAACATATAGTAAATGTAGAGTTGGGTAGAAATATCTGCAGTAATAGCAAACAATGCAATAATGTATATAACATGATAGATATGATACAAAATTATGTTTCTAATGACATATGACACACAATAAAGGGCTGATTATTTTAAGAAAATAAATATGGTTTTAACTAACTATCCCTGCCCTGTGTGTGCTAATGTTGCTTACATAGTTAAAATATCTCTTCTAAAGATCTTCAGGTTTACAAGTAGACACATCAGGTTATTGAGTCATATCAAATTCCCACACTTGTCAGCTATTTGTATTAAAATGTTACATTATATTATTTTTTAAAGTGACTCTCTGAATGACAGACTTTTCTATGAAATAATGTCACTCAGAGAGTCACAGAGTTAATCTCCTGTTTGACAGGAGATTACAATATGTGTACATGTGTAAAAAGTTATTATTACCCATAGAATTGGCTATTGAATCAAAATATACACCAGCATAGATATCCACATTATGTGCTACATTAAGCATGTGTGCAGTTATATTAAAATGGCATCAAATGTGGCAAAGCAAGTTTGTTGGAACTGCACCTTTCAACAACAAGGTAATTCAAAGTGTTTTACAGAATTAAATATAAAAGGCATTAACAAAAGATAAATGACAATGTAAAGGATATTTATATGGGATAAAAAAAAGTAAAATAAAATACAAGATATTCTGTAATTGACCTATAATAAAGAACAGATAAAACAGAAGAATAAAAGTTACAGTGCAGCTTAAGGCAAGGCAAGAGGTCCCACTGCTTGTTTGCCTGTACTTTACATTAATTTGAAGCACCATCTTGCTGTTTGGACTATTTATAACTACTATTTGTTTCTCCTTATCCTTATTCATTTATGTTGCCCATCTGTATCATCTTCCCTGCTGAGACAGACTGGAGAGAGCTCCATAGTTGCGTGTGATTCAGTTGTTCTGCAGGTGGATCTGAGACCACAGTGAAACAAGCATTTGCACAAACTGTATTCAGGGACCATACACCATTTTATGTAACATAGGTTTTTGTTTGATTTGATCAGATGTCCAAAATGACAGGAGCAGATCCTCCCCTTGCTGTATCACTCACTTGATTATTAGTTACAGTGATAAATACAAGAATAGGTAAAATAAAGAAATGAAATAATGACAAAATGTTTCCATCATTTCCAGGGGTTTTGTGCCATTTCTAAATAATCCAACTCAACATTATCCTTCTCCCTTACACTACAGATTTCTCCAGCAGCAATTCTGTATATTTACTGGGCACACACTGTAGTATATGTCTTTTGCAAAATTAAAATGTTCTAAAAAAATGTACAATGAGAGTGCAATATATGTATGTATGTATGTATATATAAGTACACAAAAAGTGGAAAGATGGGAAATAACACTGCTCCTACAACCCTGCTCAACACCTGCTGAAATTATTTGTATTACAACTAGTTTTATTGCTACTATCATAATTATTACTTTAATTGTCATTACTATTATTACCACCAGGGATTTCTGTATGGAGTTTGCATGTTCTGTGCCTCTGTGGGTTCTCTCTGGTACTCCGGGACTCCAGCTTCCTCCCACCATCCAAAGACATGCACGTTAGGTTAATTGGTGACTCTAAATTGTAGATGTGAATGTGAGTGTGAATGGTTGTCTGTCTATATACAGTATCTTACGATGGACTGGTGATCTATAGAAGGTGTACCCCGCCTCTCGCCCAATGACAACTGGAATAGGCTCCAGCTTCCCCGTGACCCTTAACAGATAATTCAATTCAATTTTATTTATATAGCACAAAATCACAACAAAAGTCATCTCAAGGCACTTTTCATATAGAGCAGGTCTAGACCATACTCTTGTGGCAACGAAAAACTTCCTTTTAAGAGGCAGAAACCTTGAGCAGAAGTGGACTCAGGGTGTGCGGCCATCTGTCTCAACCGGTTGGGCTGGGAGGGGGATAGTGACAGAAGAACATAGCATAACACGGATTCCATGTGGAAGAAAAAAAGGAAAATGATACCAGTAATACAGTAGTAGTAATGATAGTAGTTATAATTAAAGTAGTAATTGCAAAAGTAGCAATAATACTAGAAGCAGTACTAGTAATTTCAATTTATAACAGCAGGTGTTGAGTGAGGTTGTAGGAGCAGCAGGAGACTTGTCATCACAGATCAGACACTACAGCTCCAGAGGCAGAAATACCTGCAGAAAGTGACAGAAGAGGAGAGAGAGACGGAAGAGCACAATACTACGGGAAAGGGAAGATATTGAGTTAGTAACATGTAACGTGGGATCTGAATCTATACTGAGAGAGAGAGAGAAAGAGAGAGAGAGAGAGAGAGAGAAGCTCAGTGCATCATGGGAGATCTTCCGGCAGTCTAGGCCTATTGCAGCATAACTAAGGGATGGTTCAAGCCTGAGCCAACCCTAACTATAAGCTTTATCAAAGAGTAAAGTTTTAAGCTGATTCTTAAAGGTACAGAGGGTGTCTGCCTTTCGGACCGAAACTGGGAGAAGGTTCCATAGTAGAGGAGCCTGATGGCTGAAGGCTAGTACTACGGGAAAGGGAAGATATTGAGTTAGTAACATGTAATAAGGGATTTGAATCCATACTGGTTAAGTGGTATAGATAATGAATGAATTAATGTATTATTGACATCAATTTACATTTTTACATAATATTTGCTATGTTCTACTGTCGCTACTCTCTACCCCATCCCCTCTCTCTCTCACTTTCTTAACCGAGATGGCCACCCACCCTGAGTTCAGTTCTGCTCGAGGTTTCTGCCTCTTAAAAGGAAGTTTTTCCTGGTCGCCTAGTGCTTGCTCATGGTGGGATTTGTTGGGTCTCTCTCTGTAAATATAATAATATAAAGACTACAGTCTAGACCTGCTTTATATGAAAAGGGCCTTGATAAATGTAAGCTGTGCCAAAAAAAAAAAAAAAAAAAAAAAAAAAAAAAACAACACCAGCATTAAAACAAAGATGTAGTATGTCATTGTGGTAAAGAAAATACAGCTTCTCCTCCCTATACTGTCACTGTTGTGTGCTTGCTCTGTTGAGCTGATTAGCTGATTTGTTGAATTTTAAATGTGTATCCAGGCTGCTCTTTGCAGTGAAGGACGCAGCTCATTCATTATCATCAAATATGCTAGAAATGATCAAAGGAAACTTACCAGGCTGATGCCTCGCACAGGGCATGCATCAGTGAGGTTTGAATTTTTGAACCTCTTTCAAAGGATTTATCTCTTATTTTTAGTGTAATCATTTAAATAATTTACATGTATAGAGGTTTTGCTAGATTTAATGAAGTAGTGCAACTGTCTCTGGCTCTTAACAAAAGCAGTGGAGTGTTTCTGAGTCGGTGGGAAGACTGCTTTCTCTGTTTCTCCAGTGACTCGAAGCACAGTACTTTGAAGATCTCCTTGTTTTCTGCTTCCATTTAACATGCTGTTGTTTCTCTAGACATAGGAATATTAATTTAACATTCTGATAATATATGAAGTTTTATAGACGGATCAGTTTTTACACAACTTCTAGAAACTTCTTGATTCTTTGTTCTATTTAAGTCCAGTGTTTTGAAAGACTTCATTGTTATGGTTGAATTCATTTTAATAATTGAAGGGTTCAGCTTTTTATATGTATTTTCAGGTCCACAATGCAAACCTATGATAGGGTAAATGCACAAACAAAACATCAACCAACATTCTTAACTAGTAAATTAATTTCATCTGTGGAACTAGATCAATATTATTGTAACTTTCTATTTACAAAACAGGCTGATGATGTTGCATTTTGTTTGGGATAAGCTGTTCTCTTGAACTTTTTATAACCAACAGTGTGAAGTGTTTCCATGTTTCATATGTTCCACATGCCTTCTTATTGCATTTACAATCTGAATTAATGACCTTATGAGATTAGTGACACATTATGGGTGTTGATGCTGTGACATCAGACAGTTTAATAATGTTGTATTTCCCTTTTGTGACAACTGGAAAACCACAGGAAAGAGGATTCAAATGCATGACTGGGTTCTAAAATCAAGGTTTTTTCTTTCAAATTCAGCTACACATGTAGTCAAAAGAACAGATCCACCACTGAGTAGGCAGAGGCAAATTCAGAGTAAACAAACAAATCAAAAACCAGGAACACTAAATGCAAGGGAAAATGCTGGAATGCTTGACACTAATGAAGCCGTGATTAATTGTACACACAACTTCAAATACAATTTTGTGGAGTCCTTTAATTCTTTTTAAATTTGATAGTTGGTCTTTTACAAACAAAATAAAAACTGTGTTTTCTCATTCAAGGTTGTTTGAGATTTACGAGAAAGAATCTGGTACTGCTCAAGGCAATAAAGAAACAATACAGTACAAATATGAAATCATATGGCCAAAATACAGCTAAAATATGGCAGTGGGGGCCACTGCCGGGAAAGGGGAGATATGGAGTTATAGGGACTTCGTATGTAATAATGGGATATAAATCCATACAGAGAGAGAGAGAAGCTCAGTGTATCATGGAAAATCCCCCGTCAGTCTAGGCCTATATCAGTGTAACTAAGGGATGGTTCAAACAACCCAGAGCCAACCCTAACTATAAGCTTTATCAAAAAGGAAAGTTTCAAGCTGACTCTTAAAGGTACAGAGAGTGTCTGCCTCCCGGACCAAAACTGAGAGAAGGTTCCAAAGTAGAGGAGCCTGATAGCTGAAGGCTCTGCCTCCCATTCTACTCCTGGAAACTCTAGGAACCACCAGCAAACCAGCATTCTGGGAGCACAATGTCCTAGTGAGATTGTAGGGAACTATAGGTTCTTTAAGATAGGATGGTGCCTGATCATTAAGGGCTTTGTAGGTGAGGAGGATGATTTTAAATTCTATTCTGGATTTGACCGGGAGCCAATGAAGAGAGGCTAACACAGGAGAAATATGGTGTCTTTTTCTAGTTCCTTCCATCATACTGCAGCATTTTTGATCAACTGCAGAGTCTTTAGAGACTTGTTGGGGCAGCCCGATGATAATGAATTACAGCAGTCCAGCCTAGAAGTAACAAATGCATTGATTAGTTTTTCTGCATCATTTTCAGACAAAAAATGTTTTATTTTGGCAATATTATGCAGGTGAAAGAAGGCAGTCTTACAAGTTTGTTTTATATGGGAGTTAAAGGACATATTCTGGTCAAAGATAATTCGATTCTTTACAGTGGAGCTGGAGGCCAGGGCAATGCCATCTAGCGTAGCGACGTCATCAGAAAATGTATCTCTGAGATGTTCGTGGGCCAATTACAATAACTTCGGTTTTGTCTGAGTTCAATAGTAGAAAGTTACTGGTCATTGAAGTCTCAATGTCCCTAAGGCATGCCTGAAGTTTAGCTAACTGATTGGTTTCATGAGGCTTCATTGACAAATAAAGTTGTGTATCATTTGCATAACAATGGAAGTTTATAGAATAGAATAGAATAGAATAGGCTTTTATTGTCACTGTACAGTTAAGTACAACAAAATTGTGGGTGCTCCATGAAGACAAACAGTGCACTATAGAAGAAATTATATACAATAAGAAATAAAAAATGTACACAAATAATACAAAAATACAAAAAATTACACAATTTTACACAGTTTACATACACACAGCACACAAGTGTATGTATGTGAAGTGTGGTATTGGTGAGGTGAGGGGGAGCGAGTGGAGGGTGGGGGGTATGGTCAGTGTTTGTTTGCAGTCCGAATGGCTCAGGGGTAGAAGCTGTTGATGAGTCTGGTGGTGTGGGACTTGATTGACCTGAAGTGCTGTCCAGAGGGCAACAGGTCAAACGGGTGGTGGGTGGAGTGTGAGGGGTCTCCTGTGATGGCCCTGGTTTTCCTGAGGCAGCAGGATCTGGATATGTCATCCAGGGAGGGCAGAGGGCAGCTGATGATTTTTTGGGCGGTGTTGATGACCACCTGGGGTTGTGAGGAGGCAGTGTTTGCTGGAGTGTGGTAGACTCAAAGCAGGCAAAGAAGTTGTTAAGCTCCTCTGCCAGTGTGCTGCTGCTGAGGATGTGGGGCTCTGGCCTCTGTAATTGGTTAAGGCCTGGAGGCCCCTCCGCATCTGTTGTGGGTTGTTGTCCATCAGATAGCCCTCTGTCTTCTTCCTGTAGGCCTCCTTTGCCTGTCGGATGCCTCTTCTCAGGTTGGCTCTGGCAGTGCTGTACAGTGAGCTGTCCCTTGTCCTGAAGGCTGAGTTACACTCTCTGATCAGGGCCTGGACTTCACTGGTCATCCAGGGTTTCCTGTTTGGAAAGACCCGGATGCGTTTGTTGACTGTTTTCTACACAGCACTTGATGTAGAAGAGGACAGTTTCTGTGTGTGTCTCAAGGTCCTGATGTTCGAAGATGTTCCATTCTGTGCAAGCAAAGCAGTCCTGTGGCTGGAGGAGGGCATCTCTGCTTAATGTTGGAATATACATGATCAAGTGTCCTTTCCCCCCGGTTGGACATTTGACATGCTGGTGGAATTTGGGGCAGAGATCAGGCAGTTGTAGGCTATCTGTGATTGTAACTTGTCCATCTTGTTTACGAGGGATCTGGCGTTTGAGAGGAACATGGATGGTAGCGGAGGTTTGTGGGGTTGTCTCCGTAGCTGAGCTAGCAGACCCGCTCTGCATCCCCGTTTTTGCTTCCTCTCTCTGCACCACCTCCATCGTCTGTAGGGCCTGACAACAATCCATGGAACTCCCGGTGGTCTAGCTATCTCCCGTGGGATGTTGTGTGTCCATCAGAAAGCACTTGTAACAGTGTTGAACTGAAGTCCAATGTCAATCATGTTCTGTCTGCTGTAGGCTATGTGAGCGTGACATAGCTCTGTAAAAGGATATGATGATCAACTGTCAACTATCAAAAGCAGCACTAAGATCTAACAAGACAAGTACAGAGACAAACCCTGGGATTAGGAGGTCATTTGTAACTTTCACAAGTGCCTTCTCTGTACTATGATGCAATGTAAATCTGACTGAAAATCCTCAAATAAGATCCTGGATCTTAGAAAGAAAGGGGATGTTGGATATACAGTACTGTGCAAAATTTTTAGGCACATGTTTTTACTTGTATCCCACTACCATCAGGGAGGTGTCTGATCAGTCACAGATTATATCTACAGCAGGACAAAGACTCCAAACACAGTCAGCATCATCAAGAATTATCCTCAGAGACAAGAAGAACAAGGAATCCTGCAGTAGATGGTCTGACCCCCACAAAGCCCTGATTTCAACATCACAGAGTCGGGGGGGGGGGGGTCTGATTTAAGTTTTTTTCTGTTTACTCTCTCTTCCTTGTTCTTCTTGTCTCTGACGATAGTTCTTTATGATGCCCACTGTGTGACTCATTGTCCTGCTGCAGAATTAATCTGGGACACCTCCCTGATGCTACTGATGAAGGATAAGAATAAAAACTTCTACATAGTACTGTACTTTATAAGATTGTAGCACATAGCCTGTTAGTAAGGACAGATTAATCATATCCATTACAAAGTTGCTAATTAAGCAGCCTAGTTTGGATGGGGTCTAAAAGACAGGTTGAAGCTTTAAATGATGAAATAGTTGAAGTGAGCTGGTGGAGGTTGATGGGAGAGAAACAGTCTAGATTGGGTTTTACAGATGTTTCTAGGGATTCTGTGTTTTGACTTAACTCAGAACTGGTTGAGGGCAGGAGGTGGTGAATGTTGTGTCTAGTAAAGGCAGTAAAGGAGTAAAGGCACCCTCTGGGGGGAGAAGTACATGGGAAGAGATTGATGTTGCTGTTACATTCACAGTGAGAAGGCAGGAAAGTGGCTCAAGATTTGTTAAAAACCTCCCTGAGGTAGAGATAGTAAGATGGGAGAGGGCAGGGTAAAGGTCCAACAGCTCAGGAAGAGACTGGGGGACCAAAGCAACCCCCAGCCCAACCTGTTACCTTACCAGTAGAGTTCATTTGTGGGATGTGTTTAGTGAGCTAATGAAGTCCCAGAATGAGAAAAAAAGAAAACTAAGGTTCTCAGAATGTCCCTTGGGCATGACAAGCTGAACAGGCTGAGTGCAGTGTTTAACTTTACAAAATAATCGTCTGTCCAAGGCGTTGGCCCCCAGAGTTTGGGCTGGGATACCAGAGCAAGTCAGAGTCTCTTTGCCAGATTCCAGTCCATGAAACTATTAGCCCACTATGGTCTTGTTACACAGAGAATGAGAGAGAGATATTATTTAAATCTGGGTAGAGACTGAGCACTGCGAGCACTGTCTTTTAATGGACATGATAACTAATGGAAACAGTAGATGCACCAGCCCTCTTAATTACAGCGCTATCCCTCCTCTGGAGTGAACCTAGAGATTTACAGATCAACTTGACTTATTTCAGCATCAACCTAGTCATGAGCATGTAGTTAAACATTTAGCCTATTTAAACCATCTTCTTAGCTTGAGATGATGCTGATTACAACCCAGAACGTTACTCTGCTTAGCAGTGTTTGGAGCCGTCAACGGCTACAGCAGATTTCAGGTGAATGGTTCCAGCATTGTCATATGGTTGCTAAGACATTGGCTCCGTCACGTCTAGGTTGATGACAGAATAAGCTAATCACTGTAATGATATTTTGCTGGATAACTTAAGGAAAACTTGGCTTTGACTAAACAACACGAAACTCTTCAAAAATTGTTATTCTTCAAAGCAAAAATGCAGGATTATTAAAAAAGAAATTCTTGAAGTACACTCAGACATTTTGGTTCTGTTGCCATTTGGCTTGGAGGATAGGAAGAAAAATCACTTGCATGTGTAGACAAAAGATAAAGTTACTTGAGGAGCAGGTGGTGAAAGAAAGAACAAAGACACAAGGACAGGATGACAGGGATAAAGTGTAAAAGCTCATAGCAACTCACAACTGAAAGCCCAGAATCTCAGGCATTTTATGGTTTTATTCCTGGGGAATGATGTCATCTTTGTGGTCTAATGTGGTCTCTGTCTATTGGGACTCATTCCTCTCCCTTTGTTGTCTCAGTCAGAATGAAAAATGATCTCAGTTATTTAATGTGGAGTTCCACTACACAAATTGCATATTCATCACCCACCATAATCAATTAAGACATTACGCAAGATGAGATGTGGAACTCAATGGCGATATTACTGACAAGAAAGAAACAATGACTGATAAATAAATGAATGGGAATACAGAACAGTTATTTGATTAATGAGCAAGAATAATGAATAATGGATATAAGAAATAATACTGCCTGATGGCCAGATGGTTCTATGACAGATATTGGATTAACTCTGAAATCAACATTTCAGTCCTGGAATGCCAGAGAGATCCCAGACTGTAGGGGGCTTATTGCTACAGTCAATATGGCCCCGTATCCATCAGAGTTGATTTTTTGAACTGGTCTTTTGACCTTTCAGTTTCTTATACATCTCCTTCAACCTGTTAATGGCTGGTCTGGAATTAGCGAAGGGTCCTATTGTGTTTCCTCTCCAATTTGAGTGTCCTTAGTTCACCCCACTTTAAAGTTGTCTCTGGTAGAACATATCCCCCACTAGGAGTTCTTTAATAGCCCCTAATAGACTGATGTGAGGCTTGATGCTGGTACACTCACCTGGCATAACAGGGTGTCGATCCCCCGCTGCAGGGTAACGTGGTTGCACATGTCCCAGCTTCCAGACCATGAAAGGGTAATTCAATTTATAACTGAATGCTTTTTTCTTTTCTTTTTTTTTAAAATGTAGTTTGCGATTGAATGCCACTATTGGCAAATATTCTGCTCCTGAATTTTCTCTCAGTCAGTGTCTCCTTTAAATTATCTGCGTTTAAAGAAATGAAGACTTGGTCAACATGGTGAAATAGCTGTGAGTACATAAACTGTTAATGTTGTTTTGTTGTCCAGTAAATACAGAGAGCAGTTTGGGCTGAGTATGTGAAAAAACAAGATAGAATGATGCTTGATGCTTCTACTTACTTTTAACGTGGCTTTCTTGTATTTTGAAATGTGACATTACTGAGCATATTGCACTATGTCCACTGTTGCTCTTCATAGTGGTGGACAAACGGCTGGTGTATATTCTCACTCCTGGCACTGCAGAAGGCATCCTGCTGTCCTCTGCTCTCACCAGTGATATCAGGACAGTCTGTCTGCTTATTCCATCCCAACTCCCAATCTTACAATTCTTCTGATAAATGCCACTAGAAGGTTAAGCTACTGATAAAGCAAAGCTGTATTGTCTCAAACACTAACAGATAAACTACATTACACCATGTGTAAGAAACAGACTTGTACTCCTTGAGGGCTTTCTTTATTTTTCTCTGTGACTAAAAAGCAAGGTGAGGGCAATCATCCACTGATCCCATTACTGGACTCCTTCACTTTCTACAGGTCTCTTATGCACTTTACTCAATTAACTATTTGGCTTTGTCCACCTTTCACTCTCAGTGTATCTGCCTGCAAGGCCTGCCTTTTCTCTTATAGAGGCTCTTATTCAGTTTAGATGGTGCAGCTGAGGAGATCTTGAGTAGTGTATATTCAGTTTCCTAGCATTCATACTCTTGTTCATTCTCGTTATTCATATATTTCACACATGTCACATTAGAAAATAGTGAGAATTTTATACCCTTTAAAACCATATTGTAGTGTCTCACTTATTCAGTTCTCTTACCTATCAGTGGTAAACAAACACACCAAGAAAGCTGACAGTACCACATTCTAATCAGGCATCGTTCACACAGGGTTTCATAAAGGGATTCTCTCATGAACGGTTTAGTTTATAATTACTGGCTTTATTGAGGCTTACAAAGTCATACTAATAATACAAATTACTAGTGTATAGTGGGCCCCTTACACAGTGATATGCTCTTTCATTACCATGAACACACACTATAGGTTTTTTTTTGACTCAATCCCACACACTGTCCGACTGCCCCAAATACTCACTACAGCACCAAATGTGGATTAATCCACTTCTGAAAATATTGCCTGACAAACACCCCTTTTCCTCCTTTTTGAGGAACATTTGCTAAAAAATACTTAACTCAGCTGCAGCTGATGTAGGGTATCGCTTAGCTTTTTCCTTATGTCTTCAATAAGAGGGCCACAGACAGTGTAGGGAAGTCATAAAGTATTGAGAGACAGACGATCACATTGTTGGTTTTGGTCTTGAGAAAGGGAATCTAATCGAAATCTTCTAATGCAGCAAAACCTCTACTAGAGAGCCTCTAAGTTAGTCTGTCATCTGCAGTTATTAATGTCAGTGCAAAGAATTAATGATTTTATCCCTTATTAACCCTGTTTGGAAGGGATCTGTGTCTTCTTGTGTTTCATGTGGTTTCTTAAAGGCCCCTGACTATTGTTTTAAGAATGACTTGTGAACCTATCCTTTTAAACTTTTACACACAGCTTACATTCTTTTAATTTTGTGTACCAAAAAGGCTCCACTTGGAGTGTATTTCACTCTTGAATTTTAGCAATATCAACTGAACAGTGGGGCAAGCAGGCACATACTGTGTTCCTCATATAGGCCAGAGAATGCAGCCTTTAAAGAATGTGTGGTTCAGGACAAACCATTAGGCAAACACACCTGTTAGTAGAGTGGAAGTGAATAACAGACTGTATTAAAGTAAGTGAAGCAACAGAGTGAGTTTTGACAATTAGGCTCCATCAATGTGAGGCATCTTTGTTAAGGCCCATATGAAGACAGGACATAGCACAGGATCCCCCAAAGTGGAGAAGAGTCAGTGGATGGTTGATGAAGACAAGTGTCCCTGGACATCATGGAGGTAATGGTGGTGATAGGCGGGAGGTAGGTTGTGCAGTAGTAGGTATGAAAAACAGAGAGGCAGAATTGCAATAAGGCAGTTGCAAAGTGACCAGGCAGAAGGATCATTGGTCAGTGACAGGGAGGAATAGCTCAGGAGCATATAGCCAACCTTAAGTTATGTTACGTTACTCTGTGTTTACATCAATGATGCCTAGTGCTTAAACACAGTCAGTTAATGGACACTGTCTACAACATGTTGAGCTTTTAATGATAAGATTTTGACCATACTATCTGTCCAGAGAATTTACCAGTGTGTGTGTCACTGCTGTTTACATTCCATTCATTATCCATACCACTTAACATTGGGTGAGAGGTGGGATACACCCTAGACAGATCAGCAGTCTGTCACAGGACTGACATATAGAGACAAACAACCAGTCACACTCACATTCACACCTACAGACAATTTAGAGTGACCAGTTAACCTGCATGTGTTTGGACTGTGGAAGGAAGCCGGAGAACCTGGAGAGAACCCACACAGATACAGAGAGAACATGGAAACTCCACATAGAAAAGCCCTGGGTGAACTGGGGTTCGAACCTGGAACTGTCCTGCAGTGAGGTGACAGTGCTAACCTCTGCACCACTGTGCTGCCCTACTGCTTACATCCTTTCAGGTGCAAATAAAACAAAAATACACTGCAGGAATTGTTAGAGATAATGATACTGAATCTTGAATCGAATTTTGAAAAGGAGTATGGTAAATTTCCTAAAGTGCAAAAGAAGGAGATAAAGCAGCCAACTGTGGCTAACCACCTGTAAACCAGCTATCCTGATAGTGACCCACAGACAGAGAGGTTGGCAACCCATGGGATGGACAAACGAACAGCAGGGCAAGTGTGTTGGAAGCCGGAGAAAAATGTAGAGAGGAAAACACGATGGCTGAATTCCTGCTGTTCATGATGTTGGACTTCAGCTGACGTTGTAAATCTTGAACTCAAGACAAGAATCTGGATCTTTCTGTAGAGTTGAGGGAGAAGAGAATTGTCAAGGTGCAATGTGAAAGCCTCAGTTCTAGGTGCCCACCATTCAGCTAGCTCTTCCTCTGTGATCACACAAAACACTGCCAGTCAGAAATAACTGAAAGGGAGTAGTGAGTAGGAGAGCACCCAGATGAGTGTTTTAAACACCATAGCATGACTGTGCGATTGTACGTTCAAGAGATAAAGAACAACATCCAGAATCCAGTGTGGGAAAGCAGAGGTGATGGAAAGAAATAGATCAGGAGCATGTAGTCAGTGTTAACATGAGGGAAGAGATCTTCCTCATTGAACTTTCATAGTTTCATCAACATTTTATTTTCATATTTAGAAGCAACATCAGCTAACACCACTGATAATTATCAGGCTTAGTAGATTAGATGAACAGCTTACCAGTGAGGTGATTAAAAGAAGCTCTCATCTCATTTTTGAAGCAATTAACTCCTTTAAGGCATGTTGCTATAATAATAAAACTAATTCTTGATTTATATCATCTAAAAAATAAATAGGAAATGAGAACAAATCACTGCACTGAGTGAATAATGCATTATAGCTTAAAAAAGTAATACATAAATAATAGGCATAATGTATATACTGTTGTCAAAACTGAAGAAAAATATTTAAAAAATACATAGTAATACAACTATTTTGTATCAAATACTCACTAGTGTGACAAACCCACGTGTGTGTGTGTGTGTGTGTGCGTGCGTGCATGCATCCTTACCTCTGTGTATCCATTCCCCAAAATTCACTGCTGACAAGAGCACAACGCTGTGGCCTTTTTGATGGATGCCCACTGTTAACATGATGGGCTGCAGGCATCAATCTTGAGCAGCCTGATTAAAATAAACAGTCATGGGCAATATGTATGCATCCAGGGGATGCGGGACCTCCAGGAAACCCCTTTACTGTCACTGTAACAAAAGCATGTAAAAAAAATCTTTAAGACATATAACAAAGTCTGGTCTTTGCTATTCTATCTTTTAGAGATTTATGGCAGGAGTCCTCTGGGGACTGCAGGGTTTGGAATATGGATGCTTTACTGCAATGGAAGTTCAATGTCACTTCATTCAAAAAAGACTGAAACTGCAGCAGAGCTTCTAATGACAATCCCAAACTGTAAAGTAAAAATGACAAGGGTATTTAACTAAAGAAAAATATTGCAGGAGGTGGAGGTTCACTGCTCTGCACACAGTCACAGTCTGTTTATGCTAGCAGCCTCATCCGATGATTGCAGCAATGCAGTGGACCATGAGAATGAACAATATGTTAATTCTATCATTTATGACCATCTAATCAATATTTGGTAATAAGACATTGTGTCTATAGCAACAGACTAGAAGCAGAGTCAATTCTGTGTCATTACATTAAAAAAAGAGAGAATTCTCTGGCTCCTGGCTTTTGGACTGAGGCATGTTTGTTGTGACAGATAACTGCTGAGTATCACGTATGCAGCCTTGAATTGAACACTATCCTCCGTCTGTCTTGTGCAGCATGCAGACAGAGTGTAGCTGACCTGGCAAAGAGCTTGATTGTTGTCAGTGTCAGACACTATTTTCTGTTACTGGGTTGTACAGCAGAGGCTTCTACATCTGGGATACACACACTTTTGTGGACATTACATAGACTTGCATTCATTTACCTTTAGCTTAACCCTAACCAAAGCCACTGACCCCAAAACCAGCTTTGTCTCATTTGGGAGAAATTGGATCATCCTCAATAAAATGGTCTTTAGACTAAAAATTGTGCTGCCTACACACACACACACACACACACACACATTCATTCTCTCTTGTGCATATTTGCTAGCAAGCCCAATATTGAAACAGTCTGGGAGGTAAGGGTCGAGAGAGGAAGAAAAAAGTGAAAAGTGAAAATGAGAGTGTGTGTACATGTGAATAGGAGGCATAGAGAAACAGCTGCTGTTTTCAAACTGTTTTGTAACACTGTTACACCTTTTCCTCCACAGAGTGCCTCTTTATTGAATTATTGAACACCTTTAGATTGATCTTTGCTAGAGGTGAGAAATTAATCATACATTGGCTGATCACATTTACTGACGAGGATTCACAGTAATAAAGAAGGGTCAGTGGGCCAAGTGAAAAATGCTGAGACTTGGAAATGGAGCGATTCATGGGTCTATAATTCACCACAGTGTCAGAGAGGAGGAGGAGGGAGGAGAAGAAGGATTGTAAAAGGATAGGTAGAGGTAGAGGAATGATGTGGTCAAGCTGGAGTAAGGAGGAGGAGGGGAAGGAAAGAGAGGGAAGATTACATGATGCAGTCGCTGGTGAAAAAGCAAACCCTCCAGCTAGCATGAAGCATCCTGCTGAGTCCAAAGAAGAAATGAGAAAAGGTCAGACACCGGTTGTTATTCACTGGGAGAATATTCTTTACCTTTCCAGTATGGTGTTCCAACCACAAAATGTGAGGCAATTTAATTCTTTTAACGGATATTAATTGCCATCATTTCTGTTGAACAGTGTTTAAAGCTTTAGGCCAGCCATTTCTAACAAAGTGAATTTAATTTGAAATGACCAAGGCAAAAGCATTTTAAGGACTTATGTATGGATGAAAATGTACAAATAAAAATTTGTTTGGCCATTTTCTCTATAATCATCATGTGTGTATGCAATACTGTACATTTATTTACCCCTATTTGAGTAACATTTGCTAAAAACTACAGGGTATGGCTGGAGATGACTTTGATAATTGGACATATATTTGTGAGATGTTTTTAAAGATTTATGTCTTCAGTAGGAACCAGTGAGCTATAGACAGAGCAGGGAAATAGGAAGGTATTGAGGGACAGACTAACACATTTTTGATTTTGGCCTTTTCTTTGAAACTGAATTTTTGGGGACAGACTGTAAAAACAGCTAAAACAGCAAAAGATCAAAAGTCAGAACAAAATGCTCTCTTAAAGTGGTCACAAAATGATCTTTTCCCTAGAAAGAAACCATCAGCTCTGTTATGAGGCTCCACTGAATAGACTAATTTTGACTCTGCCTTTGTTTCTGTCCTAACAGTCAGTTATATCTGTGTTAAATATCTGTCCAAGTCATCTTTGTCTGGATAGTGAATGATTTTGACTCCTTTTTCATATTATATCTATCTATTCTGTTGCTAACTGCCAAATGGGACACCTATTTGACATAAAAAAAAAAATTGTAGAAAACCCTTAATCGGATGCAGGCAGCTAAAGAGAAACAACATGTTCTAGGAGTCATTTATAAACTTTTGCTCAGACAATGTAATATGATGAGTTATAGCTCATTATGATGGATGTGGTGGAGGAGGGTCTTGCCACCAATGGCCTGATGGCAGTGTGAGGCAGAAGGCAGGGCAGGGCCATCTCACAGCCACATCATTGAGATGCTTTGAGATGAGAGTCTCTTCACGTTTATTCCCCTTCATGTCAAACTGCTCATGAACACACCAACACACCACCCACTGTGCCAATGTCAGATGACTTCCTGAGCACCAGTGTGTTCACCACACATTAACATTATTCATGCTGACAGAGAGTCATGGCTGCTGTGAGAGAGAACTCCCTCCTCCTGTCCAGGTGAACTATGATCAGATCAAGCACTTGTTTTCGCTCCACGCTGGGACACAAATTGGCAATGCAAGGAACAACCTACATAAGATGAGGAATAACTCTCAGAAATTGTTCAGCTGAAGTTAGGTACGGTTGATGCCTCAGCTGTAAACAGCTGTAGCTTACAGTTTAAGGGGCCACTTCATGCTCATTTTCAGGCTCATATTTTGATTTCAGTGGTCTACTAAGAATGTTTATGTGCTTTAGAGGACAATTCTGGTTTATTTCAGTTTGGTGTATTTCACATAAATGTGGCTATTGGGGCTCTGTGGGTCATGGTAACCTCGGGGCAGCCAGCACGAGTGTGCTACAGCTCTCTAAATTAACAAGGTTTTTGCACACATCATTTCAGGTGCTTGTCTCTGAGTCTGACTGGAATTAAACAGAAATTAGCCTTACACAGATCTTCATAAAGGGCAACTTGCTGGCTGACCTAATCACCCTGCATATTCACCCGCCCTGGCCAGTTTGTTTACAAGTGTGAGGTCAACTTTCACTGCTATTATATTGTCTTCTGAGGAAACTCAGAAAGCTCAATGCGAAGGTGAAATGTGCTGTGTGTGTTTTTGAATTAGAGTAAACAGATGAGGAGCTAAAACAAACAAAGGCAGAGAGGCAACAGGACCATCGGATAGACAACATACCCCAGGAACCAGCTGACTGAAAAGAAAACCTTTTACTGCAGAAAAAAAATAGTTGTCTCCACAGAATATAGTAATTCCAGCAGTGTAACTACAAGGGATGATTACACAGTGTTTATTTACATCGTCCTCATGGAGACTTATGTTTTACCTCCCCAAAATTGACAGAAGCAAGAGCCCAACTACACAAATGCTCGGCTCTCCTTATGGTAACAGTGTGTGAAGGCCCCACCTCCAAACATTAGCATCTGGTTATATTCCTGGACCTTTCCAGGAGGAAATCAAAAGAAGGTGACATCTCAGATGAGTGTTATGCAGGGTGATTAGGTCAGACGGCCTAGATGTAGAGACTTAGAAGTTAGCCATAATGGCCAATAGCCACATCTATAGGAAATACACCAAGCTGAAATAAACCTGACCTAACATTCATCAAACACATTACATTTGCCCATTACCATTATTAGATCAGAGACCTCACTGGCGTTTCACATGAAAAACATGTTTATAACAGGTTAAATTTTTTGCCAGTGAATATCCAGATTAGTATGACAGCAACTAATTTTTTTTGAAAGAAACTGCAGAAAATCTGCATGACACTGAACAAACATCTTGCTATGCTACTGAGTTCACAAAGCATCACCTACAGTTGTTTAGTTCAAACTCAATGCCTGTGAAAGCTGCCTCGCACAGCATAGATGTTTTTCCGTGTGAATGCTGTACAGAGCTAGCTATGATGAAGATCATTTCCACAAGAACACTTGAACATCTGTATCAATCCTATGAAGTTTCATATTCAGTATTACAGCTGAGATTAAAAAAGAATTTGTTGCAACCCAAAAATAATATAAAATGCCCAACAACGTACTTAGTTAGATTTATGAAAAGAGAACACAAACTATTGTTAACCAGAAAAAACATACATATAATAATAATACACCAATACATATACAGTATCTGATGTGAATGACATTGATGGAACAACTGGAGCTTCATCTAAACATTTTTTTAATGTTTAGAATATTGAAGAATCTTACCTCATACTCCTTTGGCACCTCTGAAGGATACCTCATCTCCTTCCTGAACATCAGAAAGTAGGGGCTATATTGTTTCTTTTAGCAGAGATCAAATACAGGAATTCGTGCCAGCTTTTGGGTCAGGCACCAGTTTATTTAGGGACTTTAAAATGCAGAATTCAAGAACAGGCCACTTTTCCCCTGAGATCAGCAAAATATTTCAACAATGAAAACAAAATATACTTTGTATTGTGCTATTACATTTCTCCACAAGGCCATTTGTTTGTGAGTGGCAGGCGGTATGGTTGAGTTACAGCAACTTCTGTTTCATGGCAAGACACTGAAATTTGAGGTTACAGACACACCCTTCAAGGAAACAGGAAAAAAAAATTATAAAATTGTCATTCCCTGTTACCAGTAGGGAGCACTATGTTTATAATTGAATATTAACATATAGATGTCCTCAGGCCAGGACCCTTGTCAAAGGGTGAAGTTTGAGGCAGATTGGACAATGTATGCATGAGTTACATCAACTTCCTGGTTCATGGTGAAACATCGAAATTTGCCACGGCGCAACAGATATAACGCCATAACTTTATGTGAATATTGACATGAGGGTGTGTTCAGGCCAGGAACATTATCAGACCTGTGAAATTTGGGGCAGATTGAACAAAGTATGGATGAGTTAAAGCAACACAACTTCCTGTTTCATGGTGAGAAATCAAAATTTGAGGTAATTACTGCTGATGTGTTTAAAAGATGACAGAGCAGTGTTCCCCCTAAATTTTCATGTGTTTGAGCATACACACAAACTCCCTGAGAGTTCCTTGGACCACTGTGAGCAACACAAGACGTGCAAACTGTCGCACACTGTAATTTTATGTGCTACATAGTTTTGCTGTGCGCGGAGAAAGCAGGAGCAGTGCGTGATTGCGCAGGCGGCGCGGCTTAGAGGGAACATTGTGACAGAGTATGTTATTGTTTCTTCTACCTCTACTGAATTATATTCTTTTTCTTCTTCAACAGAAACAGTTTCATCCCTGTTGTAATTGAAAGTGAGTAGCACTACATTCATGTGTACTCAAGGTGCAGTTAAAGTTTAACTTTGGACTGCTTTGGAAACTCCTGTGTTCTGCCTAAACCTGCAGTGCTTTTGTTAAATATTCACACCCCTTCACTTTTTTTTCACATTTTCTTATGTTGCACCCATTTTTCTCAATTTCAGTACCCCATAATGACAAAGCCAAAAGTATTCAGACCCTTTACTATGACTCTCAAAATTTAGCACAGGTTCCTCCCTGCCATCTTTTCATCATCTTTGAGATGTTTCCACACCTTGACTGGAGTCCTGTGGTAAGTTCAACTGAGTGGACGTGATTCTGAAAGGCACACACCTGTCTATATAACAGCTGACAATGCATATCAGAGCAAAAACCAAGAGGTCAAAGGAACTGTCTGCAGAGCTCAGAGACAGGGTTGTGTTGAAGCACAGATCTGGGAAAGGCTACAAAAAACCTTTTGCTGCATTGAATGTTCCCAAGAGCACAGTGGCCTCCAGAATTCTTACATGGAAGAAGTTTGAAACAACCAGGGCTCTTCCTAGAGCTGGCTGCCAGACTAAACTGAACAATCAGGGGAGACAGCCTTGATTACAGAGTAAATAGTAAGTGGAAATGGTAAATGGACTGTACTTATATAGCGCTTTTCTAGTCTTTTCGACCACTCAAAGCGCTTTACACCACAGATCACATTCACCCCATTCACACACATTCATACAGCACATGTTCTGTATATATATATATATATATATATATATATATATATATATATATATATATATATATATATATATATATATACACAATATAATGTGCTTTCTAAACACATTCACACACTGATGTGACACACATCGGAGGCAATTTTTAATTATCTTGCCCAAGAATACTTCGGCATGCAGACTGGAGGAGCCAGGTATCAAACCACCGACCTTCTGATTGGTGGGCAACTGCTCTACCTCCTGAGCCACAGCCGCCCCAAATAGTAAATGGACCCACTACGGGTCACATTCACCCATTAACACATACATTCATACAGTGCTTGCTCTGCACATATAAGTGCTCTCTAACACATACACACACACCCACACATTGGGGTTCAGTATCTTGTCCACGGATACTTCGGCACACGGACTGGAGGAGCTTGGGATCAAACCACTGACCTTCCAATTGGTGGGTGACTGGTCTACATCCTGAGCTACAGCCTGATGATGATGATCACTCTGGCTGGGCTCCAGAGATCCTGTGTGGACATGGGAGAAACTTCCAGAAGGACAACCAGTTCTAAGCATCATGACTGGTTTCCTCCAGACATGATACTTGAGAATTGAGGCCAAACTGTTCAGTCACAGTCTGAGAGTACTTTAGTTGATTTTTTGCACTCCAAGTGTCTTTCATATGTCTTCACTAGGGAGAGGCTTCTGTCTTACCCATCTGCCATAAAACCCAGATTGTTACAGTGATGGTTGGCCCTCTTGTAGTCAGAGCAAATACTTATGTCAGTGTGATATTTCAGTTTTTCCCTTTTAATAACTGCAAAATTTTTCCAAAATTCTGTTTTTGCTTTGTCATCATAAGGAATTTGTTAAGGAAAAATAAGTTTATTTATTTTGTCATTTTAGCATGAGGTTGCAACATAACTAAATGTGAAAAAAGTGAATGGGCCTGAATACTTTCTGAATGCACTGTAAACCAGACACAGGATCTCAGCAAGTACATACTGCTGCTCATTATTGTGTACACAGGTGGAGCACAAAAAGGAAAAAGAATGAATTTCTGTATGAAGACAAACTAATTCCTCATGGAGCTATGGACATCTTTTACCCTGTGATTAAGAATTGTTAAGAAATAATCATCCATTCAAAGAATCTTTTTCCTTCCATTGTCATCATCAAACCTGACATCAAACCTCATGTCAGCCTATCATGTCACTAAAGGCAACTCCTCCACTGTCTTTGTGACCCCTGACCAAGGGCGAATTCTTTTGGGTTGCGTGACAAGACAGTGACAAGGCTGTGACTCAGTCGGCTGCACCGATGGGGAAACAGCGATGGTGATGATTGCAGTGATGATAGTGATGTCAGTCTGACGCTGACATGTCATGACTGTCCTCATTAAAAGCCTCTGAATTCTGAGCAGACCTTACAGCTGGCTCTGCTGCCAGATCACATAATTAGTGAATGGATGGATCAATCAAATACAATCAGAGGTCACAGAAACACGGTGCAGTCATTGAGAGATGTTCTATTGTATAAAGGTTTCAAAAAGGCTCTGAATAGGGTGATATTTTTCCAGCAAAGTCAAATGACGCCTTGTGTATGTGAGCTCTGTTTCATTCAGGTTCATGCTGTATAGATCTGTCATGATATAAGGCCATTTGAAGGGTGTCACCTTTTTGTAATCTCCTCTTCTGTTGCTTCCTTTAACCTCTTTGGTGCTGACCACTCATTTCTGGTGACAGCATTGACAATGTTATTACCAGTGAGCCGAGTTTTACTTAGCACAATAAAACATTTCTTTCATGCATGAACACAAATCTGTCAAAAGCAAGAGCTTAACTAGGGCCAGAGCACAAAGTGTGTGATTAAAAGTTATCAAAAGATTGTTTTGACGTTGAAGGGTGTGGCTGTGGCAGAACCTCAAATTTCAATGTCACGCCATGAAACAGGAACTTGCGTTTAAGCTGCTGTAACTGAGCCATACTTTGTCCAATCTGCCCCAAATTTCAGAGGTTTGATAATGATCCCAGTCTGAACACACCCATATGTCAGTATAAACATGACAATGTAATAAAAAAAATATTAACAATATACACAGGACATTTTGAAATGGAATTGCACACAATGAATGACTGATAGCAGTTGTTTTGGATGAGGATGGATTAATTAAAGTGCATAGCGATCTGTTGAAGGGTCTGTCTGTCACGCCATGGTGAATTTGAGGACTGAGGACTTAGTTTGTCCTTGGTGGATGAAATTCATAAGGAATATGTAACATGTCCAGATATACACAAAAGTCTCTTGACATGATGGCCTTAAACTGACAGGAAGTTGGCCATTTTGATTTTAATATACAAATTTAGCTTAATTTTCTAGAATTTCTCATATTGACCTAAAACCTGGTCAGGATACTCTTAATGAGTTTGTAATTAAAAGTTATCAAAAGCTTAACCTGACATCGATGGGCACAGCCATGGTGGCACCTCAAATTTTGATGTCTCGCCATGAAATAGAAGGTTGATTTAACTTGCTGTAACTCAGCCATACTTTGTCCATCTGCCCCAGATTTCACTGGTTTGACAACAGGCCTGTCCTGAACACATCTACATTGCAGTATACAGGTATAGTCATGGCACCACCCACTGGCAACAGGAAATTATGTGTTTCATCCAAGTGAGTTGATCTGATTCACCTCAAATGTTGTCAGACAAGCATTAAGATCATAATGAGAGATGATTTAAGATTATGCCTAGTTGGATTATGGGCAGTATATCACCTCTCATGATTTTAACATTTATTGCAGAAGGTTGCAAAATGTTTTCCTAAGAATTGTTTTGTCATGTTTATATTCAGATTAATGGTTCTCGAAATGCTAAATGAAAGTTCAATGAACATTAGAAAATCTGACAAAGCTATATTTCTGGTCATTAACCAGAAACAGAAATACAAGTCAAGTCAAAGGCCTTTTGTGCCTTGTTAAAGGTCTTAATGTAACACCCCAGTTTATGTTTTTCATATTAGCTGGGGTCTTGATGGGTGGCTGCAGAAGTAGAAGAAGTGGAGTTTAGTGGATGATGTACAAAACATGACATGCTCAGTCTGTGAACTTCTACAGGAATTTGATAGGACCAGTGAACAAGCTGGATTTGGTTTGTCAGTCAAGCCAGTGAGAGGACGGTTCTGACCAATTAATGAGTAGATGAATAACAGTTTAATAACTGTGTAGCTGGTGGCATTGGAGTGGAGGTATACGTTTCTACAAATGTTTTGACACACTTCCCTTGAGAAAGTGGTCACTATACAATCAATTATCACAGTCTTTGAGAGGGAGTGAAGTAAAAACATTTGTCCGCCACCTGTAAAGCCTACAGAGATAGAGTGGCTGTAGGACAGTAGTAGTAGTAGTAGTAGGGTGGCTCAGAGGCCTGATGGTTATAGACACTGTCCAGAGGCCAAAAGCGGTCCTACCCCCGCATTCCTCAGCATTTCTTCCTACGAACAGATCCTACATGAGTGGAAATGAACAGGGAAAAGAAGTTGGAGAACAAAGACAGATCACTGATTACCTGGAGAATTGGAGAGGGAGAGAAGAGATTGAGGAAGAGGCATTAAACAGGGGAATTATGGCTGGAAGAAAAGAGATGGAGGTGGAGGAGAGGGGGGATAAGGGCACTTTAAAGTGTATATATAGGTCATCGACAGGGGTCATGGCAGATTTTAGTGGCACTCTGAGACATCTCCGCCTGTGTCTGACCACAGTTAACATTATTATAAAATTATTACAATAGTCTTGTAGAACCCAATAGACAATAATCTTGTGTCCGTTCATACCTAAGCTGTTTTCCTGCAAGGCTTAACCTCTTCTATAAGACATAGATACATTTATGAGGCCTTGGTGTTTATCAGACATATACCATTTCAGGGCTGAACATTCCAGTCTCACTCTCTGTAAATTCATTCAAGTGGTTCCCCTCAACTAATAATCACCACTGTTGTTAAATTTACACAGACTTTTACAAACCTGGTCTTGTCTCAAAGTCTTTGGACAGCACTTTGAGCTCCTTCAATGCATCCCAAGCTCTGGACTGATGGAGAGTTTCTCCTACTTTTCATATAATTCAGATTTAACTTGGACTCCAAATTCTGAGTTGGTTAGAGTCACACATTTGATCAGTGCTTAAGGGTGATTGATCTCTTTATAATTAATTTTTTCTAGAAAGCTACATGTTGAACTTCCTAAAAAGGGTTAGTTAGTTAATCCCACAAGTGTCTCTGGTGGATGTTTGTCGGGGTATTTGGCCCCTGGCCTGAGATTATGGGCATGTTGTAAACACACCAGTCACTGCTGCTCATCACTGCACATTCACTGAGACCAAGCAGAGGGAAGCTGAGAAGTTGGAGAAACAAATTGTTGACAGACAGATGGAAATATTTCAAACCAAAAAGTTTGTTTATGTCAGCTTACCTAAGAAACTATGATGTTGACTGCACAGAGTGTAATCCAACACTAACATTCTTCTCTGCACTGCAAGGAGAAGTCTCACATGTTTGATATGCACGCTACAAGGAGGACCTTTGAACCCAGTGGCTGTATTTCCACCTTATCAGAATAACAAATGGCTAATCCCTGGCCCAGCCTGGTCTTCTGCTTTTCCTGCACTGTGATTATTGATACCAAATCGTGTTGACATTGGGTTGGCATTTCCCACATCCCAGGTAAAATATTAGTAATGGTTTAGGATGGTTATGCAGATGAATACATAATTTTTGACAGAATAAAAAGAGGAAAAATGTTCTCACAGCAGTTATGTGGTTGACTGTGTGCCTGCTCCTTTCTCTTCTCTCTCCCAGTAGTCCAACTGATGCATCACTTCTGATGGGATTCTGTTTCTGGGGCTTCTCTGGTTTGTTTTCCTCACCCTCTGATCTCCTTATTCAAAATCCTTACTTACCCCCACCCTCTAATTCATTTAACATTCATGCCAGGCTCACAGTCTGCCCACACCATTCATAAGCAGAGCAGTTTGTCCATCTATCAACTAGTCTAGTCTTTTTTTTTGCTAATAGTCTGACTGGCTTTAGGTTATTCTAGATAGATGAATTTTGGTTATTTCTGTTATTTCATGTGCTGATCTCACCTCAGATGGCCTCTTCATTTTCACCAGTCTTGTTTTAGCACTGTACTTGTTCCTCTCCTCCAAAGTGCTTTTGAAAGATAGCAATGGGATCTTACTTCCTAGTGCTGAAGGGAAATCCATTTATTTTGGACTATGAAGTGATTGTTAAAGGTTCCTTCTGCCACCTTTCCATTGAGTAAACTCAAGCTTGTGTGTCTGTATTCCCCTGTCGTAGGCATTGGCCCTAGGATTATTACAATGCTTTTGTGGCCATCTATCCATATACAGTATGTCCATGTACGGTGGTGGCGTCACATGCTAATCCTTAGTTTTATTTCAGACTGCAGCACACAGATCTGCTGTGCTTGTGCTTTAGTGATGCAAAGTGATGAAAATGTAGCCTGTGTGGATGCTGCCAGACACTGTAAATATTACTACTTGACTCAGAAAACAGAGTCACCAACATGCCACTAAGAAATTGAGTCGTACTAGTAGCACCATGCTACTAGCACCACTACTTGTAGTGATGCTACTGCCTAGCATTGCTGGTGGTCATTAACCTTCTATAAATTACACTCATTATTTTGTGTTTGTTTTTTTCACAACAAAGAGAGCGATTCACAGTTTAGTCCACACTGACTGCTGTTGTGCTAACTTTTGAAAAGGTGAACTCAGTATAGAGAAAAGCAGTGGTCTGTGACTTATAGAGATAGGCAAACAGAGTCAAAGAACCAATTGGGTTGCCTCTCTTTTCCTGACACCTGCACTCCCTCCTGGAAGAAGTATGAATATTATTCCTTTGAACTAACAGTAAAAAAAAATATCAGCTCTACGATGATCTTGAAAATATTTACCATTAACTGACAATAGCATGCACCAGAATCCTGTACCTTCCTGCCTCCATATGCTGTCTCAAGCGTCTCAAACATTTCAGATCTTGTACAGAGAACCCTACACTTTGATTAACAGACAGGAGATGATATTAACATGATATGTAAAAAGTGAAAGCTTTCCTTGCTAAACCTGCTCTACAATCAGTGGTTAACAATGGCCCTGGACTGTGGGCCATATGTGGCAATAAAAAAATATCAAACATAGCAATAAAACTAATAGCCTTAGCCATTGAGGTTCATCATATTAAAGGTTTATTTGCTAATTGGCTTCACAATACAAATGGTGATCCTGGAAAGGGTTAGAAAATACAACTAAGAAATGGGTTGTTATGAGTAAGTCACTTATTCAAATCACATTTTAAAAAAAACCTATAGCAAAGAATCTAACTGGCTACTGATTGTTACAGCCTTGAAATGTTGGACACATTTCAACAACAATACGAAAAAAAAAATTAAAGAATAGTGATTGAGACCATAAACTCATCAGGAAAATCTTCACTGAGGTAATAAATCAAGGTCTATGAAGATTTTACATACAGTCTATGGGTACAGCTAATGAAGGACCTGGCAGGGGGAGTCGCTGATTCATTCAGATACCACTGAAAGAAAACTTGATTGATTATTTTGTCCTCAAATTTGATTTGATTATTAACCCATTATTTTGCCAAGACTTTATCAGTGCAAGTTTGTGTACGCAATTATATTTTTAAAAATTCTAATGGCATCATTTCAGCTCATCAGTTTCTAGTTGCATTTGTTACAATGTAGCTGAAGAAAATTACTGTCTTTTTTGTTGACAGAGATGTCTTCAGTGTTTGTGGCTCTACTCAGATCAATTTTGCACATATGCAGCTTTCATAGTAACACACTGGTGTCATGCACATACACACAGCTGTCAGCCACAATGTGTCAGTCCATGTCTCCCACCTTTCGTTCTCTCCCAAATTAATGATAGGGTTTTGGCAAGGCATCCCACAGATTGTTTCTGATGTATGGAGGTGAGATGTGAAAACAGAGCCTAGTGTGGGGAAGTAAAAGAAGTGATGGGAGAGGAGGAGGTTGGGTTGTATTGTCTGCTTGTGTAGGGGTTTCCAAATGTTAGTGAAGCCTGTATGCCAGTTACATGTCTGATGCAGGAGTTTATTTAGATAAAAAAGAATCTACCAAACTTCGAATAAACGTTTCTTAAGTTAACTAGGCTCTGACGTAGAAAAAAATCTGTAGCCTTGCTGGCTGCTCATTGTGCGCACACACCAAAAAAATGTTCAATAGAAAATATTATCTTAATCAGTCATAATGATAGATGTCACACTCAGCTTGTCAAGTTCAAGTATTAAGCTTTCATCAGGTCTCAGCTGGACTTTTTGTCAGGTTAAACTGTGCGGATTCTTCTGCTGTTCTCAACTGATGTGAGATGAGAGGAGATGATGATAAATTTCCCATGGTCATCACTTCGCACATCAGACGAGTCAAATTAATAATGAGTTAGATTTACACACTAAATGATAGCTTCCTGGTGCTGAGTTGCAGTTGTTAAAGGCTTATATGCATGATTTTCCTAAAAAACTATGTACAGATTCGCGCAAAAATAATCCCTCTGAATTGTCACATATGGCCTGCTAGAGTTGTGTTTATTTATCTGACCCTTCCCTCTGCCTGCATTTTCTTTTTTCTTTACCTGCAAGGTGTAGGCACTAAAAACGTAGCGACCAGGTTACATCGCTGTCTCCATCTCTCTCCTTTGCTCTCTGTCAGTGTCATGGATGTGTTAAGAGCATCTGTTTGAGCCACACACACGCAGATGCACACACGCAGAGCCCAAGGTGAGGCCATAGCTGACAGAAAGACCTATGCGCTTTAGCTGTATTCACATAAAATCTGGTGGTGCAGTACCATCCCATAGGGTTCTGTGGAGGTGTGGGTGTATTTATTTGTGCTTTAGAAGAATGTAACCACTATATATAACTCTTATCTGATTTACCATTTTGTTTGCTCCCTCCTTTCATTCACTGTAGCTTACTCAACCACTGCTGCTCTCAGTCTCTCACTCATGGAGGAGGGACCAACTTTGAACCATCAAATCCTCCTCTCGAGATCTCTTGGGGAAGGTCATTCTTGAGTTGGATAATGTAGTTTGACAAAGGAGATATACACCGATCAGCCACAACATTAAACCACTGACAGGTGAAGTGAATAACATTGATCATTTCATTACAACACAGTGTTCTGCTGGGAAACCATGGGTCTTTCATTCACCTGGATGTTACTTCCACCTACATAATATTAGGCAGGTGGTTTTAAAGTTGTGGCTGATCAGTGTATAAATCTGTAATTGTTTATATTGAGTGCTTCAAAACACATTGTGTTGCATGTTGAATCTGTTTCATTCCTTATAAAATATTTACAGAGCAGATTCTAAAACCTGCATTTTATATGTCCATGTTTGCTTCTGCTATAACCCAGTTCACACCTGGAACTAATGTGTCTTGGGTGATCTGATCTCAAATTGTGAATGCACCCAAGACGCACTGAGGACGCTGTGAGACCCTATCACTCAGACCATATTCAGAGGTGGCTTGGGACATATATGGCCTCATTCTAAGTGCTTGTTATGCAGCGTGCCCCCTGTCAGCATATTATTATATTATTGGATCATTATCATTAATGATGTGCAACTGGTACTTTAATGTAATTTGTAATGGTTATTTAAAAGGGTATATTAATCTGTAATGATGCATCATATTTTAGAAACTAATCATATGTTTTGTATCTTGAATCTTGATTTGAAAGCTAGACTCTAACTATACCTGTTAGATAAATGTACTGGAATTAAAAGTGTAATATCAAAACTGTCCTTAAGTACAGTACTTCAATAAATACTAACTTAGCTTTCATCACTGATTATCAGCAGCAAAGCTTATAAAGCCAGCAATAGCATGGTTAGGGATATAAGAAAAACATTGCTCAACCCTTTCAAATGGGATGTAGGTACCTTGAATCAGAGACATAAGCTGAGGAGTGTTGTGTTTGCTTTTAAGACAACAACATACTGTTCAACACCAATATTGGTGCTCTCAGAAAAATCCAAAATTCCCTGCAATATTAGGATGATTATGTGAATGGTACCCTGAGGTAAACTACAGTTACCCCTCTATTATATGAACATGGCATTAGGCTGCTAATGCTGGCAAGCTAACATGTTGTATTCTGTAATGTTTAGCATGATTACATACATACAGCATGTGTTCAGTAAGTAGTGTTGTTATAGTAGCTCCATATCACTACGACTTTAGTTTATACTAAAGTCACAGCATGTAGCATTCCTCCGTGCATCCTGCTGGTGTGGGGAAGACCTCTATGGAGCCTGGTGTGTACAGTTCCTGTTCTGCTGTCTCTCTCTGTGTGAAGAAGGCAAGGTCCAGACCACTGGGGCTTTAATCCATCTGCTAAGCTACAGAGGCCAGAAGGAACGTTTTGGTCTGTGTGTGTGTGTGTGTGTGTGTGTGTGCGCAAATATTTCTATGAGCTGCAGCTTAACTTAATTTGTTTAAATCTTACTTCTTACTTCATACTTACTTCTTCAGTTGTTAAAATTACTTGTCTATCTTAAGAGTTACCTTGCTAAATGGGGACCTCTGAAAAATCCAGTGAACATTGCTGATAGTGACCTCATTAACATATTATTTGCATAATTCACACAATAACAATAAGCCTATTACTAATGGCACAATGACACATGACATGCATCTCTAATCAAATAAATCCTCACATAAATCCTCAAATGAATTAAAATATATAGTAGTAAATCAATATCAGCTCAAATTTTGAAATTTAGCTCAGCTTACTTGATCATAGTTTATGTAAAGACGTAGAGTGAGGCCAGAAAATGGTGATAGTGATGCAAAGCATCACTCTTGCATAGAACTCCTGGTGCTGTGCATGTAGTCAACTGCACAACATAGCAGAATCTATGTTTGATTGATAGTCCTTGATATTCCTGATAGTTTGACAGAGCTATCAGTGTAATATAAGTGATTATAAGATGAAACAGTGCAAGACTATCTCTATGTACAAAGAATTGAAAAAGTAGTGAATTGCCAACCCACATCATGCTCACAACAAGTCAAACCTTTGAACCTTTGAACCTTTTTTATATTTAGCCAGCATCCAGAATCAGCTGCTGCAACTACTACTCAATCACCTGACACTTTGTGCCATTATTATAAAACTACTACTAAGAACTAATTTAAGTCAGGATGTTTTCTTCTTCTGGGTAGCCTCACCTTAAAGTGGTCAGAAGGACAAATCTGTTAATGAAAGGATAAGGGATCTGACCTGAAGCTCTAAATCCTATATATGCCCGCATTTTCAGCACAAGTTAAATGATGCACTCTAATCACGAACAGAATTACATTACCAAGAAAAGGCAAGAATGATTGGATACATTTTTCCTAAAAAAAAAAAAAACAAAAAAAAAAACAAAAAAACAAAACTCTCAGGAAGAAATGACTTTATCAACATTTTGGATCCATTGAATTAATCCATGTCTTACTATGTCTAAAGAATTATAAATATATATATATATATATATAAAACAAATGATATTAACTTCAGATAGGCTGTATTTTAGGAGCTTTTCTTTAAGTTGTATTGCCTCTACAGTATGAGTTAGTACATCCATCCACTCATCAAACTGCTTGAGCCTTTGTGAACATCCAGGACAGGTTGCTGATATAGTTATTACTAATATTGCAACAACTATGGATGGGTTTCTGAGCATTGTGATCTTAAGATTCATGCATAGACAGAGCAGAACAGTTTAGAGCTTCTGGGGACAACACCAATCTTTGAGAAGGTTAAATTCTGCCCTAAGCATCCCACTACCACTAGCCTTCCATATGCTTTACTTTAAACTTATAAATTTACTGATTAACACAACCTTTGCCCTGCCAATATCTGTCTGAATAAAACAGGCTTCAGTTTTCACACAGTTTCTACTTTGTTAATACTCAGATGACCAAACTAAATTTGAGCCAGCTTTCAGCAAAAAAAAAATGGAAAAGTGGAAACGTCTTTACAGAAACTTCTATCATACCCTGCTCCTGTTTTCTTGTTGTTGCCTGCGGATTGGAGCCACACAGCCTTGCCCCACCACACCACCCAGATATGTCACCATTGCCATAGAAAACTGACGCTTTGCGAGATTGATGATTCAAACAGCTCAAACAGATGTGCTGAGGGTAAGAGTGCCATGTGTCACTATAAATTACCAAGTCATCCAGATAAACAGAGCAGCCCTCCAACCCTGGCACAACACGATTCATCAGGCACAGGAACATTGCTGGAGCATTTCTTAAACCAAAAGGCATCACTGTCTAAGAACAGAGATGAGGTGATGTAAAAACATATATGTCCAGCTATATATGTCCAAGGACAACACAAAGACAACAGCATCTGCCAGTATCTCTGGAGCAGGTGGAATTTACTTCTGGATGAAGAGGGCATAGACATGTTGTTTTGGAGCATGTTAACAAGTTGTAATATTTGAGCTTCTCAAATACTATACAGTAGAAATGCTGTTTCATTGGCTGCAAGTCTCCCACATCAATGTAATGCTCGATCCAATAAGTATGAATGATGGCAAAAAAAGAAAGGATATCTCCATTCTAATTCAGACAGTTCACCATGTTACGACAACAGCTTGTCCAATTTTTCAAACATTACTTATAATGAATGTCATCAGACTCCAGCACATCCTCTCACTAACAACCTTTTACTGTCCTCGCCCAGAGATGCGAAATATCTCACCAGCTCCAACTTAACTTTTTTCTGTGTGTTGGTGAATCATTTCAACTTGCTATTTAACTCCCAATTTAAGTTTATGTTTGCAATCCATTTTCAGCAAGAGAAGCTTTATTTGCTCTAAAGTTAGTCACTGCATCTGGAAAGGTGTAGGACAAATTTAAAAGCCACTTTAATACTTTTTCTTTATGATGCTTATCCCCCATGACCACCGAAAAATGCTTCACAATTTTAAGCCCCTTCTCCAGGGCTCCAGACTAACCTTTTCCACTTGTAACACTGGTGCTCCTTACAGAACATTTTAGGAGCAGCAACCCAAAATTTACTACTATCTCATGGTCAGTACCAGCTGTGTCTGTGGCTGGAGATCCCAGGAAAACACTGGGTGCTAAACCGAAGGCTCAGGTTAACTTATCCTCGTTCAACCATGCCCTCTCGTGACATCCAGCTGGCCAACAGATTTAGTGTTGTGGATGAACTGGATTTTACTCCATCACAAGGAGGCCCCTGGCCTTCCTCATCTATGGGCACTGTTGGACACAAGTAGGTGTTATTGGCTATCAAAAATTTGTAAAGAAATATTTAAAATCTCAATATTAAGTAACTGATTATTGCATAAAATTAACAAGGTTTAATTTACATTAAATCCACTTCAGGGCACCAGATAGCAAATCCATTAAATCAGTCTCATTAAATATACAAATTATCAATTTGGAACCTTGATTAATGATGAATAACTGCAACCAACTGCAACCAACCAGATTTGGAGTTCTGCAGCATAGAGGTTGGCAAAACTCACTTTTGTACAACTTTAAAAAAACCTGCAAAATATTCTGACTTTAACAGACATAGCAACAGAGCACAAGTGATACGTTGAATTCAGTCAATACATACGCTGGCAAAGTTGGAAAGCCCTATGCTTAGCCAAGCTGCCTTACATAGCGTAAGGTAATGTAAACTATGCCAAGTTATATTACCAAGTCCTGGAGAAAAAAGAAAATGCCTTTTGGTGTGCTGTTTGCACAGTTCTTTTGTTGCTGTTAAGGTCTAGTAAACTGCAGTTAGCTCACTCTTTTTGATGGTGAACCCAGCTGGCAGACCTTGTGTCGTACCTGCTGGTGATAGATCTTAAATCCTTTGGTAGGCTCTCGCATCTCTCCCAGAGTTCAGTCCAGTGCAGGCATGTGCTTCAGGAACTCCTGAACTGAACAAGGAGTTGAGCTCCACTCTTTTTCAACTCTTACTAATTATTATGTCATTATTAATTATTGTAATCATAGGAATTATTATTCATGTGACGCTAAAATCACATTTTTGAGGGCCTAAACATGCTCAAAAACTCACAAAACTTTGTACACATATCAGATCTGGGGAAGATTTACATCTGATAGAGGTCTTGTTCATTGGCGCTGTAAAATGTCTCCATCCATTGTTGTTTTCAGGACTTTTTGATGTGCATGGACGCCCAGAACCTTTGTTGTCGTGGACATCCTCTCCGCCTTCACTAAAACTTTTGTGCCATTCAGACGTGACATGCAGTGTTCCCCATACAATGTACGAAAAGTTTCAGCTGCTGTTTTGTTCAATTTCACCAAAAATTTCAAATTAACGCGTTGCTCAACTTTTGAGTTAATCATCTTACGACGCCTTAGCAAAAACATATGCATTTCAATCAGTAGCTAGCAGTGAATTAAAGACATCACTTATTGGAAAATTACAGCAGTTGTGTGTGAATACCCATCCTTTAATATATAACACTTAGTGTGACTGTGAACCATGTGGTTTTATCCTCATAAGTGCATTATTTAATAGCCATACCTCACATAACATTACTCCAATTTGAATCACTACTTTACTGCAATCATTACATAACAGTAATACATAAACCTTTTTGCCTGTGTTGGGCCTCAGCCCACTCAAAATGGAGGACAAGACCAAATGGCCCCTTTTGTTCTACAGACAAAAGAGAGCCATTGAACTCAGTTTCCCAGCATCCTTCACCTTTTAGGTGTAAAATCTCCAACAACGCAATTGGTCACTGCATGGTCATGACCAGGCCATACAAAAAGGAGAAACACCCTTCTCTTACAGTTTTTCCTCAGAACTCCTCAAGAGCATTGTTGAGGCTCTTCTCTTTTCAGTTCTTCTCTGAACTCCTTGAGAAATGAGTTCTACACTTTTCTACTCTCTCCTCTCAGAGAAGAGAGGTCCCTCTTCTCAGATGACTTCTCCAGAGAGGAATCAGGCTCCTCACATCTCTCTCCTGAAGCACAGGCCTGCACTGGATTGAACTTTGGTAGTGATGCAAGAGTCTACCAAAGGATTTAAGCTCAAGCAGCAACAGGTACAACACAAGGTTTACCAGCTGGGTTCACCAACAAAAGGAGCTACGGAGCAGAGTTAGTATCAACCGGCTAACTCTCCAAGGAGAACAAAGGAACGGATCTCCTCAACAACACTGAAACCACACAGCCAGGGCAACTGCAGTTTACTGGACCTTAACAACAACAGGGAGCACCAAAGACATATTCTTTTCCCCCTGGACTTCGTAATGTAACTGGGCCCAGTTTACATTACCTTGCATAGCACAACTTGGCTAACTATCTTGCCATTTTGTGATTTCACACACACACACACACACACACACACCTGTACATAGTGTTTGTAGACTAGATTGGATTTTGTGTTTCTTTTCATTGTGGTATTTGGTATTCATTTTAGTGTTTGTTCAAATAAATACTTTTGAACACTAATATTTTGCTTGTCTGTTAATGTTGTACAGGAGACAGTAGGTATTGCCAACCTCTATGCTGCAGAGCTCCAAATCAAAACTACTGATAACAATTAGTATGTTTTATGAGACTGATTTAATGAACTGGCTATTTGGTGCCCCAAGGTGGATTTAGTGTAAATTCAATCTTGTTACTTTATGTTATATTGAGCAGCTAATATTAATGTTTTTACAAATTTTTGATTCATCACACCTGAAACAAAACAAAATAAGTTTTACTGTACTCTTTAGATTATCATATTTACAGAGGAAGACCCAATAAATCCCACCATTAGCAGCACTAAAAAATCAATTAGTATTTTGTGCAATGGAGAAAGAGAACAGCATTTATCTTGCAGTACAGAATAAGGGAGGGCAGAATTACGCAGAGTGATACTCTTAGTTTTGGTGTCAGGTGAGTTCGAGCTGCATGCCCATTGTGGGAACGCGCACAGCTTCCACGGTATGCATGTGTATACACTGTATCCCGCTGCGGGAAAATTATTGATGCTGGTGCAGTGTTATGAAGCAACCCGGTCTCACAGCAGTTCGTGAAATAGTCACGAAGTGTAATCTATTGATTGATGAAAAAAGTTGTGCCCAGGGACACAACTTTTTTTTCGATTTTTTTTTGTTTTCTTTCAGACTAATGTATTCCAATTAGAAATAACTTTCATGGCCTTGCCACATATTTTCAGAACTCCGTTTACTTTTTTCTGATATATTTGCTATTTTTAAAGTGTCTGTCACGTATTTTAATGTATGTTTACATTTGTGGATTCTATTGTTATCTATCTTACTTTTCTGTGATTTCTATCAGTTTTGTTTTGGGCTCAACAACACTGAGCTGTTTTGCTATGGAGAAGAAGCATGTCCACTTCGATGATTTAATATTTAATACTATGCCACCAAACTCTCCATTAGCCATTTCCCATGTTACAGTCAGGGGCTATCAAACGCCATTTGTTAACAAAGATCATAGTTTTTGGACTGTGTCAGACCGGGAGCAATTCAAAATGGAATGTAGCCTATCGACAACAGACAACTCAAAGAGAAATGGAACACACCACGCCTACCTACAACACAGTGGCCTTCCTGAACCCCGACCTACCTGCCTTTACACTAATTTGCAGCAAACCTAGTAACATGGCCGCATTATTATATGAAAATGTTTTTTCTCTGCGATGAGAGGTGATTTAGAGCAGTTGGTGACAGGCCTATGCATTTCCATCCCCATCATTACATATCATTGAAAACAAAAAGTAATAAAATATGTGATAACAATTATACTCATAGAGAGAGACGACTGCTCACTGTAGCCTCCTTGAGCCTAATATCCTGCTCCAGTTCTCCTCAGTACACCTGTACTTAGGTAGTTTGTTCCTGCATGTTGGAGAAGTTGTCTCAGTTCCTCAGTGGATTCAGGCTGTCTCTGTGTCCTCTGTCTCTTTATGTAATCTCAGACTGACTCCATGATGACGAGATCAGGGCTCTGTTGGGGGGGGGCTCAGACCATCTGTTGGAGGACTCCTTGTTCTTCTCGTCTCTGACATTATCATTCTTTATGATGCCTACTGTGTGACTCATTGTCCAGCTGCAGATTTAATCTGGGACTGATCAGACACCTCCCTGATGGTACTGATGAAAGATAAGAATAAAAACATCTAGAGTGCCTAACACTTCTGCACAGTACTGTATGTTCCAATGATTTTTAACATTTCATCCATGGCAGGAAAGCGTTCAACTAATCAGGGCGTAGCTTCTTGAAACGTCACACTAGCAGCTGACAGTTGACAACTGACTCTGATTTACTTTGTGTCTCAGTATCTGGCACTATTTGACAAGGGCAACAAATATTATACAGACAATGATTTTAAAGACTGTCTGGGTGAAAATAGGAGAGGAGCTAGGTAATGAAAACAACTCCAACAACTCCTCAAAATGACTGTGGTAGAGTTTTAACTCTTTAACCCGGTCTCACAGCAGTTTGTGAAAGTCACAAAATGTAATCTATTGATTCGTGCCCACGGACACGAATTACAAATAACTTTCGTGTCCTTGCCACGTATTTTAATGTTTGTATTTTAATGTATGTTCTGTAGATTCCATTCCTGTTCTCTGTTTTATGTTTCTGTGATTTACATTATTTTTGTTAGAGCTCAATACCCATAATCCTCAACTGTTTTGCTATAGAGAAGAAGCACGTCTGCTTCGATGATTTAATATTTAATACTAAACCTAAACCTAGTAACATGGCCGCATCAACAGCACAAAGACGGGGTGACACTATTCATGTCCCTCCTTTAATCCCTGCATTCATCACTTTTATTTAGGTTATTTCACAAAAATGAACTTTTTAATGCTACACTGCATTTGACCTCCATTATATATTTATTTGTTCATTCATTACATATTTATTTGTTCATTTATTGATTCATTCTTTATTATTTTCTTTATTATTTTCATTGATTCATTCTTTATTATTTGAATATATTTTCTTCTGAGATGAGAACTGATTGAGAGCAGTTGGTGACAGGCCTATGAATTTCCATCCCCGCCCCATTTCATTGAAAACAAAAATACTTGCAGAAAGAGAGGGCTGCTAACTAAAGGTTCTAAGCTTCATTCTGATGTGTAATTTGTTGGGGTTTGGAAGAAATCAGCTGCCACACAAAGCTTGTGCCTCCTTCTTGGTTTCCCTGAGTGCCAGTGGAGCACAGCTAACAGCCCGCTATCTGTGGTGTACTCACTCAGGGTGGGCGACCACAGAATACAGTGATCACTTTTCATTGATGTGTAGTAAATGAAATGACTGGTTAGTGAAAATGAAATACTATGTACCGAAAAGAATGCACATTTTTATTTTGTGGCCAACCACAATGATATGAATCAATTTGAAGATGTATATAAGATGTAATGGGTAGTACTATATGTATTAAACCAGTGGTTCTCAGCTGATCTTGAACCTGAGATAGTAGAATAGAATATCACAGTATGCCAACATAAAAAACTATTTTAATGATAAACCAAAACAACCAGCAGGTGGTGATGCTAGAGAGGGAACTATTCCCTTTTACGCTCAATTAGCTGCATTTTAATTAAAACCAAAACTCTTCCCTTCAGTAACTTCAGCGTTTTTTAACAGACTCAACAGTGCTTTCATGCACCAACATGAAATAAAAAAGTACAACTATTGAGAAGTAGTTTCAGAAAGACTCAAAATATGTAGCTTTAGCTGGGTACCAACTCACTGAATATATAACAGTGTCCTATTAAAACTATCCAGTCACTTATTCAAGCATTAATCATAAGCCTGACATAACAATCAGAACATTTCAGTAACAGCAATTTTATTTACAAAATACATGAAATAAAAAAGTCCTACTACTGAGAAACATTAAAAAAAAAAACTCAAATTATGTAGCTTTAGCTGAGAATCCTCGCTTACTGAATCTATGACAACCAACACTGCACTATGGAAAAAATCAGTTTCTTTAGTAGCAGTTTTTATCTACAAACTCAAAATACATTTTTAAAAAGTTCAATTAAAAAGGATTCAAGTACACAAAATCAACTTTTGATTCACTTATCAGTAGGTAAATACTGAAAAACATTGGGCTTTGAAGAAAATTAAGCAGCACTCATGTCAACCTTAGGTGTAACAGTGATATCATAGACTTGAGTTTGGAGAAATTAATGAGAGAACTGGGCATGTTTTTTTTCCTGGAATTATAGTAGACAAAGCAACTTTGAGGTAACGCTCAATACCCAGTCTGTTTCTGTGTTTTGTCTTCAGCTGAACCAGAGCTGAGAAGCCACACTCACAGATAGGTAGTGCTAAATGTTAGGAGGATTTTTACTGTTCGAGTGGCAAGGGAAGCATACTTGCTCATCACAGTGCTGCACCAGAACTGGAAGAGGCTTACCTTCTAGTAAGAGTAAAACAATAATTCCACAGATAACTCAACCCGCTGAAGTGCTGAAAGTGAAGCTCAATAATTATATGTGCTCCAGGAACCCAGCTAACTCCAAGTGGAAAGCCTTTTGGCTGATAAAATCTTTATGGATTTTTTGATGATCCACCAGCCCAGATGTGGTTTGTCCTGGTATGCCCAATGGCCTGCCCAATTCTGAGTGCCAGTTGCCCTGCTCTTCCTCAAGTGTTCAAGGCTGCAGTGAAATGACTGCACGCTTCAGAAAGCTGCTAATGTGCAGAGAAACAGGTACAGCAGCAGAGCAGACAGATGTCAGATAACATGACATATACATGCATTAGTCACTGGCTTTCAGACTAACTCTGTAAGCTGGCAAAGATTCACATTCACAGATTTACAACTAATTCTTATTTTCATTTTTCTCTGCATACTTGGCTTTCTTGGTAGATTGTTTCATCAAACATTAGGAATGAAAGCAGTTAGTTTCTCTCATTCTTTCCTTTTTTACCTTTCTCAGTCTGCTACACATCTTTTAAATAAAGTAGGAAATTGTTTACGTATGTGTCAGTCCACTGTCAGTCTCTCCCAGAGTGGCTAATCGAGAGAACCAGGAAAATTCCCACCCCTGGAAACACAAGCTTAACATTGGTTCCATAATTGCATTTGATGATTGAGTTGTTCCCTCCACTGTGAGACAGAGAAGATGCAATATGTGACAGAAAAAGTCTATAATACAATGGACAATAAAAATAGCAAAAGGCATCACTGACAAAGTCAGACTTTTAAAAAAGGAGAGCTTGCCCAGTGCAATGATGGCTGTCAGTGACACACAAGGCGCAGGTGAGCTGTGGCCTATGTTGCGGGTGTGTACTCTTGCATTGTGTAATCGTGACAAAAAACCATATCACTGTTGACACTTGCCGTTTATTCCGGCATCTGGCAGAGGAATATTCATACAGTCAGTCAACTCAAGAGGTCTAGAGGTCTTATCGAGTGGTGCCCTGGCCTCAGGTTCAGGAGACTTACTGACCAGACAACAGCGATAGCGCTGCACATATTCCTTGACATCCTTTTCCATCCAGTAGAACCGCTGCCTAGCCAAGTAGAGCATCCTCTTCTGCCCTTCGTGACCTGCCTCATCGTGGATACGTTTCAGGCCCTCATCTTTCAGGTTAGTGGGCACATGCTCTTTGTCACAGCATCTTCTGAAATGCGATATAGAACACCTGCTTTGATGGTAAGTTTTTCCCAATGTCGGAGAAGCCGGAAGGCTTCAGCTGGCTCATGGGGGCATTCTCACTCGATGGCCATCTCTGACATTCCACAAAGTAGAGCACCTGACCCAAGCACGGATCAGCACATTGCGTCAATGTCAGTTTGTCTTTGGGCAAAGGGCGGCAATCAGACTCTGATGGCAGAAGTGAGTGAGTGAACTGCAGAATGCATGAGGGGGCAAGCTGCTCTTTTCTAGGAAATGCTCCAGAACAGCAGACACTAACTTTGAGGAGATAGGCAGATGCTGGGGCACTGCTGCTGTGCTGTCAAGGGACACTGTGACAATCTATAGTGACACCCACCTCTGCTCACAGGCGTCCAGCTTTGGCTTGCTAAGAAGGTAAGTAAGCGGGTTGTTGTTGGTCCATACAGTGAAACGATGGCCTCTCAGCCAGTGGCTGAACTTGTCGCACACAGCCCACTTCAGTGTGAGAAATTCCAGCTTGAGACAGTATGTGGGACAGTACAGTACATGCATCCAGCCACTGAAAATCAGTGCAGAGCCACAGGTCGCCGTTCTTTTTCCAGACAAGAACAAGAAGTGATGTGTACTTGCTCATAGACTTCCTTATGTGTCAAAGTCTTTGCACAGCAAAATCAGCAGTGTTAATTCAACACCTACAGAGTTAAATTCAACACTTTGAAAGTGTCTATATTGGTCAGCAATAAATAGAGCTAAAACTACACATTTGAAAGTGTTAAATACTTCACACTATGACAGAGTTGCAGCAACTCTCTTAATATTTCAAATTTACTACCAGTCAACACAGGTCAGTGTTGAATTTATACACCACTAGTGTATAGTGTCAAAAGTTAACACTATCCATATATTCTTTTTTATCACTATTCAGAGTCACTGCCATATTAACACTGTAGAGGATGTAAAATTGAACTCAATATTTAACTCTTTGTAGAGTTGATCTGTATTTTAAAAACACCATCCATCCATTATCTATACAGCTTATCCATTAAGGGTTGTGGGGGGCTGGAGCCTATCCCAGCTGTCATTGGGCGAGAGGCAGGGTACAACCTGTACAGATCGCCAGTCCATCGCAGGGTTAACACAGACAAACAACCATTCACACTCACATTCACACCTATGGGCAATTTAGAGTCACCAGTTAACCTGCATGTGTTTGGACTGTGGGAGGAAGCTGGAGAACCAGAGAGAACAGGGAGAACATGCAAACTCCACACATTTTAAAAACATCATAGGGAGTCAATTTATAATCCCCAAATCTACCCCATTACACTACACAATATTATTCCCTATTGCAGTGAAAGAAGGAAACAAAACAAGACCATACAAAAGTTTGGATTTCAAGGAAAAACTTATTTTCTGTCACACCACATATTGACAGCAGTGGTAACATATTGTCATAATGGACAGCAGTTCTCAATCGCACAGGTCACACAATATAGCAATATGGCACAAATGTGTAAACATTGTAGCAGAAATGCAAATCTGCATACTTCAAAATAAAAGTTTGTGTTTTAATTTGAATTACCCCATCATCACATCACATCACACTGCTACAGTGGCCTTAAACATATATTTTTAAACTAGTGCTACAATCAGAAATAGACCAAGCACATCACCTTCCGTGAATAATCTCAAAACATGCCTTTATTGTGTCCTCGTGTTGAAAATAAAAGTGTTACCTCACTGCTCCATTGCTATAAGGGACCAGTGGACTGCTAACTGCTATTTCCCCCATGAGCAAAACGTTACTAGATCCATTAATTCACTTAGCAACACATGTGGTACAGGATTATATTTTTAATTAACTAGGCAGTACACGGCAAGTTGATTAGCTAATGCTACGTAAGCATATTTAACATAAACGATCAACTAAAATAAATAGTTCTAGGATAGGTAATTTAAGATTAGATGTACACACATCAATGCTCCTGGTCACAGTTGGATTATTGTCTGGTCACATCCAGTCAAAAATAAAGACCATAGCTGGCTGGTACATTTCACTTCAATGAGTGAGTCAGTTACATAAAAGCAGGAGTTATCACTTGTTAAAGAGCAGAACTGTGAGCATACTGACTCAAGGTCACCATCATCAGGATCTTGTGGGGATATGTCATCTGGCCCTACACTACAGCAGGTGAGTCAGCAGGAGGAGTGATATGGCAAGTCACAGCCTGATATCCAGTAGCATAACAGCAGAAACAAAGACGCCTCCTCCTGCAGTGGGACATGGTGTCATGGTCACCCCCACAAACGGCACAGGGACTCAGCGACCTGTTGCGGCTACCAGTACCTGATCTCTGCGACCCAGAATGTTGGGAGGCCTCTCGCCGCAGTAACCGCTCAAGGAGAATGATAACATCCTCAAGTGACTACCCTTCAGACTGTGATGTCCTGCTGGCTGAAACTGGTTGAGGATCAGGGGCCCTCTCAGGAGACTGAGCATGGCACTGCAAAACACCCACAGCCTGACTGGCTTACAGACTTTCAGCTAGGCGTGAAGACTGGCGCTTCTGGAGGTGCCTCTGAAGTGTTCATTCAGCCACACTTGAACATCTGTGGCAGTCCACTCTTCCAGTGGTTTGCAGCTGAAGACCAGAGACAGCTCAGTATCAGGACAGTGAGTGATAAACTTGACTGTCACTTCACGGGAAGGATTGTTGAGAGTCTTCCTCTGCCTCTTTAGTCCATCTACAGCAATGTCAATGGCTTTGTTAAGCCGAATCCAATAGTCAACAGCAGTCTCAGTGGAGTGGGGCTTTGTGTCATAAAAGTCAGCAAGATGCATAAAGGAGGCCACAGAGTCACTGAAGTGTTGCTTAAGTATGTCAAACACAGGTTGGGGGCCTGACTTTAAGGGTTGACTGCAAAGCCCAATGGTCACATCAAATGCTCGCCCCCTTAGCTTGCCCAAAACGTCATCTACCTGGTTACATAGTTCAATGCCCCTCCTACTCAGATAAATCATCATGGCTTCCTCCCACTCAGAGACTGAAATCCTGTCCATATCATTTCCCCTGAAAGGGCGTGGATCATAACTATCATGGTTAATTCTCGAGTTAACCTTAGAAAGATCAGCTGTGGTTGACTGGGTCACATTAACATGACTGGCTGGAATGGACTTAAGACATGAAACAATATTCTCACCTATACTGGCCCCTATCTGTCTCACTGAGTCACTGAGAACATGGACATCTCACCCAGAAAGTGCAGACTCACCACATGCACTATCAGGCGACAACTGTGAGGAGTAGATGTAACGTGTCTGCCTTCACTAAGCCCACCCAGAGTAGGAAACTGGCTACAATTCAGCCAGTTTCCTACTCTGGGTACTCTTGATACATTATGTTCATCCATTGTCATTGAAAAAAAGAAGAAAATCTCAAAATCTATAGTTATGAGCCTATTACCCTTTGCAGCTTTAATTTTTTTTTTCCAACTTAACCCTTTAATGCTTACATAGACAAAAAAAATGCCTGGACATAGATTTATAATTTTGCCAGCTCTGAGCTTAATCTTTCAGTCAGTATCAAGTGTTATACATCAAATGATTCAGTGGAACCTACCTGTTTTTTTCTGGTGCCGTGTTATGTCGCTATCATTCATTACTTCTGTGTGAAGATACCATATTTGACATATAAATTCAAAACACTCAGTGAAAAAAACTCTGTATGAAGTTTGGTGCAAATATACCTTTTCCTCAGTAAGTTACAGCTCAGTTACTTCTCCATTTACGACAGTAGGAGGCTCACTTTATCACTACAGGCATAGTAATAGATCCACAATATATTGAGCATCAGCAACTAACAGCAAAAAATCTACAATTAGTCAATAATTATCATATAATAACACAATAATAAAGTGTGTTATGGTGACTGTTGCTCTTTAGAAAGTGCTGTGTATCATTGGAAAACAGACCTCTCTATATTGACAGAAGATCTGTCAATATAGAGAAGACTGTAGTGACTTTTTAATTCATTCAAGTTTCAGGAAGTAGAATCAACAACTTTTTTGATAAAACTGAAATTCTAAAAGTTATCTTTAAACCTATATACAAGGTAGAGCTAAAGTTGCCTGACTGCATGAGTCAGGCTAGCAAATGTTGAGGTTGGTCTGTCTGTGTTTGCATATTTTATGCCAAAGTAGTTGAAAATTGATATTAGTGCTCATAAAATGAATTAAAATGTAACTATGAATGGAAATTTATGAAAAAAAAACTAATTCAGTTTTATGTCTTTAGCTTCGATGATGAGACTGTCCCATTTGTCCCATTTGTCCCTCTGCAACCCTCACTGTATCACCTTCCACTCCAACAACAGCATCATCCACAACACCATCATCTGTGTGAACTCCAGGTGAGACATAGGCTTCTTCTTTGATGCAGAGCACTGCTCCTTGTAAAGTATATAGCTGTTTGTGGCAGCTACATCTATAAAGTGCCAGAGCAGGGTTCTGTACCACTTCTTGGTCTTCCTGTGGATCATAATCATAATCAGACTTTTTCTGGTCATTGATGACATCTTTGTCTGGGTCACTTGTGCACATTTCTTGCAATGGCCAAGAACCTGTCTCTGGTCATTACAGTGCAGGGAAAGGAAACACTGAAAATAGAATGCTGCCTCCAGTAATCCACAAGCCTGGGAAGTTTGAGGATGGCCATGTAAAACAATAACCCAACATAATGAAAAAACTCTGAATAAACCCTGAATTTTTTTTTTTTTTTTTTTTCCCCTTTGCAGTCTCTTTAGCAGCATTGATGTTTGTGTGCTGGCAGATTGTTGTCACTTCTTCGAGAGATGCAGTTGATTTTGATGTTCCTGTTGATGATGGTGTTGTTGATGATGGTGCTGTTGATGATGCTGTTGTTGAAGTGGAAGGTGGGCCAGATGATACAGTGAGGGGTGCAGAGAGTTGTGGGGCAGATGGGGCAGTCTCATCATCTAAGCTAAAGGCAAAAAATAGTGTAAAAAAAGTGTAATTCTCATTTGTTTCAAATCATAATAACATTTTCATCATTACTCATATCAGCATTTACATTAGTTTTCAATTAAGCATTTTTACTTAGCTGTATAAAGACAAAAACACACTCTTCAACATCTGCTAGCTCTACCCATGCTAGTTCATTACAGCCAGAACACTTTCCCTCTCTTTTGCGCGCACCGCTCAAAGTATTATTTAGACATTTTGGACTGAGACAGACAGGGAGAGATACATGCAGACTGAGAGAGAAAGACAGACAAAGATACGTAGATAGATAGATAGATAGATAAATAGACAGATGCAGACAGACCTGCACATTTGCTAGCTTTACTCATTCTAGTTAATTACAGTCTGGCAACTTTCCCTCTCTATTTTGAGCACACCCACGAATTGATAATCAATAGTAATTCTCCACAAAATTTTTATTAAAATAGCATAATCACACACAAGAATGATGAACAAAATTGTGTTTGTCATTGCACAATGAGACAAATGAATTGGTACAACATAGCCTGTCATTACGTTACTTACTTTTCGTCTTCAAATGGATCAATGCCCTCCTCATAGTCCTCATCAGTGTGCCAGATGTCAGGGTCTGAGTCGCTGTCATGTCCAGTGTCCTCGTCTTTGTCAAATAAAATGTCTAAAACCTGTTTTACATGAAATCTTTTCATTTTACTGTTTCTTGTTTTCTGTCTTTCCTGTGACTGCTGCGTGCTCCTGTCAAACAAGTGAGGAACTGCATGAAATTTCCCGCTGCAGTGAGCTGGCAAGCGTCTGTTGACGTACAATGCAATTATAACCACCATAAAGTGGCACTGAATGTCGCAAAGGCACCATTCAGGTTGCATCGTAAAGCGGGAAATCTTGCATTTCAGACACAATTTAAAGTTCGTCTGTATCATCAATGGTTGAAGAGTAGTTTAATGTTTTGTAGAACATGTGTATGCGTATCGGCGACGCTAAGTTCGCGTTCTGAGGGTTAATGTTTCCTGTTTAACAGTTATTCCAAATAGAGAGAGAGAAAAAAAATACCTTGTTGGATACACAATTCAACACAATTCACAGGTGAAGCAGCCATGTGAAGAGTCATCTGTCCCACGTCGGGCTTGTGGATATCACCATGAAGACGAACGGGTCACAGCACCATTGTAGCAGTTGTGTACTCTCTTGTGTTGTGTAATCATGAGAAAAACCATATCACCGTTTATTCCGCCATCTGGCAGAGGAATATTCATAGAGTCAGTCTCTGTCTCATACACACACATGTGCTGTCACACTGAAAATACAAAACAAAAAAGAGAGCGCAAGTTAGGTAACCCAACATGTGCCGCACCAATCACGCAGTAGATTTACAGTACGTAAACGTGTGAAGTTTGAGGCAGATTGGACAGTGCATGTGGGAGTTGCAACAACTTCCTGTTTAATGGCGAAGCATCAAAATTCGCCACGGTGCCAAAGACATGCCTTTTAATGGAACATCAAAATTTTCACAATAAGACAACATAAATTCCTTAAAGCCTTCCTGACCAAGTCTAAAGTGGATCACATCAACCTGCTAATAACAGGACAGAAGTCTAAATCATTTCCTGTGTCCAATAGGTGGCGCTATAACTTTTTGTTAATATTGACATGTGGATGTGTTCATGTCGGGACCATTATCAACACTTTGAAATTTGGGGCTGATTGAACAAAAGATGGCTGAGTTACAGCAACTTAAACCAACTTCCTGTTTCATGGCAAGGCATCGAAATTTGAGGTGCCGTCACAGCCACATCCTTCAACGCAAACAAAATCTTTTAATAACTTTTAATCACAAAGGCCTTGAGAGTATCCTGACCAAGTTTGAGGTCGATATGATAAAAACTGTAGGAAGAGTTTGATCAAATACAACGTTCAAATTAAAATTTAAATGGCAGACTTCCTGCAGGTTTGAGGCCATGCTGTCTAGAGACTTTTTGGTGCGTCTCGGCATATTACATAACGCTTCTGAATTTCATTCACCTTGGACAAACTAAGCTCAATGGCAAGGGAGTTTTAAGTATGTCAAAGGGGGCGCTATGGAGCCATTTTATGGCGCCAATGAATGAAACCCCTATCAGATGTCAATTTTTGTCAGGTCAATGCATGTGCAAAGTTTTGTGAGTTTTTGAGCATGTTTAGGCCCTCAAAAAATAATCCAAAAGAATTAGAGTTGATAACGTGCACCCACCAGGGAGACAGTGCAGCAAAACTGCTGCTATCGCCCGGGGTTCACAACCCTAGCTTGCAGGGGTATTTGCCTCAGTAACCACAAAATAAATCAGTTTCAGTGATCTCAGCAATCAGTAACTGATTAAATAAAGCAGTGTGAGTAATGGTCAAATTAGTCCCTGTATCACCAGTATTTATAACCTTACCATACTTATGTGTGTCAAATTGAAAATTTGATTTTTGATAAATACGCTATGAATAACAAGGTTCTAGAGAATAGTGCATGATTTCAGACTTACATACTCGAAGGCTAACATTATATATCTCCAGTAAAAGGTTGTCTAAAGTAAATCTAGTGGGCTGGTCTGAGCCATGAAACTCCCAGGCTGAAAATGTGGCCAGTCACTTTGTGCCAGCCAGCATAAAGAGATGGTTTTACTCAACTCACAATGTAAAGTAAACTAACATTTGATTCAGCTGAAGCATACATTTACTTTTGTCATAATGTTTGGCTCATTAATCAACAGAGCTAAGTTCCAGACTACCAGCCCCCAAATTCTATTTGTAATTAGTTGGTTATCAACAGGGCTAATCTAAAATTGTTACTACCAGAAATCAGAGAATTTGTAATAGATTAGCAGCAGAGGTAGGCCACATGCTAGCAGCTATCAGTCTGTATTTTCCACAGTTTGTGAAGATGATGTGGATCTTAATGTTAATGGGACATAATCACATGGCTTGAGTAGTTGTCACTCCTGCCAAGGGAGGTCTCTTCTCCTAGCTGTTTTTGGTAATGTTAACCAGATTAGCCAGATACTGACATGGGTGGACAGTGCGATATTGGTTTGTATTGTGAACTCTGGGCCAAATGATTTCTGTGTCATTACATTAAAATTTATTTAACATTTATTTCTATAGATGTTATTATCACCATACAAATGACTTGAGTGAGTTTTTGTACAAATTCAAATTCAAATTCCTTTTCCTGCTCTGCAGCCTTGGTGAGCTTGGCAAAACAGCACATGATCCAGGCCTCCAGCTTACAGCAGATACCCTGGAGAGCCTGGGTGATGTCTTCTGAATTCTGTTGAATTTTGGGTTAAACTAAAAAAACAAAGTGAAACCAACATGTAAAGGAGAACGTCGTGATGCTCTCTATGAAGAGTAGAAGAATGTAGTGAGGATGTCCTTGTTGATGCCAAAGGAATCAAGCTTTCTCAGGAGACAGTGCCGTTGCTAATATTTCCTAAGAATCTCCTCTGTGCTGGAGTTGAACTTCAGCTGTTCATCAAAGACTGTCCCCAAATACTTATACTCCTCTATCAGTTCTACAGGCTTCCTGTGAAAGGTGGGGATGACTGCCTCAACCAGATCCCTCTGTGTGTTGGAAATAGACATCTTAGAGCCACATCTGCATCTGCAGCAATGTCACTCCACTGGCACTTTGGTGATTTTAAGCTCAGGCTCATTGCCTCCCTGTGTACAGTATTTCAATGTTGATTCAATGGGTTATTTATCATTTTCACTTGTCATTATTTAATTTGACCATAAACAGCATAAGAGCAATTACTACAGTGAATATAAAGGCTTCTTCTTCCAATATATGGATGTATTACCATCCAACAACAGGATGAATAAAGTAATTAGGAGTTCTAGGATAAATGAGCTCAGAGGAGTGAGTTTGTCCTACTTTCCTTTGTTTTTTATTTTTCTATTTTCAGTGTTCTTCATAAGAACACTTAAAGGGTTTTTGGGGTTCCAGCCTCAAGTCAGCGATGTGCTGACTTGCATATGAGCATGCATGCAGAAACACGATGTGACTTTCAACAGTTTGAAGGGTAAACGGGTCTACACAGTGTCCTGCTTGCTCCCATTGGTTCCCTCTGCCACTATAATTGGTTCAGTGAGAAATCTACTGGGAACAGCAGGAGGGAGTTTACTGGAGCACATCTCACCCCAGGATGCACACATACAAACACAAACAGAAATATACAGAAACACACAATCAGAAACTATGTTCATAACCATGCACACTCATACCCATTTTAGATGCATGCTAATCTTACCCATATATTTACTACAGTTTATGGACATATTATGCATGTGCATATACACACAGGAGGTAGAGCAGTCGCCCACCAATCAGAAGGTCGGTGGTTCGATTCCCGGCTCTTCCAGTCTGCATGCCTTGGGCAAGATACTGAACCCCAAATTGCCTCTGATGTGTGTCATCAAATGTGTGTAGGTGTGCAAATGTGCGTGTCTGAAAGCACATTGTATAGAAAAAATGCTGTATGAATGTGTGTGTGAATGGGTGAATGTGATCTGTAGTGTGAAGCACTTTGAGTGGTCAAAAAGACTAGAAAAGCGCTATATAAGTATAGTCCATTTACCATCAATATGCCTGTTGATACTCATAAACATACAAACATTTACTTTGGCTAATTCACATAGAAATACACACATAAACTCAATTACGCACATATTCTAGGGGTAAAGCACACACCTGCAGAAGACACATTGATGTCTTTGGCTAATAACACACACACACTCAGGTACACATTTAAAATGGTAAGCACACACATTAGTAATTTAAAGTACATGTACATGCACACTCTTTCCAGCTGTCCACGTAGACACAAACACACACAAACACATTTCCCTGTTCTATTTTTTGCTTTCCCACACCAAGCACAAATATGTCCAGCCAGCAAGACATCACTGACCATACAGTTGATCAGTGTCCAAGAAAGAGTAAATAAATAAAAGGGGAAACAATTGGAGGCTCAGGCTTTCATCCTCAGTCTCTTGTTAATTCCACCCCAGTCAGCAGTGCCAATATCACTCTGTGTGCTCCTGTGGTTGGTAAGATTATATACCCTCTAGATCTTACCCATTGTCCCATGAATCCTGTTTGTTTGGAGTTATTATTAGTGTAACTGGTGGGGTTTGGGGGTTTAAATGTTTCTGTGGTAGCACTTGAAGAAGGTATTGCTATTGAATATTTTGTATTGGTGAAATGTCCTCCTGTCACATTCACAATAGTTTAATCTCCTGAACTGTGCATTTATTTTGCCCTTTGATTATCTTCGACATATGGCCTCTTCACTTGCATATTACAAAATGTAATTGATGTTTCTTTTGACATAAACATTTCTAAATCCCAGAAAATGTATTTGTACTGGGAAATACAGTTTATTTGGACTTTAATATTCAATTTAATTCAGCATTGAATACCACTGGAACGACATGGTAGAGATTGTTTTTGTATGAGAAACAGTTTCTTGGCGACAGGATCTTGAGTTAGAACTCTTGCACTGCAAGGCCAGCCCAAATCACTTCTATGCATTCAGCCATTTATTCCTACAAACAAGTCTGTCCATTATTTTTACGTGAAACTAAACAATGTCATTAATTTTTATTTATTTATTTATTTTTTATTGGATGCAGTGAACAGTAATCTTTAACTGGCCTGTCTCTCTACAGTTCTGCTGGGTGTGTTAACAACATACACACAGACGGAGATGAAGAGCGTTGTTGGAGACAATGCCACACTGCCCTGCCACCATCAGTTCTGGGTGGGTGATGACCCCACTCTGGACATTGAATGGCTGCTTCTCAAGCCAGCCAACAGACAGAGAGTGGTGAGTGTCTTTTCATGCAAACAAATTTTTGACATCTACTTCATTTAAAAATTATAATGCCAAGGAAATGTATAATTTCCACAAAGAACTGCACTCTGGCTTGGTAATCAGAAGTGACTGAGGGTAACTCAGACTGAGGTTTACTGCCTGTGTGTGTTTTGAATGATTGGAAGGATGCTATTAAGCATGGTTGGAGATAAATGTGATGCAGTGACACTGACCCCAAAACAATTGTCCTATGAGAGCAATAAAGTATGTTATATCTTATCTTGTCTTACCCTGCATTCTATCACAGAGAAAGCCAACCATTAAAGCTCTCAAATGAAAGTTAGTGTCACAGATTGAAGGCGAGGACACAGGGATGAGGACCCAAATGCAGAGCAAAATCAAGTTTTATTAACCAAAAACCAAACCAAAAGTCCAAGAAAACAAGAGGTCCAAAACACATCCAAAAGGAGCATGGATACACGGGAGAACACTGGAGATCACAGGACACAGGGAACGCACACAACAAGCTTGACGACCAAACGCAAGACGCATTCGCAAGATATGACACTACAATACTCTGACACAGAACTGAGAAAACACAGGTCCGTATGAGGGGGCTTCAAAAAGTTAGTGGAAAAAGGACAGTTGGAAAACAGTTTAAGTTATGATGTTTATTTTTGATTTAATTGATTGAATGCCCTTTATTGTCATTATACTAAAAGTACAATGAGATTGGAGAGCTTCTCCTTAACAGTCCAAACATACAAAGTATGCAGAAACAAAATATATAAAAAAGATAAAATACAGTGCAACTCTATATACAATGAGGTATAAGAAGGCATAAATGTGAATGTATTGCACAGGTATGTTATATTGCACAGGACGGTTGTACAATTAAATAGTTAAATAATTAAAGTGCATAGAGTGAGGCATATTGCACAGTCTATGTTATGTTGATGGTGGGGGTCATTGTGTGTGAGAGTTCATGGTGGTGATGGCTCTCGGGAAGAAACTGTGTTTCAGTCTGTTTGTCCTGGCTTTGATGCACCTGTAGCACCTGCCAGAGGGCAACAGGTCAAACAGCTGGGAACCAGGATGTGAGCTGTCTTTGATGATGTTCTGAGCTCTGCTGAGGCACCGGGTGGTGTAGATGTCCATCAGGGAGGGGAGAGGGCAGCCAACGATCCTCTGTGCTGCTTTGACTGTCCTCTGAAGCCTTGCTCTGTCTGCTTCAGTGCAACTTCCGTACCAGACAAAAAAACAGTACGTCAGCAGGCTCTCGATGGATGAGCGGTAGAAGGCCATCAGCAGCTTCCTGTCTAGGTTGTTCTTCCTGAGGACTCTTCAGGAAGTGTAGACGCTGCTCTGCCTTCTTTATGACCGCTGAGATGTTGTGCGTCCAGGAGAGGTCATCGGAGATCTGGACTCCCAGGAACCTGAATGTGTGGACCCTCTCCACACACTTGCCATTGATGTGGGGGGGGGCAGGTCAGTTCTGTTCCTCCGGAAGTCTATGATGATCTCCTTTGTTTTTGTGGTGTTCAGTGCCAGGTTGTTGTCTGTACACCAGGTTATTAGTTTCTGGCCCTCCTCTCTGTAGGCTGTCTCATCTCCCTTTGAGATCAGTCCTACCACTGTGGTGTCATCAGCGTATTTCACGATGATGTTGTTCCTGTGGGCCGGACTACAATCATAGGAGTGGAGACAGTACAGGAGGGGGCTTAGCAAGCAGCCCTGTGGTGAACCGGTGCTCAGTGTGCAGGTGGAGGAAAGGTGGGGGCCAAGTCTCACAGTCTGGTGTCTGTTGGTCAGAAAGTCCTTGATCCAGGTATATGTGAGAGGGGGGAGGCCCAAAGTGAGCAGTTTGGTGGTCAGGATATCCGGGATGCCGAGCTGTAATCGACAAAGAGCATCCTGGCATAGCTCTGCTGTTGCTCCAGGTGGCTCAGCACAGCATGCAGAGCAATGGTGATGGTGACGTCTGTGGATCTGTTTGCCCGGTATGCGAACTGGTGGGGGTTGAGTGTGGATGGGAGACAGTCTTTGACATGCTGGAGAACCAGTCTCTCGAAGCACTTCATAATTATAGGTGTAAGGGCAACAGGGCGTTTGCAACATGCATTTGAGGGTTCATGTTATAACGTGTTATGACACATTCGTACGAGAAAAGCACAGGTGCCTTGAGATGATATGATTGCATATGATTTTTAGCTATGTACTTTTTCCACATACTTTTTGAAGACCTCTTGTATATACACACATTGGGATAATTACCGATGAGACACAGGTGGGGCTTGTCAAGAAAGGTTGAGATCTACCCACTCCCGACGCCAAAAGAAAGGATCTAATGCTAGATTCTCCCCATGGTAGTAAGATGCACAGTTTTGATCGATCTTTTAAAAACGTTAATCAATATAATGTGAAGCATTGTAATCGATGTGTTGTGTGTGTATGAATGGAATGAATGGAAAATAATACGAAACTGTGATTAAGCAATGGCAGGATTGTGACATGACTGGGAAGTACCAGATGGCCTGTTTGGTCTCAGCAAAAAGAGAAGTTGGTAAAGCGCTGTAAGAATGGTATGAGAGTATGAAAATTATAATTTGTGATTTAAACAGGGATTATAATTCAAAGAGATGAAGAATGACTGTACTGACTGTGGTATTATTGAATCTAATGATTAATTGTGTTAATGGTAGCTAAGAATAAGAATGATTGAAAGAAGTGGTATGTAGGATGGGTGCGGTCACTATTGGAAAAGATTTGAAGCCAGAAAGGATTGCAACATAACGGACAGCACCGGACCTGAGAGACTGCGACAGGGTTGCCGGAGCTGGCATTGTCAAAAATGGTTTGGTAAAGGAAGTCAGAGGGGGAGGGGTGGAGAGCTGGCCAAGACCAGATAAAAGGTGAGGTACCAGACAACTTATTCGGACTCTTCGTAGATCATCGGTGGATTGTCACCTAAGGAAGACCCCTCCTCGGCCATCATCAAGAGGGCTGGAATCAGCAAACTTTTCTTCAATTAGAACGAAGGAATCTGGGAGATTATTCGCTGCCAAGAAGACTCAAGGCAAGAGGAGTTTCACAAAGGATTATTAATTTCCCCACTGCAGTGAAGGAATTGTTCTCTGAAGATTTAACAAGTTCGCCAGGCCCAGAAAAAGGAACTGTGAATCGGGCGAGGTCCTGCGGGACTTTGTACGGAGTCAGGAGACTCACCCCTCTCAGGACCGGCCTGAAAAGAGGAAAGGTCAGCTAAGGCCAAGCTGCCAAGCCCTCCAGCTCTCTCACCAAAATATACACCCATCTTAGTGACCAGCTTCAGCATTCGTTACAGGAATCAGTGAGTTACTCATTCCAGAACTATACTAATTGGGAGATTAATTATATAATTTTTACTTTTTATATGATTATGCTGTATGCTTTGCCCTTGCCAGAACTATATTCAATAAAATTCATAAACTGTATCCAAGGATAAATCGTGGACAGTTCTGTTCTTCTCAGAAAGGTAAAATACTAGTACGAGTGTGTAATGCATCATAAGGTTCTTAAAGGTTATTTCAGCCTCTCAAATTAACAGACCCTTGGGGCTTACAAAGCCACTAAATAATTTCCTAGCACCATACCAAGTGCAAAGATCTTTAAGAGGAGAGCTGTCATAAACAGGTGTGACTGGTGATCATATTTGACTCATAGGGCTACTCGGTTGGGTGCGACATTAGTGGTAGTAGGGTAGGCATCTGGAAGTAGACAGTTAGTAGCTAGGTGAATCTCCTCGTCACCAGCTTATAAAGCCGCAGAAACTGTAGGTTGGGTGAAAACACTGCAGCTGTGAGCTCGGACCCTTTAAATGGAGAGCTGGTCCAGACCTCCTGTACCAGGGTAAAACTGGTGATCTAACAGGCTGAAAAAAGGAGGGAAAAACCAGACAAAGACCAGAAGTAAAAACACCAAAGACCAGACAGGACAAGAGACTTCAAAACAAAACAGTAAGCACAAAGACACCAGAGACACAAGGGAAAATCATACCGAAATAACAAATCTAAACACTAGAAAAACAAGAGAAAGAAGAACTAGAAGCTAGAAAACAGAAATTAAGGTCATGCTGCAGGCAGGCCGTGACAGTTAGCTAATGAGAAAGCCAGAGATAGCCTTACCTAAACCTAAAATTAAAAGTACTTTTTGTTTTTTCTAGCTGTTATTTGTAAATGGAAAAATATGAATGAACTAAAGTGGCCTTGAAGGTCAAAGCACAATGACAGTTCAGAAAACACAAACAAAAACAATTCAGAAAACAAAATTGAGTTTATACAGCGAATGTGTTCACAGTTGGTTGGTGCTGTCTTGTTGAACCTCTGGATTGACTCGTCCAGTCACAAACAAGAGGTGTTGTTCCTCCCTTTCCATGATGTTTTGGTTGTGTGTGTGAGTGTTATTTTGTTTTGTGAATTGTTATTGTGTTTTGACCTTCATGGCCACTGTAATGAATTTTATCCAAAATTAGCCATTTTAAAGAAACTTTAAGCTAATATAAATAGCTTCAATATTATAATATATATATATATATATATATATATATACTACTACTACTACTAATAATAATAATAATAATAAACTTATACATCAAGAACAGTTACATTCCTTTGAATATAAAAAAAAAACTTTGAACAAAGTACATGTACTGTAGTTGAACAAATACAGAATATATTTTGGATATTTTAATCACCATGTAGTTTCTAGGAGCTTTTTTGGTTTGGTATAAACAATCATCTTAAAAGGGCATAAAAATACAGCATTACAACCTTTGCTTCTCAATCATCTCTCGATTGATCATCATGAAAATTTTAATCTTTACCACCCTCTGTAGGGTAGAACAAATTGCTTGGGACAAATAAGACTGTCCAAGAACTGCAAAACTTCACACTGACAGAAAACTATTCAAAACATATCTTAGGCACCATATTATTTATAAAATATATTTCAATCAATTGAAAGAAATACATTACATTTACAATATAGTCATTTCATTTGATGACATTCTAAATAGATGAAATGCAAGAATTAATTATTAAACATCATAAAGACATTTAATGCAATGGACGGAAAGAGGTCATTATGTTACAAAACATGTAATGATCATGAAAACAAAATGAAAATGTATAAATACATTATCTTACGCATGCTGTCTCTGGCCTTCTGTACGAATACAATTGAAAGTTGTCATTGAGAAGTTCCAGACTGTTTCACTTTCTGGTTGTGTTTTACCTTGTTTACCCCATCACAAACCAACCCATCAATTTCACTTCCCTCACCAGGTGATCACCTACTTCGCTGGACGGGTTTTTGACCCCAATGAAGCAGAACATGGCCGTGTAGCCTTTGCTGGAGAGTACTTAAAGGGTGATGCCTCTCTGCTGATCAGTGACTTGTCTCTGACAGACTCAGGAGAGTACAGCTGCAAAGTCAAGACTGGTGCACAATACCACTGGAGCACAATCAGTCTCATAGTGCTGGGTAAGTGGCAGACAGCACTCAAGTCCAATAAGAGAAACATACATACAGAGAGAAAACTCTTGAGAACACTGTACAACTTGAGATGTCACAAAGTCCTAAAAAATTCTATTTTAGAAAGTTCACGTCCATGATGTCACCTCTAGAGTGCTCCCTCACTGTATACTGAATTTGGAGGAGTAGACAGGATGAACTGTAGTTTTCATCCTCTGTGACTTTCTGTCTTGTTAAGAAATAAAATGGTTAATTATACACAAGTAAAGACCACAGCAGTTAGTTTTTTCACACATCCCTAATCAAAGTGTATTGCTCTTTAGGTATATAATATGCTCAATATGTATGTCTTTAAAAAAGTGCAGAGTTGGTGCAGCAACACAGAGATTATTTTAGAACATCTCTTTACCATCCAGTGCATCACTGGCATAAACAAACCCCAGAAGATTTTAGGACCCACTTTTAAATTGTTTACTGATTCCTCTTCCAGTCTACTGAAACCATTCAACGTCCAGTGTCCAAAGGCAGCTGGACCATAACACATTAAACATCAAGTCAGTACTCACAGCAGTTTAATTCCAAATTCAATGTTCCACTGCAGTGATCCTCTAGATTTACATTGTAGTTGTACACCCGTTTCCTCGCTTCTTTTCTCTTAGTTTTATGACAGATGTCAAGCACGCTTTGGGCATACTAAGCCTCAGTCCTCCCTTCTTCTAAACCAAACCCAAAGATGACACTTGTAGAATAAGAACTCTGACAGGTTCAAAATTCTTCCATGATATACCACTACTTTTGGGGGCTGATATAATGATATTTTCTTGGCCATGCTGGGACTTTTTTCCTGAACCTCTTTTTTGTTCTCTCCCAACAAATTTTGAATCTCCCCAGTTCATGGGAACAGTTAATGTATTTTTCCAGTCCAGTTCAAATGCTCTAGCAGTTCTCTGTCCTCCTCCACCTACAGCAAACATTTTTTAAACACATGCATCAGTTCTTACGTGCCAATGGGGAGCATCAATCTTCAGTGGAAAAACTGTTTGGTGAGGAAACAGCATATGATCATCTGTTTTTGTATCTAACGGTCTATCTTCAGTGAAGCCATCCAAGCCACAGTGCTGGATGGAGGGAAAACTGATGGAGGGTGGTGATGTTAAGATGAGCTGCAAGTCCGCTGATGGCTCTGATCCCATCCACTACAAATGGGAGAGGGTACTGGACAAGGGCAAGTACATTGGCAAACTGCCTCCACTGGCCCTGATAGGTAAGTAACTCATCATACTCCTCAGAGTTAGATTAGATAATATATAATAGATAAGTAGTTTATTTTATTTATTTATTTATTTTGATACAAGTAAAAAGTTTCAAGTCTAAAATTTTAATTAAACCATGATGTTACAGCAAAGAACAACATTTAGAATAAAGGACACTAAGCAGTCTGTCACTACAATGGAGTTGGACAGATTTATAGCAGTGATGGGGTTGTAATTTAAAAGCTGGGTGTTTCTCTTATCTATAAGCAAATTATTGAGTTTGTCATCCAGCCCAGGAGAACAGAGATTCATTTCAAGACGTGTTACTGCATGGTCATATTTCAGCTCTTTAACTTTATCACTTTTTGTGCTGATTAGGTCAGTCTGTTTTCATAAGCTTTCATAAGCCTTTTCTTCTGTTTCTGCTTGCTATTGGTGTTGTTAGAAACATGTACATCCTCAGAAAGTGACAATAAAGTTGGTTTCAGCTTGCCTAAAGAATTGGCATCTAAAAAATTGCAAATGCAACTGCACAAATATCATTTTTCAATACAAATCGAGTCCACTTTAAACAGTAATATAAGACAAGAATAAACTCCATTGTCCTATTCTCTCTATCATTTCTTTTAGATTTGAAAAACCCAGAAATTGTGACTTTGAGGAACTTGACCAAGGATAGCATCGGTGTCTACAAATGCACAGCCAGCAATGACGTAGGAGAAGAGAGCTGCACAGTGGAGGTTAAGATGCACTGTGAGTGGACAACATTTGCTGAACACTGAACACTGTATGGACACTAACTACACCTCTTGATTCAGAGGAGGGAGCCACTTCCTCATTTATGTTGTTCTCTAAGAGCATAGAAATCTAACTCAAACGATTGTGTCAGTCACTTCCTGCAGTCCCACACTGAAACCGCTATTAACCTTGACTTGACCAAAATAACTATATGTGACTGACTACACATAATGGTTTAGATGGTTTGTTTCCAGTCCTCAGCTATCCAGGTTTGGTGAGCCTGTGTCCACTGCAGCCTCAGATTTCTGTTCCTGGCTGACAGGAGTGGAACTCCATGTGGTTTTGGTCTGCTGTTGTAGTACCATCTACCTCAAGGTTCAACATGTTGTTTATTCTAATTGTAATTAGTGGTTATCTGAGTTACTGTAGCTATTTGGTCAGCTCCAACCAGTCTGGCTGTTATTCTGTAACTCTCTCGTCAACAAGGCATTTCTGTTTGTTGTACAGCTGCTCACTAAGGTTTTTTGTTTTTGGCTCCATTCTTAGTAAAAACTCAAGAGACTGTTATCCATGAAAATCCTAAGAGATCAGAAACAATCAGGCTCTTAATTCTTCTGACTACTCTTTTACTGTATACCACTGACTTAGCAACCATAAGCAACAGGTGTATTGCATAGAACTGCTGCAACCTGTAAAACTAAATTAGGTAAAGCATTATTTAAAATCACTGACGATCTGTACAGTGTACCCTGCCTCCAGCGACCCTTCACCATCATAGATAATACCACATTACAGTATGATCTTTTAAGTTCAGTTCAATATACTGTTTCTTACACAACTGTCTGTGTGTGTGTTTGTATCTTTTCTGTAATTTCTGTGTGTTCATATATGTGTAGATGTAAGGGGAATGGGTGTGATAGCAGGTGCTGTGGTTGGTGTGTCCTTTGGTGTTCTACTCATCATCCTCATCATCTGGTTGGTGTTTCGCAAGAAGGAGATGAAGAAATATGAAGAAGAAGAGACTCCAAATGAAATCAGGTATACAACGGAGAGGAACTTTATGTGTGAGTTATAAGCACCCAGGGGACCATAACCCTGACTTGAACTATTACAAAAAAAGAACTGCCCTATAGGAGCCTCTAATCCCAACAATGTTCCAGAAGTAGGAAACCAAAACTTATCATATGATTCCCCAAATAGCTTCATGTAATTCTGGCACTTTTTTGTTACAACATCAGTTTAATTTTAATTTTTCTTTTCACTTAGTTATTTCTGTGTTTACTCAAAACTAAATCATTTGTGACTTTCAGGATGAATAATACAGGCTGGTGGGGATTGCTAAAGTAGCCAGTGAAGGAGCAAGGAAGACAGAGGGTTGAAAGCTAACATACTTTTGTTGTCTGGGACTAAGTTCATGTTTATTGGATATGACTCTGTATCATGTTGGCAATAATTTGTCCAGATCAGTGTCACTCTGAGTAACTGTTCTTAGCTGTTGAAGCTTGAAATCATGCAACCATGTGCTCATTTCAGAGAGGATGCAGAGGCCCCCAAAGCCAAATTGGTGAAGCCCAACTCCCTCTCCTCATCCCGCTCTGGCAGCTCTCGTTCAGGCACATCGTCCACCCAGTCCATGGTACATAACACGGGACCGAGAGGCCAACAAAGTTGTGTTCCTGCTGTGGTGGCCCTAAAGGAAAACTGCCAAGTACCAACTTTCCCTCAGTCTCCTGGTTACAATCAGACAGCTCCCAAGACTCCTGAACCTCGTTCTACGCCCACCTCTACTTCTACCTCCAACTCCAACTCCAAGCCCAGTCCTTCCCCTAAACTGAGTCCTGGGAACCTGACCCGCATGGGGGGCACTCCTGTTATGATCCCTGCCCAAACTAAGGCCTTCCAGACTGTGTAGTAAAGAAGGAGAGAAAACTGTAATCACTCAAAGGAAAAGACCAAGGCAGCCTCAGGACATGGCAACCAGCAGAGCCCAAGAGTTAGACAAAAGTAAAAAAAAATCCAGTCATATTATCTAGATACAGACGAATGACAAACTCAAGGAAAAACCTGAAAATGAGTAGACAGGATAACAGTGCAGGAGGGGCCACTGAAAGGTTTGATGAGTATGAAAATGTTGTGAGTCAAATGCTGTGGCTTTCACAGTCACCAGATCTAAACCCAGTTGAACGCCCGTGGGAGATTTTTGACCGACTTGATAGACGGCACCCTCCACTGCCATTAAAACACCAAATAAGGGAATATCTTCTGGAAGAATGGTGTTCATCTCTCCAGCAGAGTTCAAAAACTTAGAGAATCAATGCTAAGGAACATTGAAGCTGTTCTGGTGGCTCATTGTGGCCCAAAACCGTACTAACATAGTTTATTTTGTTTTTTTCCTTTAATTTGTCACTCGTCTGTATATTCTCCGTGTTCACAGTCTCATGGACACTTTCAGCAATTTAACTTTTGAAGAATCTCTGCTTTCCTCTTACAGCTTATTCTAGTGCTGTTTATTGACACACAGTCATTTGTGCTTAAGGTACTATTTTATAGACAGTGATTTAAAAGGAGGAGTTCAAATGAAAGCAGCACAAACCATGGGAATGAGAAAAAAGGAATACTCACGTCTACTACAGTACCTTTCAACAATTCAACAATCTTAAACACCTTCATACGTACAATAAAACACGTTACACCTGTTGCAAGTTCAAAGTTAAAATACAAATTAAAATACCTGCACCTATGACTGAACTCATGAAAGCGTTTAACTGTAGCTTTTTACAGTATATAAATCGAATGAATGCCTCTGATTGTATAAAGACTTTATGCGGACACTTCATCAGTACTTGTGTCACACACTGTAACATGGATATAAATGATACTGAATTCCTTTGTCGCTGCTTCCCCTGTGCCAACTGAAGAATAGTGTACATGTGCCCATATTTAAATGTAGTGCAAAAGTGGATTCGGAGTGCAGTCCAAACTGCCCAGTGTGCCTGGGACCTGCCAAGCCCTTATATATAATATAGGTATTATAAATGTCAGAGGTTGTGACAATAATCAATCACATTCACTACTTTCATCTCATTTAAAACAGGGCTCTTCCCTTCATGACAGTTTGGGAATCCTGTGGAGAGTTTTCCTCATGGGAAACTTAGTGTTGTCAGAGAAGTGTTGTTAAGGGATACAGCAGCTTGAGTATACTGCCAGGAGCAAGACAATGTGTCTTTTTTTTCACTTTTGAATTCACTTTGGAAAACTGAAGATCTTACCATCAGCATGCTTTCTGTGCAGAATAGTACAGTTTTATTTGTCATACAATAACCCATAACCATCTGCCATTAAATACCACATTCGTGCCATATGTACAGTAAAAGTAGAGTTAAAAATACAGTTTTTATGTTGTATTTTATTATTTCTAAAGTTGTTTTTAATGTTTACTTCAGTTTAGGTTTACCTCTTTTACATGAACAATGATTACCAGCAATCCACGAAACAGCTGTCGACTTAATCTTTATATTGCAACATTAACATGATCCCCATATGAGCTATAGCATTTTTTGGATTTTTAAAATATCACTTGTTTTTGTCAATGCCAATTTCAAATCTAACCTGAACAACAAACCTGTATTGTAATTGTGGTGCTACAGGTTTTATTCGGGCCTGACTCATCACAAAAAGATGGAGCTGCTTTAAGACAGCAATAAAGAGTCACAAGAGTAAAGGAAAGGCTTTCATTATAAACTACCTACTGACTGTCATGGATTCCAGAGCTTTGAGAATCACTCGTTTGTTATTCTGTCTGGCTTGCATTCATGCTATGATCAGCATACTGTTCTGTTTACACATCACATGTCAGCTGGGTGGAGCCTCCCTTTGCTCTCAAAACAGCTTCAATTCAGTCTTTGAGATTCTGGTCCATATTGACATGATTGCATCACATTACATTTTTCTAGTGTTCAACAGTCCAGTTTCTGTTTGCCCACTGCAGCCTCAGTTTTCTGTGCTTGGCTGACAGGACTGGACCTGTCAACGTGCTGATGAGAGCTGTGATCTGCATCAGCAGTGTCTGGTGCCAGCTACTTCCTCACATATGATGAAAGAAAGGACCAAGATAAAAGAGACAGAAAGAGATAGATAGAGATAACATACTTTTCAGATGTCTCTGTTATACAAACTAGTGCTTAGTTCACCTGTAGACTGAACAGAGCAATAATAATAAACTCAATAATGATCTTTATTTACTTTTAGTGACACTTCCTGCTTTTACAAATTTCAGTGCATGCAAGTACTGATGTGTCTGAAGTACTGTATTTGCAGTCACAAATGTTGCAACTTTCTACTACATATGATTATGTTTACATCTAAATATCTTTGTGGTTTAGAGTACCCCAATTAATATTCAGGAATACAATCAGCTCTTTCCCATAGCCAATAAAACCCTGGAGCTGTTCCATAGACTGAAAGCTGGCAAGGGGATTGGATGGACTGAACAAACACAACTCAGCAGCAGACAAGGTGCCCTTAGGCCCAGAAAACCTAACAACATAATCATAATGAAAGAAGTAGTTCTATCTTACAGTATGTGTTATAAATTGTAGCACGAACTGTGAGATCTACCTACAGATAAGAGATTAAGAGTACTCAGGTTTGAGCACTACAATATTACATTTTAATTATTCCACTGTACTGGGAAATCTTAAGCTGTACTGTTCTGCAAACCTGAACTTTTCTAAATATTACCCAGCAGAGCTTTATGTGTGAACACAATTGTCTGAATCAGTCAGACCCGACATTAAGCTGACATTATCCGGCCAGCTCCCTGATGTAAAGTCTGTGTAATGTCTGATTGAGCCAATGAATAGAGCAGGTAACTGTCATGAGAGTTCACAGTGTCTGAGTGAGCATGTTGACAACATTCTCTCTTGCACACCACCCCTAAACGTAACCAAACTGAAAATCTTCCAGAGAATGTCTAGACCTGATCCTCTGGACGTTCTCTCAAGTTCACCAGTGAAAATGGCTTTAGAGAAAGACATGTATATCTTGCCCCCCCCCCCCAAAAAAAAGCACAGGAATGATGGTTATATGCATGTTACAGGTACTAAATGAACTATGAATTTTGTTCCTTTTTGCCTCAAAGATCATATTATATATCATAATATAGAAATGATATTCCAATAAATAAACTACAATGGTCACATAAATCAAACTGAAAATGAATTATACTTTCCATTTGATTCTGGATTTGTTTTCTTGTATGCATTCGATACAAAGTACTATGTACTCTACATCTTTATGTAAATACGATAGTCTCTCCACTGTAGGTCACTGTATACCATGGCAAAAATGACTATTCTCCTGTTTTGCCTCTGTCATGATATCAGTATCACACCATATATACATATATATATATATATATATATATATATATATATATATATATATATATATATACACATATATATACAGTTCTTAACAAATTTATTAGACCACCAGTAAAGAAAATACTTTAGAAATCTTTCAAAAACTTGTTTAAAACCAAAAATGTTATTGTTATTTGTTTGGCAAATAACAAACTGAAACAACTAACCCAGTTCTTTTTCACACATAATAACCAGAAACATAATATTTTGTATGGCCTCCTTTGGCCTTGATAACAGCTTGTGTTCTTGCTGACATTGTTTTTTATATAGTTTTCGACAGTGTCTTTTGTCATTGAGTTCCAAATAGTTTCTAACTGTTCCCACAGACTTGCTTTGGATTAAACATTTGTGCAATCAATCTTCGAATCTACTAAATCCCAAATTTGTTCACTAGGATTCAAATCCGGACTTTAATTTGGCCAGTCCATCGGTTCCAGGACTCCAGATTCCTTTTTCTAGGTCAAATAGTCTCTGCACAGCTTTGAAGTATGCTTGGGGTCATTGTCTTGTTGGTATATGAACCCACAACCAATCAGATTCAGTCCAGAAGGGAAGATGTTAAGGTACACTCCAGTTCATGATACCATCAATTTTCACTCATTTTCCCACGCCGTTTCCAGAAATGGAGCCCCATACCATAATGGAATCTCCACTGTGTTTCACTGTGGGTGCAATGCATCTAGCATCAAAACATTCTCCAGCTTTTCTGCAGACATAAACACAATAGTGACCGAAGAGTTCAAACTTGCACTCCTCCGTCCAGAGAACCTTCTTCCATCTTTATCAACAGTCCAGTGTTTGTGCTCCCTGGCAAATCTGAGGTTTTCTGAGGCGTTTCTGAATGTTTGCAGGCCTAACAGCTATTCTTCCCTTTAAGCCTTGTTTCATCAGTCAACTGCTTATGGTCATTCTGGAGACTTTCTCAGACTCTGATCTAGAAGCATTTATCTCTGCCTGAAGATCAGCAGTGGTCTTCCCTCTGTCTCTTGTACTTAAAAACTTGAGGTGTCTGACTTATGCTTCAGTTTCGTTTCCTGCCTCTTCCTTGGCACATTTTGTAAGCACCAGTCTCAGCAATTGACTCCAAAGCATACTTGACCATACTGTGAGAACACTTTATGTCTTTCTCTATTTGTCTCAGAGACCATCCAGCACCATGAAGTGCTTTAATGCAGACTCTTTCATTTTCAGTGAGCTCTTGATGTTTTACCATTTTGAACAGGAATGAGGAATTTCAAACTGAATTCACCTTGTAATACCCAAATTTGAGCTGGCTCACTGGGCTTCTTTGAAATTATATTTTAGCATTAAAAATATCATTTCGGTTAAAGAGCTTCTACATGCTGGTGTATTAACCATTACAGTAACATAAAAAATGATTTAATTTAGGGCAGCTGTGGCATAAACCTTACATTGGGTGGTGATCTAATAAAGTTGTTAAGCACTATATATATAGTCCACTGTTGAGTGAAAAATGTATATTTGTACAGAAATTCAGTACTGTTTTTTTCTTTTGTTCTTCTTTTTAAAATAAAACTTTAAATGAAGATGAATAGAGAGCCACCTCTTTGTTTTAGAGTCTGTTTTGAATGACTGAATCTGCCTTGCATATCTGACCAGAACTGGGTAGAAAAAAAATACTGCTATTGCTATTAATAACTACTTGATGGCTATTCAGTGTTCTGGTAATAATATACAAGGTATGGGTATTAAATAACTAGACTAATTCCGTAATACAATTTTATTGAACATAAACATTTTTCAGTGTCTTTCTCCTTCAATATACTCCCCTCCTGCATCAACACAGCGCTGCATTCAGGTCTTTCACTGATCAAAGCAGTGCAGTAGGTCTTCTTTGGACAGTTCTTTGGACAGTCTGTCATTCTTTAAAATGATTTGTTCAATTTTTTGAATTCTCTTTCTTCACAAAATCTTTTGTGCCATTCAAACACACGTTCATGTGACATGTATGAAAAGACTCAGCCACTGTTTTGTTCAGTTGCACCAAAAATTTCAAGTTACTGCGTTCATATGCGTAATCATATTCTGATGCTTTAGCAAAAACATGTGCATGTCAATCAGTAGCTAGCAGAAGACATCACTTATTAACTTACAGCAGTTATGTGTGAAAACCCAACCTTTAATATATAACACTCGGTGTGACTGTGAGCCCTCTTTGCTTGGTACAGCATGCACATAATAACAGTGATTAATTTCTGAGACAAAAGCTCAGAGAAGAATAAAAACTGTTAGAAATTAACCATTTCTATCACCATTAACAAATCAGTACTAATCATATGATTCAGTTGTTTGTGAAAAGCATGCCATTTTGACATGGTCACCAGATGGCAGTATGGCTCCATCTCACCCAAAATGAGCTATTTAATATTATATTATTTGTTTATTATTATTTAATCTTCCTTATGCCAAAGATTCATAATTATTAAAAAATGACAAGGACAGAAGCTGCAAGTATTTTGACAGACAAAGCAGGCTGAGTTTTAGTGATGCACTGTTGTCAGTGGTCTGTGGCCTGTTTATATTCATCAGCTGTTACAGATAAAATAGTAATCTGAAATTTCTTGCATAGGCTATAACTGCATTTTTTAATGAGCCATTCACAGTTGCCAGTCACATAAATAAACTACTTTGCTTTCTACTGTGTGTGACCAGGATTTAAACAGAAGCTCTACCCAATTTACATTCTCATCATTTCTGATTTGATTGCTATCATACCTCATGTGATTCTTGAAACTGCTGTGCTGCTGAAGACTGCTGCACCTGCCAAGGCAAAGATGGGGACCGCTGCACCTTCCTGGGTGATGCACTGGACTGCTGTGTTCTCCAGGGGAAAGGACTCATCTACATTCTTTGGTGTAGTACAGCAGTGGAGTGCTGGCTATGGCTTTCTAGTGCACTGGAAAGTGTTTCATGTCTCTCTGTCATACAACCAAGATTAACCAGCTGTTACAAGATATCTCATAATTCATAGAATATAACTTACCCTTTTTTTGACATTTCTTTTTGTGGATCATATTTAGCCAGTATGCCTCATCCCCACTTTCACTTCCCTTCTAGAAACAGAATGTTCTTGCATCTAAAAAATATTTCAGCATTTTAAAATTACAATTTAAATTTCATTATCTATACCGCTTATCCATTGAGTGTTGCAGGGGGGCTGGAGCCAATCCCAGTTGACATTGGGAGAGAGGCGGGGTACACCCTGGACAGATCGCCAGTCTATCACAGGACTGACATGTATAGACAAACCTACATGCAATTTAGAGTCACCAATTAATCTAACCTGCATGTCTTTGGAATGTGTTAGGAAGCCAGAGTACCCGGGGAAAACCCACACAGGCACATGGAGAACAGAACTGGAACGTTCTTCATTTACTTTTCATTTAATTCTAAAAAACTTTACAAACAAGTTTTTGTCATCTATGAAAACAAACCCTGAGAAGCAATATTTTTGTTTGTTTGTCTTTGTAATACTCATTTTGGCCACAGGAGGCTGAACTGCACCACTGATACCCCAGTCTGGATAAGATTACCTGCATCCATGTTTTTTTCAGGTGATTTTTAATTTCTTCATGCACTCTAAACACAAGGTGTTCCTTGTGTATTAGCAAGTTAGGTGACATTACTCTCATATCTTTCTTTTGGCCAGGAATGTGTTTTAATTCAGTGAAAGATGTCTGCAAGAGAGGCTTTAGGAAATCAGGTGAGATAATATAAAGAGTAACAAATACCACAAACGGCGTTGGTTGTGGTGGATGAATGGATCAGACACAAGACTTTCACCCAGGAGGTTCAAAATTAATTTTAGATATTTATATTACAGAACATTTCTTTATTTTCACCTTAAAAATAACCAACAAAAAGCCATCTCTCTCTCTCTCAAACATGGATTATAACAGCTCACAGATGTAGTACCGTCTTCATCAAACATGACACAACAATCTCCCTACCATGACATAGTAGCACCTTCAAGTTTGACCTTGTTTAATTATGTATACACCGATCAGCCATAACATTATGACCACTGGTGGATGAAGTGAATAACATTGATCGTCTTGTTACAACACAATGTTCTGCTGAGGAACCTTTGGTCCTGACATTCATTTGGACATTACTTTGTCATGTACCACCCACCTAAATATTGTCACAAACCAAGCACACACCCCTCCAATGGCAACAACACTCCCCAATGTCAGGGGCCTCTCCCAGCAGGATAATGTTCCCACCACACCACAAAAACTGCTTAGAAATATCTCAAGGAACACAACAGCCAAGCTGTTGACCTGGCCTTCAGACTCCCCAGTCTGATTCAGTACCTGTGGGACCTGCCTAATATTGCATAGGTCCCCTCATACTGGCAAAACAGCTCTGACCTGTTGGGGCTTGGACATGGGATCTCTGAAGATCTCCTGTAGTGTCTGTCACCAGGACATTGGCAGCAGATCCTTGTGGTCCCGTCCTGTGGGTTGCAGGATGGAATCTCCATGGATCTGACTTGCTCTGGATCATCCTACAGATGCTCAGTCATATTGGGATCCGGGGAGTCTGGAGGCCAGGCCAACACCTTGGGTTCTTAAACAATGTTTAGGTGGTGGTATGTATCAAAGTAACATCCAGATGAATGAAGTACCCATGGTTCCTCAGCAGAACATTGTATTGTAACAAGATGATGAATGTTATTCACTTCAGCTGCCGGTGGTTTTAATGTTATGGCTGATCAGTGTATACAGTACTGTGCAAAAGTCTTTGTTATGACTTTTTCAGTCTTTTTATCCTGATACAAACAGAAAATATAGGAAATGTATACTCAAAAATTTTAAAAGACAACACACTAAGCACATCTTGAACTGAGATTGTGTTGAAGTTTTCTCAAGAGTAATCTTCTGGTATATTATAGAAGGCTTCCTTCAGCACTTCCCAGAGTTCTTCTTTAGATTTAGTCTTTTATTTATTTCTCTGTCCAGGTGATCCCATACTGCCTCTATAATATTTAGGTCTGGACTCTGTGGAGGCCAGTCCACAGCTGTCAGCTACTGTGTTTTATTACAAAACTGCATTAGCAGTGTGCTTGGGATTGTTATCATTCTGAAAAATTAAACCATTCCCAATCAGGCACTTTCCAGAAAGAATAGCATTATGAATTAAAACCTGATTGTACTTTCCAGCATAATCACATCAATTTGGATAATATTGCCAACACCACTGGCAGACCAGAACAGATTCTCTACCATGTTTCACTGAGGGCCGCGGATACTCATTCTTCCATCTCTCTCCAATTTCTCTTTTCACATATTGTCAACGATTGAATCCAAAAATTTCAAACTTGGATTTGTCACTCCATAATCATAAAAAGTTTTCTTGGCTAGTCTAGTCCCTTTTTGTCCTTGGCCTCTCCTGATTCTTCAGAATTCTTTATAACAGCTTGAATACCACATCATGAGTATCCAGTTCATTTGGTGATCTCCCTTTTAGAGTGGCCCAGACTCAACCATCATCCTCATTCCTATTCTCCCATCTACTAAATTCTCCTTTAAGACTTTTCTGTACTGCTCAGCTGTGTGTGTGCACTCATTTTTGTGTCTGCTCTGAGCTTCAGGTCAAACACATTGTGACACAAACACTTGCTACTTTGGCCTATAGAAGCAGTTTTTTTAAAAAACTGAAGCAGCAGTGAATGTATGGGGGACCAAGACAGTCACTGACTTTCCAGTATACTGGAGGTGGGCTACAATATTGACTTCTAAGTCAGTCACACCACAGAAAAATATGCTATTAACCACCCAGCTAAATTTGAATGGTTTAAAAAAAATCTGCAATATATATTATATAAATTAATATAATTAGGATTCAAAATCATGAAAAAAAATAAGCTCTCTGCTCTGAGACACTGGGGCCATGTCTGCTGAAGGCGGTGAAACCACGCCCATTTGAACGGTGCAGCACAGTGACAGTTAGCACCCTGCTAGCATCCTCTTGCTCTCTGTTATCACCAAGACCAGAAAATGGAAACTAGCAGCCTTGGAATTCCTGTTTGAGTCACCAAAGCCAGAATCAAGCTTGGAATGTATGGAAATTACAATTTACAGACTGTCTGTCTTTCAAGGATTCAATAAACACGTCACACTGTTTATACAGTCATATTACTGATGTTTATTAATATAGGAAAATAAAGTCTAATGATACCACACTAATAATAAACTAAATTTGTGACAACTACTGTGTGTTACTGTGTTGTGTTACTGCCTTACTCTAACCAGTTCAATCCCTCATCCTCAAGAGGATACACAGATTGACACACACACAGACAGACAGACAGACAGACAATGTTGGCGGGACAGGAGGGTGAAGGCCGGGTATCATTGGTAGAATTGGACTAAACAATATTATATTGCACAAATAATAGAGATTAAGAATTGATTTTTTTCACCATAATTTATTATGGTCATACATGGTATGCAACATATGAATATAGTTGTAAATGCATATGCAGGTCATATTCAGTTAACACGTTCCTGTCATCTATACTTCTTATCCATAAGGGTTGCAGGGGGGCTGGAGCATCACATTCACACTCACATTCACACCTATGGACAATTTAGAGTCACCAGTTAACCTGCATGTGTTTGGACTGTGGGAGGAAGCTGGAGAACCTGGAGAGAACCCACACAGACACAGGGAGAACTTATGAAGCCCCAGGCGAAACAGGGTTCAAACCCGGAACCCTCTTGCTGTGAGGTGACAGTGCACCATCATGCCATCCCCATCATCCTAGCTTATAGTTCCTGGTTATCACATTAGAACCCTGTTCACCCACAATGCTGGTTTACCGGTGGTTCCTAGAGTTTCCAGCGCTAGAATGGGAGGCAGAGCTTTCAGTTATCAGGCTCCTCCTCCTGTGGAACCTTCTCCCAGTTTCGGTCTGGGAGGCAGACACCCTCTGTACCTTTAAGAGTAGGCTTAAAACTCCTCTTAGATACAACATATAGTTAGAGCTGGATCAGGCCTGTAGTTATGCTGCTATAGGCCTAGACTGCCGGGGGATTTCCCATGATGCACTGAGCTCCTCTCTTTCTCTGTCTGTACAAATTCATATCCCATATAATAAACATCTTCCCTTTCCTGTAATTTTCTGCTCTGATCTCTCTCCTCTCCTTCTGTCTCTTACTGCAGGTATCTCTGCAAATGCCCAAAAGATCCTGCTCAACACTATACTATTACTAGTATTGTTATTATTATTATCATTATTATCCCCACCCAATAATGAGTGATGCACAGGAGATGTGTCACAAATAAAGCTGACTTTTTAAAACACTGATTAATGACAAGTAACTACAGGAGGAAGGCAGATCTGTTTACATCTCATTATTTGTGCTTTACAGAATCTGGTACATCCCACTTACTGGTTAATGTTAACAGCCCAGAACTTCCATACCTACACCTAAATCTGTATTAATATCAGCAAAGGCTTTTGAATGCAAGTTTCATTTACAGTTTGTTTTTATTCAGTAGCACTGAGTCATACTAAATATGCTCAGCAGTCTCCTAGAGCTTCTGTGCATTTATTCATGGGAAGGTAGCCCTCAAGGTTTCTGGTGGAAATGAAGGAAGGTTTATAATTTATGACTATGCAAATGTGTTTATGTCTGCTGTTGTGTGCCTCTGAAGTCTGTTTTGTGCAGCCACAAGGTGTATGTGCACTGTAGTGATATCACTTTGTCTGTGTGTGGGTGTGAGGAGGGATGGGATATGTTACAGGAGATCTGTCTGTAGAGCTTACATTTATGTTCTTAAGTTTTTAACTGACATATTTCAGCCTATCTTGTATTATTACAAGGAATATACAGTAAATCATGCTGTGTTGCACCATTTGCTCATCCTTCAAACACTTTTACTTTGATAAATCAAATTAAAAGAAATAATAAAGAATGGTAGCAATGAAACAGAAAAGCAAAGGATTCATGGTCACATGGACAAACTATTTATACACACACACACATACAGGTAGACCAGCTCTGCTTAGATAGCACATAACAAATGTGGAAATTGTGTGTAAGCATGCAGTGTTTCCCTGTGGGCTGCAGGATGACGTCAGAACAGTGTACCTGCAAGTGTGCAGAATGAGAGCAGGTGCAGAACGAAGTAAGATGAATGGCCTAGAGCTTGGAAAGAGCAAAGTCTACCAAGGAGGGAAGAGGGAAAGGGGGGGGGGGGGGTGAATAGGTGTTAGTATAGATAGAGGAAAGGGAGTGGAGGGAGGTGCAGAAAAGAAAATTAAGGTGGGTAGGCATGCTAAAGGGAAAGAAAAAACATGACACTCCGCTGCTGAGAGGCAGAAGAAGAGGATGTATCTGTTTGATCTGGCATCAACCTCTGCTGGCCCCTCAGTTTTCCATCCAATGGGCTTTTGGAACATGAAACCAGTTAATGAATAAGTCAATATGGTGGTCCAGAGTCGCATGGGTGTCAAGCATCTACGAGTGTCTACCCTCAGGAGGAGGCTGACGTTCCACAGGATCAAGTGAGTGTCAAGGTTCACTCTGAATGTTGTTTTGTACCTGTGCTTAATCTTGGGCATTGATGGTAAGTGTTTGTTCTCACTGATTGTTAGTTTTAATTGTTAGAAAATTTTATTTTTCATATAGTAGTTCTGCTACACCAAAGACATTGTATGCTTAATGCAGGAAGTCGAGTGTAATTCTTAAACTTAGTGTGTGATTTTGTTCTTTCCACTTTAAACAGTTTGCAAATGTATGCCTTAAGTATTATGTATCTAAATAGGTCTGATCATAAAAAATAGGTCTATAATCTTAGAACCTTAAAATGTTTCAAAATTAAATCAATGTAATGTTGTGTTTTGAGATATGGATAAAATAGAATAGATCTTTATTGTCACTGTTGCAAAACAATGACAATACCTCAAAAATCAAACACTGTAGTTTATGCCATGATTCTCAGAAAAACTGACCCAAGAGCACAACTGAGGAGGCAGATGTAAAAGTTAAAGGTCTTGTTGTAGAAAAAAACAAGGATATAAAAAAAAATATACAGGCAAGGTCAAAAACACAATCACAACCTGACACATTCAGACAAAGAACAGAGTGCAGAAAAGTTAAGACATATAGCATTTGAACAATCTGGCAGAGAGCAATTGGAAATGGAACTAATAAGGGAATGAGGAAGATGTGAGGATATGAGTGGGGATGAGGAGGGGGTCAGGTGGTTCTACTGGTGGGAAAGGAAGGCAGATGGGAGTGGCAGGGAGTGAAATAACAGTAGAATCAGAACATGTAAACAATTAGACTAAATGAAATAAAGTACTAATGAGAAGACTGAAACTTCCCAATGGCATCTGGGTGATCCATTATGACAACACACCTGCTCATAGTGTATTGTATAGTGCATAAGCTTTTTGGCCACACCAACACAATCATAGCTCCCCCTGCCCTACTCACTGGATTTGTCTCTGACTTCCTCTTCCCCAAAGTGAAATTCAAGCTGAAGGGTGAGACAGGTTAAGAAATAGTATTGGGCTTCCAGGGACTGTTCCATGTATGGCAGGAATGCTTGGAGTAGTGTATCACTTCACAAGGTGACTATTTCAAAGTGGATTGGGGCAAAATATAAATCAGTAGTATAGTATAATAGTTTTTGCTTGTTGTAGGTACAGTAACTCTTTCATCAGATCTTGTAACAATAATTCTGCACTATCTTTGGAAGTGGGGAGGTAAGACAGAATAATAAAGTGTGCATATTTGGAAATGCGTTCAACAACAGGGCTTTGGTGAGAAGATTTGTGTTGAGAGCAGATGCAACAAGGAACTTCAAGCAGCCTCAAACTCCAAGTGTCCTCATCTGTGGACAAGAGAACCCTGAGGGAAGAAGGTAAGTGTGTACTGCCCAGACCAGACGAGAGGAGTGTCCCCACAGGCACCTGGGAGTGGAGATAATTTGGGACAAAGAGGTAGTCATCTGTAAATTTACTAGGTGCAGGAAAATGAGAGAGAGATTGTTTGATCTTACTCTCAATATCCCAGATCAGAGTTCTGACCACAAAGGTAGGGGGAAAGAGCTCCACTGTTTCCACTGGATTTTCCTCCCCCTTAAGCTTGCAAGAGAGGGCATCAAATTTGACATTCTTGGAACATGGGTGATAGGACAGAGGGAAATGAAAGCAGTTAAGATGGAAGGAATTAAACTGTTTTATTACTGGTTTATATCTGGAATATATATAAAACTGCCAAAGGGGAATTCCGCCCCCATCGCCAATGAAGCTACTCTTTCAACACCAAGTTAACCGCCAGCATTTCCTGGTCATAATTCCTTTCTGCAGAGTGTTGGCCCTACATCTCTGATCCAGCTACGCTATACAGCTACACTGAGGTATACAAATGCTCCCACATCAAGAAGTGTCCCCAGTTCCCTACCTTTGGCCCAGACCCAGTGTTGTTTTTGGAAAAGTACAAAGATTTTTTGTCTCAATCCACTGTCCAATCAGGATGTGATGATGAACTTCAGAAACATGTTGTGTGGTACAGCAAGGGATGGATGAGATGTGGCTTGTCTAAATACTTGAAAAGACTCTCTGACTCAGAGACAGTGCTGAAACAAGCTCAAGTTAAGGATGAGAGTATCAGAGACTTTGCTTATATGTATTGTTCTTTGTGCTACCTCTGGAAGCTTGACACTGCAGAAGATGGTGTCATAAAACATCCTCAAGAACATCAATCCCTACATGCCAACTGCAAAGTAGGATGAGGACAGTAGAGGGGTTGATCATGTTGGTACAGCAGCTGGAGAAGGACAAACTGAGCTAAACACAAAATGATTTAATGATTTGCAGAAATAAATAGGTGATCAAACAAAAAGACAAGGTGAGTCAACCTGCTGCAGATGGTGGTTGGAGGGTCATCAGCTGAATGAACCACACCTGTGCCCAGTGTGTGCTGCTTGTATAAATTACCCTCATTCTGGAACCTGGCTGTCGTTAGGGATGGTTCCTGTTCCTGGTCGACCTGGGTCACTGCTGGTTTCCTTTTGTTATCTTTAGTTGTGTTGGTTTTTTTTGTTTGGTTGATAAATTCACAAAAGAAAGATGGCAATCTGTGCTGCCTTGTTGCAGTTCTTGAGCCAGGCTGTGACAACTCAAACACCCTCTTCACCACAACACCCCTGGACCTTGAAGCTGGCAAAGTATCATTTTATTACACATTCACCATGGTCAGTGTGAGTCCACAAAAGCTGGTCAACCATTTGTTGGATTTTTGTTTTCAGGAATACTTAACTGAACTGAACTTTGAGGATCATATGTTAGCAGTTGTAACTCTGCAATGTAATCCTATTATTCAGTTCATTAACATTTCAAATTATCAACATTATTTATGAAGTTAAAATGGTAACCTTAACCTTTATATTTGCATGGGCATCTTTCTGTGACAATGATCATTTGGAAAGAGTGAATTCACTGAAACAGATCATTGTGGTGTATTAGTCACAATTAAGATAACATACAGTATTTAATGCAGCAAGACACATTAGACTCAGCACTAATGACTTAATTTTGTGATGACAAATAGTCAATGCTATCTTTTTTGTTGTCACATACATAACACACATGCCCTTCTCTAGCTCCTGTCCTATATTGTAGCACTAGATGCAACCATTTTGTTCTGGGTGCCATTTAAAGATTCTGCCTATACTCACTAAATTTTCCCTGATTTTCACTGATTACAACTTCCATTGGCATCTCCAATAACTCACTGAAGCACTCTGTGATTGGCTGTTTTGTGGCTCTGTGCAGTGTACACAGCATGGCAATTGGCTATTTTCTGTCTTGGGCCATATCATAGGCATCTGTTCTGAGGGAAATTAGGAATCTGGGTTACTCTACAAACTGAGGTCCACTGAATGGAAGGGATCAAGCACAGAAAAAAATTCTGTTTTAATCTTCGGAAGGAAAAGAATAATGTTGCATCATATCCTCTTTGCTATTCAGTAGATCCAATTCAAGCTACCAGGGCAGAGCAGTGTCTAAAACTCTGTTGGAATTATATAGTCAATACAAATATGTCAATTGAGTTTTTAAGAGGCCTTTGAATTACACAAAGTGTATATGTGAATATTGGTCCAATAGTTGTCTGACAGCCAGTATAAGCCAGGAGATATAAATTACACAAACATTACACACAAATATAGTAAATACTAAATAATAAATATTTGCAGTGTTAAAGTTATCAAATAATATCTGCCTATTAACTACGGCCACAGTGAATGAGTTTTAATCTTCACTGCCAGGCTTTCATTTTGTGTTTTATATTATATCTAGTCCTTTTTCAAGTCAGTTGAAATTATACTGTAGGTCAGCCAGAGGTCAGAGTCCTTTGAGTCACCTGAGACCAAGTGTGAATGACAGCCATTGGAGTTTTTGGAGTCACATGCAACCAAATGTGAATGTTTGTTAAATCTCCTGGGAATGGGATGAAAGCATTGTAGGAGCAGGATAAGTGGTGTTGTAGACCTCCTCCTCTGTTGACAGTTGACAGTTTCTCTATTTTAACATCTCTTAGTTTGTGCTGCTTGAAAGTGATGCTGTGATTGAAAATCAGTTACTTAGTTACTCAAGCCACAGAGATTGCCATTAGGAAGACCCCTGATTATGATGCCTTCACTTATTCACACTGAACCAAACAAAGTCAGCGTAATGTCATCCCCGTGTATTAGATAGCATGCCAGTGTTCCAGAATCAGAGGTGAGACATGTAACACAACAGCACTGGCGTCTGTCTCACCATGCTGATTTCTCCCTTCAAAACATATGTCTTTTTGGCTCTATGACTACTTCTGACTAACTGCCTCATTTCATGGTCACCTTTTATACAGAACAGTGAAGCAGAATAAAGGTGCAACATTCACCCCTTGAACAGGCTATATGAAAGTGGCTTCAGATACTCCAGATATTTAACCAGAGAACACTAATATTCACTTGAATAATATTAGTGAATTAATAATAATAAAGTGAATTAATATTCACTTTATAATAATCACTTGAGGGGATGATGATGACATTTATTCTTCTTTTCTAGCTGTGTTCCAGTGCTTGGTAAGAGTCAAGGAGTAAGTATTGTTCTGTATGTATGGGTTCCCTGTACACAAAATGTGGAGGCTAATGTCTTCTTCTATGTGTATTGCACTGTCCAAGGAACCCGTGCTCTTGTTCCTGGCATCCTTTTGTGTGGACTTGATGTTACTGTTACTGTTCCTGTTACTGTTTTGTCCACAGTATCTAAACCAGTGGCTCTGTCCTCTTCCTCTGAAAGAGTTCTGGGCTCTGCTTTCTACTTTGTTGTAGAAGTGGGCCGTAATAGGAGTTGCACTCATTTTGTTCTCATTGTCCCTCTGTGTAGAGCTAAACAGAGACAAAGACTATACAAAACAATTAAATACAGAAAATAAAAAAAGAATAATCATAAAATATGTCTTATGCAAGACTTAGGGATTTGAAGCCACCAACCAGCGTGGGGATAATTTTATCTATCCATACTCTTATCAATCCGGCTCATGCTGTTACTGTTTATTTTTCATTACCAAGGAAAGGTTTTTTTGTATATTAATTTTTTTTGTATTGTAATATGTTTTAAAACAAACATATTAGATTCAGAACAGGATTAGAACTGATTTATATTTACAGTGCTGCTTGAAAGTATGTGACCCCCTTAAGCAGTTTAGGTTTTTTGCTGTTTTACCATGGTTTTCTTAATTTATTATCACCAGTTTTTGTATAAATTCTGGTTTATATTTATCAATTGTATGTATTTGTTTAGAGGGAATTGTGTGGGTAGCCAAAAAATGTGTGTGTATGTGAAAAGTAGAATTAGTGTATGTACAAAAGTAGGTAAAGCCCCAGCTGTATTGGTAAAGTCAAGTAGGTAATAGATTCAGGTGAAACACTGAATTTGGGTGCTCAATTAATCAATTAAGCAGATCAATCAAACATCCTTAGGAAAGGGTTTGGGCAGCATTGATTAAAAGAGAGGAATGTGTACCCATACAGATCATCAATGCAGAGAGGATAGGAGACATCCAAGGCCATCAGGAAGAAGGGAGTGAGAGCCAGTCAGTTTGGGGAAAGCTATAAGACTATCTCCAAAAGATTTCAGCTCTATCCACCCACTGTAAGACAAATCATTTACAAATGGAGGGCATTCAACATGGCTGCAATTCTGCCTAGAAGTGGACCCCATCAAAATAACCACAAAGAAGCACCAGAAAAATAATAAATCAGGTAAAGACCAACCCCCACATTACCTCTAGAGAGTTGCAGATCTCTCTGGCAGCATCTGGGATAAATGTACATGCGTCTACAGTCAGACAAAAACTGAACAGACATCACATTCATGGGAGGGTTGCTAGAGGGAAGCCTCTGCTCTCAAAAAAGAACAAGGCTACCCATTTAAACTTTCCCTGAGAGCACTTGGACAAACCAGAAGCCTCCTGGAAGTCTGTCTGGACAGATGAGTTCAAAATAAAATTATTTGGTCATAATCAAAACCGCCATGTTTGGAGAAAAGCCAATACTGCCTCCTTCCAGCAGCGAAGCATGGTGGTGGAATTGTGAAGGTCTGGGGCTGCTTTTCTGCCTTCAGACCAAGATGACTTCACATTATCCAAAGAACCATGAATTCCCAGGGCTATCAACAAATTCTTGACCAGATTCTCTTGCCATCAGTAAGGGACGGTGAAGCTGGGCTAAAAATGGATTATGCAACAAGACAATGACCTAAAGCATTTCAACAAAGCTACCAAGGAATGGCTTAAAAGAAAGAGGACTCATAGTTAAATTATTTCTGAAATAGACGTGGGTTCTTCTTTTTCATGGGTGACAACAAATTTGTCCACGTCTGTAGTTTACCTTCAAGGTGACAACCCCACTAAAGGTTAAATAGCTGGGACTCCCCCATCAGCTTTTACAAGTGAAGAAACCTTTTAGATGAGAGGTGAATAGTCTTCAAGAAACATAAAAGTCCAGCTGTCTTTGACCCTAACACTAAAGACTACCATGGCCTGGATGAATGAGAACCTACACAGACATAAAGAATGTGTTGGTCTTTACTTTTTGTTGCACTTAGAGTGAAAAAAGCATAATTGTAGTCAGCTTGAGTACCATAACCTCACCTGGTTTACTGCAGCTGCTCTGCTCAACTGATTGCTGTGTGTGTGGACAGAGAAGCAGCGTGACTCTAAATGATTAAACAGAAAATCAATATATGGTTGTAAAAGAGAGAATAGAGCGCATATTTTTAAGTCACACTGGTGCTCCTGGTTGTAAAATTTAGTCTCATTGTCTCAAAATGCAACTAAATGGTAACAGTCTGGAGCCCTGTCTTACAAGCCTGAAGCCTAGAACTGTTGCATTTTGTTGTGGATTTAGTGTCATTTAGACAGCAGCTGGACATTATGATCAAATGCATCTCAAGTTATATATCATATGTCTTCATTGCCCTCAGCTGTCAATATGATTCCTAACAAGAACACCACACCTTAAAATACATCAGCAATGTCCTCCCTCTGTGTGTAAATCACAGCCTGTGTGAAGGTGGAATTAAATGAAATGGCACATAGTGAGACACCTAAATGTTAAATACAAAGTTGAGGGGCTGCTCTGGTTACAATATGCACCAAATCATAATCAGAGCAAATGAACCATAATATACATATTCAATAAAAAAAAACTGCAATTCCTTTCTGTTAATGTATTCATGTATTAATGTATGTATGCAATAAAGTAAAGGAGGCAATAAACAAAGAAACTGAAGGATCAGATTTATATCGAAGTGAGTCAGATGTGAGAGTGGAGAGATAAAAGGAAGAGGATGAAAAGATGTGTGTGTGTATGAGAGCATGTGTGCGGTCTGTTTAATGGGGAGGGGCAGGCAACATGGTGTGACAGTGAGGGTTAATCTACGTAAGCAGCTTTCATTCATAAAACTCATGAATTAGTGAGGAATGGGAGTCGCCCTCTGCACATGATGCTGAAGCCTGCTACGCAAAGCAGCAACAGAAGCAGTCACCAGTGCTCTGCTTTGGCATTCAGTTACGGCGTGGTGGGTTTAAAGGGGGCCTGAGAGAGGGAGGGACTTTGCAAGAGCCGCAGGAGCCTGGGAATCATCCTGCAGGAAGAAAAGGACAAACTAAAGCTGAGATACAGGAAAGAAACATGAAGGCTTCTTCAGCCTGCTGAACTGTATTTCTTGGAGAGCAGTGTAGTTTGGTGAGGATTCTGAGACAGCCCCATCCTCCTCCTCTTCATCTCTAATCTCTGCATCCTTATCTCCTCCTCTTTTGCTGCTGTTGCTGTCTGAATGAGTGGATGAATGAAGCAGGAAGTGTCTGATGCTGTGGGCTGAGGTCTTCCATGGCTGCCAGGTTGGTTTTAGCATCTCTCCTAATAATGCTGTGTCCCTAATCTCTACGTAGCTGATGCTCTGTGCTTGCAGTGGTGTATTTGTGTGTATTCAGGAAGGATGAGTCACCTTGCGTGATTTTACATCCCACCATGTCTATTGCATCAGATGGTTTAGCTTGGGTTAGTGAGACACAAGCTGCATCAATTTATTTTTTACACCACCATGCAGGATGATCACTGTGTTCTGCATCTGCAGACAGAGGACATTGTCTTGCTGGCTTACTCTGTCTGTGACTGCTGCATGAAGCAATATATGTATATCAAATTAACTATTAGAAGATATTTATTGTTGCTCTATATACATTCAACTTGCCCACAGGCAAACCATGATAACTTGAAAGTGATCAAGTTTGTCTGGAGCATTCTGTAATTTACAAGTATATCATATAGAGTAACACAGCAGTACAGCAGTGAGAAACTGAATCAGTGAGTGTTCCTGTCAAGCCAGTACTGACATCACACCATGTGCTTTTTTTCCAATGGCAGCAAACCAACTGTTGGTTAAAAAAAAAAAAAAAATGCACCGACTATTGACATAATAATGTCAGAATTGGCACAAAGGCTAGACTGACCTCTATAGCTTGGTCGTATTTCTAGTTTGACCTTTGAGAGCTGCAATGCAGGGGAGATGGTATCTTGCTTCACTCTGTAATGGGACTGGTCAGTGGTACCTGATGTTAAATGAGAAACTCTTGAGAGTTAAGGGAAAAGGAGAGCATTTAATTTCTTGTTCCATACTTAATCAACACAGTGATTTCTTCTAGAAATAATAGTTTTATCACATTTCATGTGCATTGGCTGTTTTCTGCGTAGCTGCAGGTGTTGTTATACACTCCTTGGTGTGTCAGACTTTCCTACTGAAGTGTTAGAAGAATACAATTTTACCAATACAGTGGAAATGTACATTTGAATTGCCCTCATAGTACGCATTGGACATCCCTGATTTGATATTAACAACACAATGAATCAGTCATTAATTTGAAGTTGTTTAAATGTGTGTATCGATCGGATTTCACAAGTCATCATGTTATCATCATGGATAGTAGTAATATTTCAGAGGAGTTGTTTTAAAGCTGCACCAATTACAAAAAAAAAGAATTTTTAAAATATTATTTATCCTACACTTTTTCATTTAGCCAGATATTAGTTTTTCTTAGGAGTTGGTGGAGACCAAAGGGTTAAAAGGAGAGTGCATATTGGACTTGCATTCATATAATATTTTCAATATTGTTTTTTTTTTTCCACTGACAAATATTGAGTAAATGTGTAACCCATGAATTCAACAAAAAACAATCTCTAAGCACTTTCTCTTCATTTCAGTAGTGCCACTAACTCAAATCAGAGCTCCCCTGCTTGCTCACCCAACCTACCAAAGCACAGCCTCTCATCTACTACCCAACTGAGCCCCGGCGCTGACAGCACAATGGTGGAAAAAGGTTCATCAGACCAGGCACTGGACCGCTCCCCCACCACGCCCGAACAGCAACAAACCACTCAGCACCAACGCACCTACTCCCAGTCTGTCCATCCCACCAACACCAGCACACGCACTGGTGGCAAGACCTCCAAGGTGAGCAGACTTAAGCAGGTTTGACATTAAAGTGTTTTTATTTTGTCACAAAAAGCAATACACCAATCACGTCAAGTAGAGATAAATCATCCTCTTTCTTGAAATAGTCAGACAGCGTTCCCAGCTCTGTTAGTAAATGCTAAAGTCATGTTGCAGAGGTTTTGTGTGTTATGTTATTTTGGACTGTATTTTGATAAGATCATGCTTAAGGTGAAGAAATGTGAAATACAAAGAAGTATAAGTTGTCCAAGTTATTTTTGGAATGCTTTAAGGCAGCAGTGTCTGGCAGAAACATTCAAGTTTGCTTGTCTAGCAAACACTGTAACTATAGGGGCCCTTTACTATCACTGGTTATGGTAACATTATCATGACTACATGAGCTGATGATGGAAGTGCTTGGCTAAAATACATTGAATAAATGATTGCTATGGTAAGTTTTTAAATAATAAGTGTGCATTTATGGCAGAGAGATGCAATCTAAAATCATCTTAATTACAAATGATTCATTGAGGTTTTTGATGTGAGGTGTAACTCATTTCATTTAATGCATATCTAAAACTAAATTCTATACTTAACTGCAGCAAAGACATACAATATATCAGGCCTATATGGTTGGTTATGAGAAAAGCAACATTTTTTTTGTTGGATTGTGCTTATCAATGTTAACCAGCAAAGCTTGATGGCCTGTCAACAGAGGGTGTATTAATCATAAATAGCCTTAATTATTTATATGAGCTTGACTTCTTTAGACTCTAGCTCCACTCAAAGATTGAATTCTCTCAGAGGCACAAGCCAAGTATGCTGTACTCCTCATAGTGTGTATGGTAGACAGGGCGTTTCACAAATCAGTTCAGTTTTGTGTATATCCAATCACTGATATAAAATCACTGTGTGACAGTCATTGTGGTGTATCCCAGTGTATCCTTATTTCTTTGGTCTCACAGTATCTCATACGCCTGCAATCACTTTTTGAGTGTTCAGTGTAGTATAATGTAGCCTTGATATATATCTTTTTCTCTGTGATCACTCGAGGCTCTGTAGTGTCCACATGATGAATTTTTTCATTAAAGAGGACTCTCCGCTTATATTGGAAACCGTCCTTACTCATCATTATTACAGAATCACAGTATCACAGACCTCTTGTGGTCAACACATAGTCAATAATTTGTCAAGTATTTTAAAACTTTCACAGGGGAGGAAGAATGTTCTGCTACTGCCACTGTCATTTTGTCAAATTTGATGACCATTTAGCAGTCCTTAAAACAAGCTCAGCAGGTACTGACACAATTATTTATTTGTCCTTTTATTAGTCTCTTCACCTGGGGTCACAGGTGTCTTATCAGATATTGGTAGAGCTGACATATGAGCATAACTTTTAAATGTTCAAAACAGAATCACCCACATTAACATTACTAATCATGGCTGTCTCATAATCATAACTTCATTCCATGTCAGTATTGTTACATCCAATAGTCTCACAAGCAGCATACTACAATGTCTATATTTATTTGAAAGTTGTCTCAATTTATTTTAATATTGAGTGATTAAACTTGAATCAGTCAAGTTTAACAGAGCTTAAATGTGTTCACACACCTGGCAAGTAAAAGTCTAATTTATTTTCTGCTATGGCTGTCATGTTTTCAGAAGGTTGAGTCTGAAAGAATTTGAACTAATACATATCTTGTTTGTGTGAATTTTTAATTCATGTGTGACCTGTGACTTTTAATTATGTAAAGCCAGCAATATCTGTTGGTGGTCAGAGGGTGTGTCTTCCCCTTCAGTATAGTCTTTATATTTTCAATATTTTGTGGTGTTGTACAACTTTACAATGTGTCTTGATGGCTGTCAGACAAGGTTGTACAGTTGACATTGCTCCAATTGTCCATGGCAGCTCCACTCCCCTTTGAGTGGCAAGCTATCAGATGAGTCCTCTGATTTGTTGTTGTTGTAGAGTAAGGCAGCTGCTTTTTACAAAGTCACAGTCATGTTTCCACACACCACTTCTCAGATGCTTCATTGCCATCATTCTCTGATCAGCACAGCATTGCTTGCTAGTGTCCTCCTTCATCTTTACGTATTAGTTTAGCTGAGTGAATTTTAAGAGTGCCCTCTGCTAGACCATAAAGCAAACTACTTCAGAGAGTCTGTTGAGTTTATAGAATAAATTTTGAATTTGAACAGGTCATTACAATTCACATAGTAAATGTTTCCCCTCTTTGGAACGGAAATTAGAAATTTCAAATAAAAAATGACAACACAGCTTCAAAAATTGTGCAAGAATTGCCCTGTATCCAACTCTTTAATTCATTTTGCAGACAGCTTAATAAACATATTAATCCATGGTAACATACATAATTATATATAAACACACACCTTAGACATTTACATATCCAATAGGCTTGCTAATTTTTATATTTGTAGTTTTAATATCCAACGTCCCAAAACTGTCCCCTCACATTTTCAGCTCTGTTAATCTATGATCTGTGTGTTTTCATCATTATTATTATTATTATTATTATTATTATTATTATTATTTTGGGCCTTTTTACCTTTATTCGATAGAAAAGTGAAGAGAGACAGGAAATGCAAGGAGAGTGAGCAGGGCAATGATGTGTAGCAAAGGTCCAGCCAGATCAAACTGGGGACAGGCTGCTCAGGGCATTAAACCCATGTGGTATGTGCCCTAACCATTCACCTATAGGGGCTACCTCCTCCTCACATCTGCACACCATCTGTTTTCTCTATTCATGGATATCATTCACATTCTTTGTTATACTTGTCTCATACATCCCTGATATCTCAGTCACGTTGCTCCACATCTCATGTCATATTCAGTGCTGTACAGAAGTCGATTTAGAGAGTTCACTGAAGTTGGACTGGCAATACGTGTCCTTTCCTCTGGTCATTTGAAGATTTTTTTTTATTAAAAAACAATGGGGAGATACAAGTTTCAGATTTGACTCTCCTGTCGCTCTTTCTCAATCTGTGCAACCAGTGATATAATAAACAAATGTAAGGTTGTATTGTAAAATAATATATACAGCATTTGAAAGCAGACACATGAGTTCACATGAGCCATCCCCCCACCCCCCTTTCTCTGTCTAAACCCAACCGGTTGAGGCAGATGGCTGCCCACCCTAAGTCCAGTTCTGCTCGAGGTTTCTGCCTCTTAAAAGGAAGTCTTTCCTTGCCACTGTCGCCTAGTGCTGCTCATGGTGGGATTTGTTGGGTCTCTAAATACCTATTTTAAAGAGTATGGGAGTCAATATCACTATAAAGTGCCTTTGGTGTCCTCATCAGAATCACTCAGTCATCATGACAATGTAGCAGAATAATTAAACTCTGAGGTCTTATTATAAGTGACCAAAGATTTTTCACACATATCAGTACAATAATATGTCTCTTAAAATGTGTTTCCTTCATTTTATACCATTTTTTTTCTTTGGATGTATGTGATTTTGGCATGTCCCACACACTGTTCTGCTAACTTCAGTGTGTGTAATAAGTGGTTAAATGATACTAAATCAATTTTTTTACATGGTTTTATTGTCACAACAAGTTATTTGATAAAACAAGTAATTTTGATGTATATCATATATCGTGTATCATGTATATTCTATTTTCATAATAGTATTGAACATTTTGCATGTGTCCCTGAAATTGCTGTCTACCCTGTCATTTTGGGCTAACTGCCCCTTTAAGAAACCAGCATTTTGTCTTTCTTCAATGGAGACTGAAACAGTGGCTAGTTGCAGAGTAAGTATTTACACTTATGTCTTGAAATTTTCAGCATATTAGGTGTGTAGTTAGATGTTGTCAAGCTTAACATGTCTACTCTGTCATAGTGAAATAAAAATTAATATAAAAACCTTTCAAAAATTCTAAATATATGTGTTAAACAGTACACAGTCCGCTTGCTAACTGAGTCATGTTGCTAAGTGAAGGTCCACCATGTACTCATTAAATGCTAACATTAGCCAAAAATGTCCACCCTGTCAGCAAGCCTTCCATGACAGGGTGGACATGGTTCATGACAGGAAGGACATTTGCATAGTTTAGGCCACATGCTGATAATGTTACACATATTACAACAGCTATTACAGACATTTTATAACAGTACATGCTATACATAGTATAGTATATCAGAGTATGCTCTACACCACTGGTGAACAAGCACCACACACCTTCTACTCCATATCACCCTCCAGAAGACACGACCCTGTGACCATCTGGGCCCACCTTGATCCAGTTCTGAAGGTAGTGAGAGAACGACACCCACAAGTCAGCATATTTCATTTTTTCAGCGACGGGCCTGCAACGCAGTATCGACAAAAGGGAAATTTCTTCTACCTCTCAACAGAACCCTACAAGTATGGCTTCAAAGAAATAACATGGAATTTCTTTGAGGCTAGTCATGGCAAGGGGGCACCAGATGGTGTGGGTGGGGCCCTCAAGAGGTCAGTAGACCGGATTGTAGCCCATGGAGGAGAAATTGTCCATGACAGGGTTGACATATTTTGCTGTTTGCGTGTACATTGTCTGCTTGCAGTTTATTTATAAAAAGTGTGGGAGCTTGACCAACATGCATTTCTAACAGCATAACATCTACTTAATACAATAAATGTGAAGTTAAATGGAAAATCTCAGCTTTTTTGGGGGGAAATTGGGAAGTCTCAAAGGCACCTTATGGTGATATTGACTCATGGTCTAGACCTGCTCTATATGGAAAGTGCCTTGAGATGACTTCTGTTGTGAATTGATGCTATATAAATAAAATTGACTGACTTGAAATTGACTTAATTTTAATATTTGATACTTTGAATTTAATCAACTGAATATAACAGGTGATCCCTGGTAGAAAATCATAAATGCTTGAATTTTTCTGAAAGGTGATGCAGCCACACATGTATGAGAAATTTTTTATATTACTCTTTAAGCACACTCTACCTGAGGACAACTGGATGTCGCTATAATGTCAAGAGCTTAACTTTGTCTCTCCAACTGTCATCTGTTTTCAAAATGTCTGGCAGAGATTGTGGAATGTGATTTCATGTCTTTAGAGTATCACAATGCACTCACTGCTAAGAGTGAATAACTACAAATTGTTTTATTGATTGAATTCTTTGTTTTTGTCTTTTGCCCTTTTTTTCTGCACTGGCCACCTCATCCACATTCTGGTGTGACCACAGAAAAGTCAGAGCTGGTACAATGTAAGTTCATTTGTTTTATCTACTGTCTATGTTTTGTGATGCTTTTATACCTGGATATGATTTACGTACATAGTTTAACATGGTTGTGATGGTTGATTGGATGAGTAGCTGAGCGTGTTTCCATTTGGTTGTTATGGAACACTGGGAAATCCAACAGAAATGCTTAAGGGTTTTGTAACAGTTATTTGGAATTAAATAAATATTTTTCTTTATTCTATGCATCACATTTGAACACATCAGGGTGATTTTTAGGCATTAGATGACTACTGTAAACAAATGAGACCATCAGCACACAAGAACATTATTGATTCTCACTCTACACACTAGAGGGGGTCTCCTGAAATGTTTCAGTGTGCAAAAAAAAGTGCAATGACAGAATGAACAGAGGCAAAGCCTTGAGAGTGTGTGGCACTGTAAAAGTTTAAAATGTCTTCAGTCTAGCAAAAGAGATCCCATAACAGAAAGTGACAAAAATGAGAAGAGATAGAAGCTAAGAGTAACAGCAGTTTGTGGTAGGGAAAAAAACAATTGAGGAAGACTCTAATCTGTGCGTGAATCTTTATTTGAATTTTTATATTTGTGTATAGTATATACTTGTGTGTGTGTGTGTGCTTGCAGCCTGTGCTGAATTTATGTGTGGATGGAAATTTCTGTAGGCTTCCATTCACTGCCAGTGTCATAGTTCACTCAGCTTGTATTTGGCTTTAGCAGAAAAGCAGGAGAACAGACAAAAAGAGACATTGTGCAGCTTACCAGTGTCATTCAAACTGCAGCTGGCTGAGAGACCGAATGATCCACATGTCCTTCTGTGTGAGCAGCTCAGGATGTGGGATGTAGTTTTTTTCCCCCTCTCCTTTAATGCTTACTCACATTCTTTTCTATATATATATTTAAATGATGCTTTTACTGTGATGGATAGGGTAATTTTTTTTCCAACTATTTTGTTATCTGCTATTTAAAAGTTCTCACTCCTCTTTATCTCTGAAAACAAAATGCATTCTGTATCCTTACAATAATAACCATAATAATTCCAACTACATACCTAACCCTGCATAACAGTACCTGTAGTTTAAACCCTAAAGCCATGTCTTAACCTTCTAAAACTTTCCAAGAAGTGAGGACCAGCCAAAGCGTCCTTTCAAAATGTGTCCTCATTACCAAGTTCTTACAATGAAATTGATTAATGTAGCCCAAGCATGAAGCGTGCAAAGGCCATATTGTAATTGCTCCGATTATAATTATTCCTGTAGCAAATAAATCACATTTTTGAGGGCCTAAACATGTTCAGAAACTCACAAAACTTTGCACACACATCAGACCTGGCAAAAAATGTACGTATTTTAAGGGTCTCACATACGGGTACTGCAAAATGGCTCTATAGCGCCCTGCTGGACTTAGTTTGTCCTAGAAAAAGGAAATTTGGACCACATATGTAACGTGCCCAGATATACAAAAAAGCCCCATGATGTCATGGCTTCAAATCTACAGGAAGTCGGCTCTTTTAATTTTAATATGAAAATTTTGCTCATTTTTGGCCATTTGGGGATGTTTTATTTGATCGTACTACTCCTACAGATTTTAATCATATTGACCTCAAACTTGGTCAGGATACACTTAATGAGTTTGTGAATAAAAGTTATTAAAATTTTGTTTTGATGTCAAATATTCACATGAATTTATAGCGCCACCTACAGGAAATGACATATTTTGTACTTTGACATGCTGTTACTAGCAGGTTGACCCGATCCACTTCAGATTTGGTCAGGAAAACCTTAAGGCCTTCATGATACCTTATTGTGAAAATTGTAGCAATACACTGAAAGGTGTGCCAGTGGTGCTGTGTCAAATTTTGATGTTTCGCCACGAACCAGGAAGCTGATGTAACTCATGCATACATTGTCCGAACTGCACCAAACTTCACACATTTGACAAGGGTCCTGGCCTGAGGACATCTATATGCCAATATTCAATTATAAACATAGTGCCCCCTACTGGCAACAGGAAATTAAGCATTTTTTATTTTCATGTACTTTATTTTGGTGCCATGGCAGCACCTCAGATTTTGATTTCTCACCATCAAGCAGGAAGTTGATGTAAGCCAAACAAACTTTGTCAAATTGCCCCAAATTTCACAGGTTTGACAACAGGCCTGCCCTGAACACATCTACATTCCAGTATACAGGTATAGTCAAAGCGCCACCTACTGGCAACAGGAAATGATGGGTTTCATCCAAGCGGGTTGAACTGATTCACCTCAAATGTGGTCAGACAAGCATTAAGATCATAATGGTGCTTTATTGTGAAGACTGCGAGTCTTCATGGGACGCCCTTGCTGTGGCACCATGGCGGACAGGAAGTTGCTGTAACTCCCAAATGCACTGTCCAATCTGTCCTAAACTTCATTTGATAAGCATCATGGCCTAAACACATCTACATGCTAATATTCAGCCTAGTCATAGCACCACCTGCTGGAAACAGGAAATGACATGTCAATGTACTCCTCCCAGCAACTTGACACAGATCTAATTCACATTTGGTCAAAGAGCAAAGAGGGGACTTGTCAAGTCTGAGGGCGAAAGGACAGAGGCTCAAACCCCTCTTAGGGTCTATCTGTGCAGGTGGCTGCCTTCGTCCATGATGGAAATGTGCAGCTGGTGTAGTAAGTCACTTTTGACTGATTCGCTCTGTGTCTGGTGGTAACGCGATTTTGAAAGCATGTCATACGACCTGCGGTGACCCCACAGCTGCAGATCCCCCGATGGGCGCAGAGTGGCAAGGGCCCATTCAACACTGCTTGCAACTTTAATTTATCTTTTTTCAGAAGCCAGCATATGGTGTGTGCATTTTTTAAATACTATTCTGTATATTTTGCAAAACAAAACAATTCCATTTCTGATGCTGTATTTCTGAGTTGAAACCCTGGCTGGCTAGGGGAAGGGGAAGTAACATAAAAACCAGGTGTCAAAGGTTTGTGGCAAAATCATAAACTTTTAATGATCCAAGTGGGACTGCAAAAACAACCAGCAAGCAACAATGAAACAACAAAAGATAACAAAGACCCAATGGATGCTACTCAAAGAAATAAATAAAACAACTAGATAACAAAAAGAGGACTCCACTCAGGAGCTGGACTAGTGGGGGGAGAATTAAACAAAACCCCCAGTCAATCAGTGCTCTACAAGCGCACACAGATGGATCAACGGCGTTCAAATTACTATCTTGGCACATTATTTTACCTCTGAAGTGTTAATTCATGCTAATTTACATTTCTAAATACTAAGGACACAGCATAAACGTAGTAAGTAATGTCTGTAAATCGGGGATCTGCCATATTGCGACTCTCATTAGATCTGTTTTATGTCAACAGTATGGCTGCCATGAATTTCATTAATCAGAACACGCTAAACATTATTTTGATGATAAATTATGTATAAATAAAGACGCAAAACACAGATTTATCGGCTTATTTTTTTTCCGGAAATACCGAAAAATGACACCAGTTTCCATGATGGATTACAAAGCCCCTATGAGGAGTAGAATCGCAAACAAGGGCTTGTTGTAAAGGCAAAATAGAGTGGAGCATGGCAGCTTCTATACAAATGCACTACAGAAATATTAATGAAAGTATCAGATGAGTACTTTTCCAGTCGCCCGCCATGAATGACGGCTTTATCTGGGTATATAGACTACTGACGTCACCAGGTACTACCACTACCTTTGCCCCGGGCAGCGGTCCAGCAGGAGGACAGGCCAACAGAGGATTCCACCAATCCTATACGATGGCTCACACAGCACAATTTGCACAACATAAAACCAAAACTGGTCAGCCACAAAGAAAGAGAACCAAAGTCAAGGGCCATAACGTCCTCAGTGTTTATTATTGATATATATATATATATTTTTTAATTTCATTTATTTATTCATTTATTTACATTTGCATCACAGTTACTCATTTAGCAGATGCTTTTATCCAAAGTGACTTACAAGTGAGGGACAACACTAAAGTTCCAGTACAGTAAGCAGTACCCTTAGCTAAGTACTAAGTAGTAAATCTGTTAAATATGACAAAGTGCAAGGAGATCAATAAAGAAGTGCATAGTAAGTGCTAGTTCAGCATGTTAAGCCCAGGACACACTAAAAAATCTTACCTGGTTTAGAAAATGTGAGAGACCGCACACACAATGACAAATAATGTCCAATTTAACAGTTTTGTTCTGATGGTGTGTGGTGTGCAACGAGAAGACCGACATGACACAGCTCACACAAACAGATTCTGTCCACCGACAACCAGTCTTGACTTGAAATCAAAATCAAACAAAACTTTAAAGTAAATAAACATGAAGGATGACAATATCTTCAGCTTGTTGTGCTTCTGTCTTCAATCAGTTTGCTTTCTGATTGGCTAATGCTCCGTTCCATGTGACAATTCACAGACTGTGTGCTCAGCGCTCACTCATAACAGGATATTCTGCCATAAATATTGAACATTGAACATTTATTGGAGCTGCCCCGATCGTCTCCAGAGCAGATCGGGCAGGGTAAAATCACTCTTAAAACACCTCATACAACAGGACAGTCTGGCAAGATAATTGTTAGAACCATCAGATAATCTGGCCTTTGCTGACTTTGATCGGGAGGGGGGGATTTAGGCCGATAATCAGCCCGATTATCTTTTGGTGTGTACCCCGTTTTAGGGTATTAGAGGTATCAGGACAGGAGGTACTCTTGTCTTTGAGAAATTCTTGATTTGCCTGTTAGTGATTGGCCTGTACCAAGAGTTGGGTTGTCTACTGAGTATGGTGGCCCTGAAGGTTAAAACACTACAATGTTTCAGAAAACACAACAACATTTCAGAAAACACAACATTTCACAAAACACTACAACCTTTCTCAAAATGGAAAGGGAGGACAACACTTCTTTGTGATAGACAAAACCCCTGTCAATTTACAGTTTATCCAGTGATAGAACTGAGCATAAGAATTCCCAAAATGATCATAGAGAGAGAAAATGAGCGTATAGGCTATATAATGAGGGCATGTTTTACTATGTTCCTACTTTTTGATTAAATCGTGAGCACGCAATAAGTTTAACACACTGGCTTTCTCACACTTTATCTGTGTGTCTAAACCTCACTAAACTGCTGCAGCTAGAGGGAAAGAGAGAGAGGTGGAAATATAACCTGTGCTGTCCTTCACCTGAAGAGTAGCATGTATTCTCGCCAGTTGGCACTGGCTTCAGCGCTCAGGGACCAAGCATCAGAGGCAATGAACAGTCAGTGCTGTCTTGTTAACTAATAATCAACTTAACATTGATATTATAAGTAGCCTGGATGCTGCACATTACATGCTTTGGGGATAAAGCCAATCTGTTGTGATAGTGCTCTGTATATAAACTTAGCTTGTGTGCACAAATTAATAAAACATAAGAATGTAGTAAAACGTGCCCTCATTATATAATCTATATACATATTTTCTCTCTGTCATATTTTTCATATTTTTTAATGTTATATTTTCTGAAATGTCATAATGTTTTCTGAATGTTTTGTTTTATGACCTTCAGGGCCACCATAACTGAGACAGGTATGGCCTGATTTTTTCATGTTGTATAATGCAAAGTGGCATGACTGGAAGACAGAAGCAACATGGCAACATTTGCATCACATTTACTCATTTAGCAGATGCTTTTATCCAAAGTGAGTTACAAGTGAGGGACAACACTAGTTCCAGTACAGTAAGAGACCCTTAACTAAGCACTAAGTAGTAAATCTGTTAAATATGACAAAGTGCAAGGAGATCAATTAAAGTATAAATGCTAGTTCAGCATGTTAAGCCTGGGACACACTAAAAAAATCTTACCTGGTTTAGAAAATGTGAGAGACTGCACACACAATGACAAATAATGTCCAATTTCACAGTTTTGTTCTGATGGTGTGTGGTGTGCAACAAGAAGACCGACAGCTTATACAAACAGATTCTGTCCACCGACAACCAGAGTCTTGACTTGAAATCTCACATGGTCAAACAAAACTTTGAAGTAAATAAACATGAAGTAAATAAACATGAAGGATGACAATATCTTCAGCTTGTTGTGCTTCCGTCTTCAATCAGTTTGCTTTCTGATTGGCTAATGCCCCGTTCCATGTGACAGTTCACAGACTGTGTGCTCAGCTCTCACTCACAACAGGATATTCTGCCATATGACTGGACCCAAGGAAATGGTGGATGTTGCAAAGAGAGGAAGGAAGGACAAACCAGTACAGATAGCAGACGCAGTGGTTCAACATGTAAAAGATAAGAACTGAGGACTGGAATTTAGATTATGCAAAAGCAATGTTTGCGATTTTGGAGAAATTTTTATCAAGCTGCTGTTCTTGCTAATGGTTTGAAATGGTATTTGATGGACTGGTTGAGAAATGGAAAATCCCAAGTCTGGATGTCTTCTCTAATCGTTTGTCGCTTATCTAGCCAAATGGCATCTGATTAACTGAGATTGATCCATTTGAAAATATACTGGAGTGGAGGAGCAGGTGAGGAGGTCAGCACAGGAGGGGCAGAGACTGTTTGACAGTTTGCAGGTGAGTGACGTGGTTGATGAGTCCGGTGAAGACTGCAATTTCAGGTGAGAAGATGGCTGAGGAAGCCACGGAGACTGGCTGAAGTAGGCAGCTGCCGTGGTGAGGGAGAAGACATAGAGCAAAGCATGAGGAGAGAGCCAGGGTACTTGAGCAGACCTATACACAGAAAGACTTGGATAGAAGATGCTGTTGGTCCCTGATTAGCGAAGCCTTAGCTTGACGCTCAACTCCATTTCCTCTGATGCACACCATCGAAGTAAAAAATTGCTGGAGAGAAAGAAATCAATGCATGAATGAATGGTGCACTGGTGAGAAGAATCAACATTCTCTAGCATTTGGTTGGTGCAATTGACAGCTATTGACAAGACCAAAATCACCAAAATCATTCTGTTAAATTGTTTCATTAGATTGCCAAATGCACTTGCTGCTTGAAATGTTAGTTCTGCATATAACTTGAATCAATGACTATATATGTGTGTGTGTGTAGCTGGGAGAGAGGAGAATGTGGGTTTCTGTTGGACGTTTGAGCTGTATCCTTTACTGATTTTTTGAGGTGGTTGGGGATTGGGTTTGTTTGGGAATGCCAACTAAAACTAACTTGACCCTCATGCTGGGTGGCAAGGCATGCTGGGTGGCAAGGTGGTGCAGTGGTTAGCACTGCGGCCTCACAGCAAGAAGGCTCCACGTTTGACCCCGGGCCAACTGGGGAGTTAGCTTCTTCCCACTGTCCAAAGACATGCAGGTTATATTATGAATATGAATATGAATATGAGTGTGAATGGTTGTTTGTCTCTATGTGTTGGCCCTGCAATAGACAGGATCCCCCCACCTCTTGCCCAATGTCAGCTGGGATAGGTTCCAACCCCCCCGCAACCCTTAACGGGTAAGTGGTGTAGATAATGAATGAATGTCCCTCATGCTCTTTGGTAAGTGTATCTATTTGGCCCTGACTGAATTTCAGGCTGCAATACTCCAATGAGTGAAATTCTGGCATCAAGTTTTGAAAGTTTATTTATTATTATTATTTTCAACCTAAATGAGTAAATCGCTGAACTCCGTACAGCATGCTGGCATCAGAGATGTGATTGGTGTTGAACCTGGGCTGGTGAGTGAATTGGGATGCAGTTTTCTGAGATTTGGAGTGGACTTGGCTTTGCCCTTATTTATACTGTGTTCTCTTTGTTCACATCACGTCTTTGTTCACGATGCAAAGCCCCCCCTAAAACCCTCATTTATATATATATATACTTATATATATATATACTTTGGGTTTATATTAGAAGAGGGATGTGTTGTTTGGTCAGCAGTCTAGCAGCAGTATGCTGCAATCATGTGCCTCACACAGTCTCTCACATGAGAGTGTGCACCAAGATTTGTGGTTAACGATTAATTCATACATGTGCTGCGGCCCTTTAGAATAGAATAGCAATAGTCTTTACTGTCATTGTATAAGCAATATACAAGATTGGTGGAGCAACTCCCATCAGTGCTTAAAATACAAAAAAGGGTAAAAAGTACAGTTTTTGTGTATTCATGCAGCTCCAGGTGTTCAAAGAGAGTCCACTCTGTGTTGTTACAACAATCCTGCAGCTGGCAGAGTTCTCCCTCAGGTTTTCACAGTTCTCATTGGTGGCTTTGTTCTTCTTATGGGGGGGTTTGTATGCTGGGATCATGAGCAGTGAGATGTGGTCAGACATGCCCAGGTGGGGGAGAGGTTCTGTTCTGTATGCCCGCTTCAAGTTTGAGTAGACCTAGTCTAGTGTGTTCTTGCCTCTGGTGGGACACTGCATTTTGCACAAACTTAAGAACAGTCTCTAAACACACCTGGTTGAAATCCCCAGCCCCAATGACAGCGCCTTCAGGATGACCCTGCTGGTGCCTGCTTATGGTGTCATATAGCCAAGAGAGAGCTGTGCTAACATTAGCCTCGAGTGGAATGTAGACAAGTAGAAAGGCCTGCACATGACAGTTATTAATTCTAGTTCAGGGGAGCAGTGGGTGTAAATAACTCTGCTGTTGGTACACCAGTCTTGGTGTACATGAACGCAAAGTCCTCCCCCTCTGGTCTTACTGGAGCTGCTGGTCCTGTTGAAACGGTGCATGGAGTGGCTACTTAGCTGGACTGCAGCGTCCGGGATGAGCAGGTGGAGCCATGTTTCTGTGATTATAGTCACACAACAGTCCTGAACGTGTTTCTTCCCCACCATTTGCAGTTCTAATTCCTCCGTTTTGTGGATGACAGATCTGGCATTGGTTAGGAAGATACTTGGTAGTGCAAGTCTATGAGGCTGCCTCCGTAGCTGGGCCAGCAGGCCCACTCTACATCCTCACTTCTGTCTCCACTCCCTTCCCTGTCTGCACCGCGTCCTGGACCCGGCAACAAACCAGGGAGAGCCTGGTGGTCTCACTATGTCCAGTGGTATGTTGTGAGACTGCTGGAAGTCCCATGTAATGTCTGTCCGACAAGCGAATCCATCCCACAACTTTGCTTGGGTATATGATACTTTTATGCCATTCACTCCGTCGTACATACACATCCACACCCCCATTATCACAAACAAAAAGCACCGAAGTAGAGAGCTCAGAGCCACGGTGTACTCGCGCACCGTCATCTTGATGCCAACTGTAAGCTTTAGCTGTAATTTAGCAATATTCTTATGCATTTTGGGTGAATATCGTTTAAATATTTGTTACTCACACTACAATGGCATGGTGTAGGAAAAAGTTAATTTCATCAAAAGCACTGACAAAACATGCAAACTCCATACAGCACTGGGCAGGGCTCCAGCTAATAATGAAACTTCCTCTACCTAGCTTGGCCACAAACAATCTCCTACACTGCCCCCTGCTGGCGAGTGTAATAATACATATTTGAACAAAAGAGCTAAATTTTATAGTATGTTATTGAATAAATATGACTGAAAATGTACCTCCCCAAACACATTTAACTACACGTCTCATACATTACATGTTTTCCTCAAACCTGTCTCCTGAGAATCATATTTATATATGATGAAATAAAATACTACCAGGATAGTTTTAATAGAATAGAACAGAACAGAACAGGCTTTTATTGTCACTGTACAGTTCAATCAGAAAGACACGAAGAAAGAAAATGATGAGACCGATATGAGGGAAACATGAAAAGGTGATTTTATTGAGACAAGCAGATTTTTGGCGATTAGACCCCGGCAGGAAGAGGATCGCCACGGACAGCTGGTGAGCCTGGCCGTGGCTTCCCACAGGCTGAGAACTCCCCCCCCCCCAAAAGAAGTAAAAGAAGGGTACCATACCTTGCAGGGGATGCTGCAAGGGGAGATGAGCGATGGGGCCTCAATGCGGGGAATGCGGGAGATATGGGACATGCGGGGCAATGCGGGAAAAGGCTGAAATGCGGGACTGCGGGGTGATGAGAGGAAGAACAGGAGTGAAATATTCCTCAAAATCTTGAAGTGGGAAATGCGGGAATGCTGGATGGATGCGGGAGAGGCCTTAATGCGGGGAATGCAGGAAGGATGCAGGAGAGGCATTAATGCGGGGAATGCGGGATAGATGCGGGAGAGGCCTTAAAGCAGGGAATGCGGGAAATGCGGGATGGATGCAGGAGAGGAAAGGATAGTGCCACCACCACCAGTAAATGCAATGATTACGTACCGTTAGGTTACCAAAGACCGCTGGGCAGCCAAAACTGAAGAGGAGTCTGGACGAATGTAAGAGGAGAATGTAGAGGAGGACCAGCGTCCCATTTGCTGGAGAGAAGCAGTGGATATCCCTTGTGTTGCAGCCGATGTGGCTGTGCCTATTGTAAAGGAATGGCCTGAATACAGCTGAGGAGACAGATTACATTTAAGGAGAACCTTTTTGAAGAGATAATAGAACCATGCGTTTGACATGGGGTGATAGCTGGGTGTTAGGAACAGAGGGGAAGGAGAATTTGTGGAAAGGCGAAGACGGACATAATTTGCCATGGCCTTGAAGGGAGGTGATTATTATGGAGCAGGAACTCTTTACCTTAGAATGTTTGATGAATAAACTGTAATGACTAGGATGCAATACGAGATCTGAAAAAGAAATGTCTCTTACAGGGTTGTAGGAATTTGAGGGAGAAGTGAATTCACTAATTCTTAAAAAGCTGTAAAATGCTAGTAGGAAAACACAGATTAAAAGTGAATTGATGTATGGGGAAAACAGACCTTCTCTAAGCACAGATACTAAATTATGAAGGACTTGAATTGTGATGGGACGTCTATTATCGGGAGTAGAAGGAAAGCATTTAGAAATTCCTTTTAACATTAGTTTTATTGCTGGATTGGAGAACAGGCTGGGGAAGGAGGGGTCAGAGCACTTAACATTGAATTGAATGCCGGAAATCAAGCCGCGAATATATTGCGTCTTGAAATGGCGCACGTCAGTACAATAAGCAATGAATGCACACACAGTATTGATGTGGATTGGCATAATGGGAACGTTGTGAGAGCTGCAGAACATTGCAAAAGTAACCCAGGCAAAATCATACATTTTCAACGTTGAATCTGCTAAACCTCTCTTCATATAAAACCTGGCTGACTCTAAATAACTGTCAAGGGGATCCCTACTCAAAATAGGACTAGTTCTTGAAGCGGAGGGACAGGTGTAGGATTGGGACTGGCGTCCGGGCAGAGAGTGCGGAAGATCTGAAATTTAAAACGGCACAGAGAGTCAGCGATGATGTTGAAATGACCGGGCACGTGACGGGCTGTTAGAATAAAGTTATGCGTGACTGCTAGCCATGTGATACGTCTCATAAAAGGCATGATCGCACCTGATGACAAACGCCCCTTATTTATGACGTTGACCGTTGCTTCGTTATCGCACAGGATCAAGATTCTTTTGCGCTGCCAGAGATGCCCCCAAATATGGCAGGCAACTGCTATGGGGTAAATCTCAAACAGCGCAGAGGACTGCTCATGCTCGGGGAACGCCGTGGGCCAGCTGCTGGCGAACCACTGCCCCTGAAAAAAAAAACCCAAAAGCCACAGATGGAGCCGCATCCGTGAAGAACTGCAATGAGTCGGATGAGTGCATGATATCGTCGTAGAAGGAGGAGATACCATTCCACTGGTCTAACAGGGTTGCCCAGAATTTTAAGTCTGAGTGGCAACCTTCATCTAGTGAGACGAGGTTGTGCAATTTAGGAACAGAGGAAGCCAGGGTGAGAAGCCTAGAAATAAAGGAGTGCCCCTGCGGAATTACGTGCATGGCAAAATTAAGATGGCTGAGGAGAGACAATAACTGCTGTTTGGAAATGATTACAGCCGCTGAAAAAGACTGCGTAATTTGGCAGATTCTCTGTAATTTGTCTTCGGGAAGCGAAGCTTTCATGTCGCAGGTGTCCAGAGAAATGCCCAAGAACTCTAGTTTTTTTGCGGGGCCTAATGTTTTCTCGTCCGAGAGTGGCACACCGAGATGGCTGAACATTTTTCTCAGTTTTAATAGAGAGGAACCGGAACTATCGTTTGGAGGGTTAATTACCAGAAAGTCGTCGAGGAGGTGGACTACTGCTGGGAGTCTCACAATGTTTAGGAGAACCCAGCAAAGTGCTTCTGACACCGAATTAAAGATGCATGGACTGCTCCTACACCCGAACGTCAATGTAACGGCCAAGTAAAACTTGGCATCCCATTTTACGCTGAAACAATGCCACTGGGACAGATGAATGGAGATGATTTTAAAGGCATCTGTGATGTCTGCCTTGGATAGCCATGCACCTTGACCTGCTAGTTTGATCAATTTAATGGCGTTATCAACGGTTGCGTAATGCAGGGAAAATGGCACCGGAGGAATGAGACTATTAATGCTACTGACAGGGCCGGAGTGGGGAGCTGACAGATCGAAGATTAACCTTTTCTTTCCTGAATATTTTCTAGTGGCGATGCCTACCGGACTGGAATGAAACACTGGAAAGGGAGGGGAGTCGAACGGACCGATGATGTAACCTTTATTTTCTCATATATTTATTTATTTATTTATATATTTAATTCTTTGTTAAGTAACTGGGACACAGTAGCGGGATCTTTGATGGCTTATTGAAGATTTTTTGCTACGAAGGTGGAGACCGGGGGAGATAGGATGCCGACCCGAATGCTCTGGGAGAGGCCGGTGAGCAGGTAATCCATAAAGACAGAGTCTGGGTGCGAAGACAGTTCTGCTGCCAGTGCTGAGATATTTATGGGAGTAGATCGGTGTATGCTTAAAAAGTTTGGCCAAGTCTCCTGCCGGTGGCGGGCTGACCAGGCCGGGATCACTCGGCGAGGGCATACTGATCGAGGATGGGCCTCCTTGCCTGCGCTGCAGATGTGAAGAAACATATCCAGGACAGCCCAGTTAAGGTGGGTGTTGGACTGGGTGATGTACAAGGCTGCTTTACTAGAAAAGGCTTTATGGTACTGATAAAATATGTTTTTCCCATATTTGAGGTTGAGGTCCCCGATTAGAGCTAGATAGGTGTCTACTTCTTGTCTCCTGATAGACTGAGCATATCACGTCTCTTTAGATCCCGAAAGCCACGAGAAACTCCCTGATGGATAAATCCCTTGCTAAACGAGGATCAGCAGATTTGATAACGGTAGATATGTTTCCGGTATTGCAGATTTTTTTATCGCACTCTGGCAGGAGCGGCAGGAGTGACAGGAGCGGCGGGGTTCATGGAAGCTGCGGGGGCGGAAGAAGCCCCGGCGGGTGGACTAATGGCAGCGATGCGCGTGGGAATGGCAGCTGACACCGGAGTATCAAGGGGTTGACTGCAGGAAGTAGAAGGTCTGGACGGATGGGACTGTCTGCGTTTGGGAAGTGGAGCCACTGATTTTTTGGGGTGTTTGCAGCCACGCTGATGCCTGGAAGTATCCTCGGCAGGAGGAGAAGCCTCAGGGGAATCACTGACTGCAACGAGGCTTGCCAATTCGCGAAGTTGAGACAAGGTGAGCCCCGGCGCCGGAGGGATGCCTTGAGCTCTCAGCTGGGAATCTAGAGCCTCATATTCCCTCAGGGCCGGGATGGAACTTGCGGATGCTAGGCGAACGCTTTTGCGCTGAGGTCTGGGGGACTGCGCTGCATCCAGCTGAAGTTCCCCAGTCGGATTGACATGATCGACCGGCTGAAAAAAATGCAGCCGAGTGCTATGATGAGCCAAGAAATTTTACAGGGAAGGGTAGCTCGCGCGGTTTCATTGCTGAAAGACAGCTGAATGACAGCAGGGAGAGAGAACATTTTAAACTTTGACAGCTAACCAATGATTGCTCAAGAGGCGAGCGTGCTTGGTTGTGATTGGCTGAGAGCAGGGGAGTGCACTGATCAGTGAGGGAATGGAGCGTCGGGTTTAAAGAGACAATAGGGGAAAAAGTCTTTCTGACTGAACTTCCGCTAAGCTTCATTTAAGTACAATGAAATTGTGGGTGCTCCATGAAGGCCAACAGTGCACTATTGAAGAAATTAAATACAATAAGAAATATAAATGTAAAATGTACACAAATAATACAAGTATACAAAAATACAAGAATTACAAAAATTTACATTAACGTTTACATAAATTTACATACACACATCAGCACACGATTGTGCAAGAGTGTCTAGGACACTTTAAGGTGCAAGGTAGATGGATAGTATCCTAGGCTCTGTGTGTGTGTGTGCGTGTGTGTGTGTGTGTGTGTGAGAGAGGTGTGGTGTTGGGTGTTGGGTAGGGGGTGGGGGGTATGGTGGGGTATGGTCAGTGTTTGTTTGCGGTCCTAATGACCCAGGGGAAGAAGCTGTTGGTGAGTCTGGTGGTGTGGGACTTGATTGACCTGAAGCGCCATCTGGAGGGCAACAGGTCAAACAGGTGGTGAGCGGGGTGTAAGGGGTCTCCTGTGATGGCTGGTTTTCCTGAGGCAGCAGGATCTGGATATGTCATCCTACAATTTGCAAGATCCAGCAGAACAAACTACTTTGAACAAACTACTCTCTGTCTTAGGGGGATGACTGCTCAGACAGTCATCAGACTGTTTTACTGAGACAGAGGATCATTGTTTGGAATTAAGTAACTTCATAACCATTAGAAGGATAAAGTCTGTTTTTTTCTCTTTGGGATATTTGAGAGGACAGCTCACTTCACTTCCCTGAGAAAACATTTGGGGTTTTAAGTATTTACTCATAAGGCTGTTGCTGCTGTCCCACCAGGAGGCACATGAGTGTGTTTGTGTGTGTGCAGTGATGACCTGAATTACAGTTTTTCACAGCAGAAACAAAATGAAGCAAGGGAAGGCAAATACAAATGAAACAAAGTGGCACAAGGACAAAAACATGAGACAAGACAAAAGACAAATAAAAAGAAGAAAGATGATGCAAGTGCAGAATCAGTGTTTTTCATCCCTGGACTCAGAAACTGAAACAAACTGGGATCATGACTTGGAGCAAGAGGTAGAGCACCCAGCCCAGTGGCAGCAGTGTTACTGGGACCCAAAACAGGTCCCTACTGTAAGTCACTCTAGTCACTTTTAGAGTCGTCTGGCCAACACCAGTCTCCTCTAAAGTTATCCAGCAGCTGTTAAGTAGACTACGTGAGAGCTTATTTTTCCTCAATCTCAGAATTCAGTACAAATAGATTATAGTTACAGACTATAACAATTTGCTTCCACCAGATCACTTTGCTCATTTTACCTGCTGTTAGTTCACCATGGTAGTTTGATCATTCTTACATTCCTGTTTATTTTTATTTCACATTTTCACACTATATATATTTGCTTTAGTAATCAATAAATTGGAAATATATATATGTAGACCCAGCAATTTTGTGTGTTCCTCTGCAATGGTGAGCCAGATCCCTGAATCAAGAAATCATGATCTTAGATATCAGACTGATTAAAATTTACGGTGTGGATATTAATACAGAATATTGATATAGACTATTAACCTTGATCTTTAATTAAATTAATATCCCCGATTTCCATTCCAAAATTGGATGGTGGTGCCTCATAAAACGAGTGTAAATTTTCCAATGATTATTTTGTGCATTTATGCAACACCCAATAATAGTGCAATAAACCATGCATTGTCCTTAAAGTGCATTCATGCAACATCATTTATACAGTCCTTTTTTGTAGTTGGAAGGGGATACTGTGTGTAGTGGAGTGTGGCAATGTGATGCAGCAATGCAGAGTCCAGTTCGGGGGTGGGGTGGGGGGGTGTTAGGGACAGGAGAACAGAGCATAATGCAGATTCCATATAAAAATATAAGTTGGTATCAGTATCAACAGGAATTCAAAAGTAATTAGATAGTGGTCTGATAAAAGGGGATTCTGTGGGAAAACTATTAGATTTTCAATATCAATTTCATAGGCCAAAACAATTTTAAGAGTATGATTAAAACAGCGTGTAGGTTCATTTACATGCTGAGAGAAGCCAATAAAGTCCAATAATGAACTAAATGCCGAGCTAAAGCTGTCATTCTTGCCATTCACTGCCATGTGAATATTAAAGTCACCTACTATAATGACTTTATCTGTTCTAAGTACTAAACTTGATATGAACTGAGAATTCAGATAAGAAGTCAGAGTATGGGCCAGGAGGGCAGTAAAGTATGACAAACAGAATTGGCCTTAGTGTTTTCCACTTTGGGTGAGACAAGCTAAGAACAAGACTTTGAAATGAATTATAATTGAGTTTAGGTTAAGTGTTAATTAATAGACTGGAATCAAAAATGGACGTAACTCCACCTCCTCGGACGGTGTCTCAGGGGATGAGAGTATTAATATGACCTTGGGGGGGGGGGGGGGGGGGGGGTGTATGTTAACCTTCAGGCTAACATACTCATCCTGACAAAACCAGGTTTCAGTTAGACAGCATAAATGAAGATCAGACCAGGTATCCCCCAGAAGCTCTTCCAATGATCTACCAAGCCCACATCGTTTTCTGGACACCACCTCAACAGCCAGTGGTTGACTGAAGACACGCGGCTATACATGCCATTACTGGTCAGATGGGGCAGGGGACCAGCGAATACTACAGCATGCAACACTGACTTTGCAAAGTTACACACCGACTGCACATTAAGTTTAGTGACCTCCGACTGGTGTAGTTGGGGGTCATTAGTGCCAACGTGAATAACAATTTTACCATATTTACGCTTATCTTTAGTCAGCAGCTTTAAATATGATTCTATGTTGCCTGCTCTGGGCCCCAGGAATACATTTAACTATGGTAGCTGGAATCGCTATCATCACATTCCGCAAAATGGAGTCGCCAATCACCAGAGTTGGCTTCTCGGCGGGTGTGTCGCTAAGTGGGGAGTACCTATTAACATGAACTGGGTGGTGATCAACAGTGGGCTTGGCTATGGCTACACCTGTCCTTATGAACAGTCACCCAGCCAGCCTGCTTTACTGGCTGCTTGGGAACTACCAAGGGAAGGCTAACAGGAACTGTGCTAGGTTGGTCCATACCAACTACTGGGGGCTGTTTAGCATTACCTGCTGAATTTGATTCCATTGTGCAGAGCCAGGTCTCTAATTCGCTAAGCCTTGCAAGCACAGCAAACAAACTACATCTATTACACATACCGTTTCCAATAAACAAGGCAGAGGAGTAACTAAACATCTGACAGGCAGAGCAAGAGCAAGAGGGAGAAGGAGAATGAGAAGCCATGGCTAGTTGTTAGGCTAAAGTAGCTAGTGTAGATTAGCGTGAAACGGTGGTGTGGTAATAGCGAAAAAGTCACAACCCAAGAAGAAGGGCCTATAAGTGATTTAGCAACTACTGATTACATTAAATGTGCAAGTTGGTGATTAAGACAAGGATATGGTGTCGGTAAAGGAAAATTATCTAAACTGAGACAGACAGCAGAGCCTCTGTCTGGTGGAAGTTCATTTTGAGTCTCTGGGGAAGTTTAGCTTCTTTAAGTTTCCTCAGGTAGAAGAGGTGCTGCTGAGCTTTCCCTATGTCTGAAGTGGTGTTTTTGCCCCGAGACCAGTCCTCAGACACAATCATGCCCAGAAACTTTAAGTTGGAAACCCTCTCCACTGCCTGATTTCCAATGCAGACTAGTGGATGGCTGTGCTGCCCTAACCTCCAGAAGTCCACAATCATTTCCTTCATCTTTTTATTGTTCAAAGTCAGGTTGTGGTCACTGCACCATGCTGCTAGATGTTCAACCTCTCTCCTATATGCAGTCTCATTGCTCTCTGTAATGAGTCAGAGCACTGTTGTGTCATCTGCAAATTTTATGATGTACTTAGATGGGAAGGAGGGGGAGCAGTCATACAGGTTTTTATTGGTGGTGCCAGACGGGCTGGTCTGAGTACTTAAGAAACTGGGATTTCTCTGCACAACTATTTCCAGGGTTTATGGAGAATGGTCTGATATTGAGAAAATATCCACTGTGCATACAGCTCATCAAACCTTAAAGCAGATGGGCTACAGCAGCAGAAGACCGCACCGGGTGCCATTCTTGTCAGCTAAGAACAGGAAACTGAGGCTACAATTTGCACAGGCTCACCAAAATTGTACAATAGAGGATCAGAAAACTGTTGCCTGGTCCGATGAGTCTCAATTTCTGCTGTGACATTCAGATGGTAGGGTCGGAATTTGGTGTAAATAACATGAAAGCATGGATCCACCCTACCTTGTTCAGGGTGGTTGTGGGGTTGTAATAGTGTGGGGATATTTTTTGGCACATTTTGGGCCTCTTTTATTGTATTGTTGCTGACCATGTCCATCCTTTAACGACAACAGTGTACCCAACTTCTAATGGCTGCTCCCAGCACGATAACACGCCATGTCACAAAGCTCAAATCATCTCAAACTGGTTTCTTGAAAATGACAATGAGTTCACTGGGGCCGAGGATGTGAGGACCCTCTTGTAATTGCTATGTTTTTTTGTTTTTTTTTCCTTCTTCGTGCAAATAAATTGCATTTTGGAATGGCTAAAGATGCTCAAAAACTCATTAAACATTTTTGGGTCTCCATGCGTCAGTGTGGCCAAAATGGCTTGATAGCACCTCGTGCAAAATTTCAACAAAGTAGCCTCAGCCATACGTTTCATCTATATGCAGTAACAGTTTGAAGTTTGAACAGACCTTCTCATTCACTGGTTTTTCTCTATTTTTATTATTTTCTACATTGTAGATTAATATTGAAGACATCAAAACTATTAAAGAACACATATGAAATTATGTAGTAAACAAAAGTGTGCTTAACAAACCAGAATGTTTTATAGTTTAGATTCTTCAAAGTAGCCACCTTTTCCTCTGATGACACCTTTGCACACTTTTGGCATTCTCTCAATCAGCTTCATGAGGTTAGGAATGGTTTTCCAACAGTCTTGAAAGAATTCCCAGAGGTGCTGAGCACTTGTTGGCTGCTTTGCCTTGACTCTGTGCCCCAACTCATCCCAAACCATTTCAATTGGGTTTAGGTCAGGTGACTATGGAGGCCAGATCATCTGACACAGCACTCCATTACTCTCCTTCTTGGTCAAAAAGCCCTTACATAGCCTGGAGGTGTGTTTAGGGTAATTGTCCTGTTGAAAAACAAATGATAGTCCCACTAAATGCAAATCAGATGGAATGGCATGTCACTGCAGAATGCTGTGGTATCCATGCTGGTTAAGTGTGCCTTGAATTTTGAATAAATCATCAACAGTGTCACCAGCAAAGCACCCCCACACCATCACACCTCCTCCTCTATGCTTCACAGTGGGAACCACACGTGGAAACCATCCACTCACCTTTTCTGCGTCTCACAGAGACATGGCAGTGGGAGTAAAAATTTCTAATTTGGACTCATCGGACCAAGGCACAGATTTCCACTGGTCTAATGTCCATTCCTTTTCCCGTTTCTTGGCCGAGACAACTCACTTCTTGTTGCTCTTCCTCAGTAGTGGCTTCTTTGTAGCAATTGAACCATGAAGGCCTGATTCACACTGTCTCCTCTGAACAGTTGATGTTGAGATGTGTCTGCTGCTTGAACTCTGTAAAGCATTTATGTGGGCTCTAATCTGAGGTGCTGTTAATTAGCTGTTTCTGAAGCTGGTAACTCTAATGAAGTTATGCTCTGCAGCAGAGGTAACTCTTGGTCATCTTCTCCTGAGATGGTTCTCATGAGAGCCAGTTTCACCATAGCATTTGATGGTTTTCGTGACTGCACTTGAGGTTATATTCAAAGTTCTTGAAATTTTCTGGTTTGACTGACCTTCACATCTTAAAGTAATAATGGACTGTTGTTTCTCTTTACTTAGTTGAGTGGTTCTTTTCATAATATGGATTAGAACAGTAGTCGAAAAAGGTTATTCACTGTATAGAACTGTGTACCAAACCTACCCCTACACAAACACAACTGATGGTCTAAAACACATTAAGAAGGCAAGGAATTCCACATTAACTCTTGACAAAACACTCAATCTGTTAATTGAAAACCATTCCAGGTGACTACCACATGAAGCTGACTGAGAGAATGCCAGAAGAGTGCAAAGGTGTCATCAAAGCAAAAGGTGGCTACTTTGAAGAATCTAAAGTATAAAACATATTCTAGTTTGTTTAACACTTTTCTGATTTACTACATAATTCCATTTGTGTTCCTTCATAGTTTTGATGTTTTCAGTATTAATCTACAATGTAGAAAGTAATAAAAAAGAAAAATCACTTTATGAAAAGGTCTTCTCAAACTTTTGACTGGCACCGTATGTGAAATTTGTTAGGCTCATGTAACATCCCAAGCCTTACAAGAAAGTCTATTGAAGCCATTGTCTTAACCAAACAGGAAGTCCGTTGTAACTCACATATACAGTACACTGTTTAATCTGCCCCATACTTAAAATGTTTGTCCCACCCTGAAGACATCTGCATTATAATATTCAAGTATAGTTAAGTGCCACCTACTAGGAACAGGAAATTACATGTTTAATACTTTAATGTCTCCCCCCCAGCTGGTTGACCAGATCCATCTCAAATGTGGTCAGACAAGCATTAAGACCATGATAATGTTTTGTTGTGAAGACTGTGAGTCACTGAATTTCAATGTTTCACCATCAAACAGGAAGTTGGTGCACCACTTTCTGGTAACAGGAAGTAAATCTTGCGTGACGATCATCATTTAATTCACATGAAATTTTCATGGTCTGGTCTTCAGTTGATACACACCAACATAATGTATGTTTGGTGTGTTTTCTAGGGCTGCATAGTGGACACAGGAGCTGGTACAACATAAGCAATATGTTTTACTCAGTCACGCAGTGTACATACATCCCCCAAACACCCCGACATGTGTGAAGGCGTGAGGGCCTGATTGATGCTGCTTGCAGCTTTAATATTTTAGCATTTTTGCTGAAATTTAAGGACATCTACATTCATGCAATTTTTGAATACAAATTTTTCAAAGTTGAGTTTTCTGGCCAGCATGGAAAAATAGTGAAAGATTATTTTCTGCCTATGTGGGTGTTTTGTGTGCAAGTGTACAGAGACACATTTTCTATTGTTGTTCCTATACTTTCTCTGCAGGTACTGAGTCCCACCTACAAGCAACGCAATGAAGACTTCAGGAAGCTGTTCAAGCAGCTGCCTGACACTGAGCGCCTCATTGTGGGTGAGTCTAAGCCACGCAGACAAGCATACCCTCATCTTAAGGTAATCGTTCTATTACCTCTCGTTATCTAATTGTTAGGGCCCCAGCACTTTGTGCAAAGGCCCTATTGTAATCATAAGAATTATTCTTGTGACGCTAAAATAGCATTTTTGAGTGCCTAAACATGCTCAAAAACTCACAAAACTTTGCACACAGATCAGACCTGGTGAAAATTGACATCTGATAGGGGTCTCATTCATTGGCACCATAAAATGGCTCCATAACGTTCCCTTGGACATACTTAAAACCCCCTTGCTATTGGGCTTAGTTTGTCTGAGGTGAACAAAATTCGGAGGCGTTATGTAACATGCTGAGACACACCAAAAAGTCTCTTGCCAGCATGGCCTCAAACCTACAGGAAGTCTGCCATTTAAATTTTAATTTGAAACTTTTGCTCGTTTTTGGCCATTTTTTGGCATTTGGAGATGTTGTATTTGATCAAACTCCTCCTACAGTTTTTATCATATTGACCTCAAACTTGGTCAGCATAATGGTGACTGTGAGTCTTCATGGGATGCCCTTGCTGTGTCATCATGGCGAATTTCAATGCTTCACCATTAAACAGAAAGTTGTTGTAACTCACACATACTTTGTCTGCTGTGCCCCAAATTTCACAGGTTTGACAACAGACTTGTCTTGAACACATCTACGTGCCAATATACAGATATAATCATAGCGCCACCTATTGGCAATAGGAAATGATGTTGTGCTGCCCCTTTAAGAGACAGGGGTGATCGTTGTACTGTTTATTCCTGTGATGTTGCTGTAGTTCTTTTCCTTGAGGTGAAGCTGTTGTTTTCTCCTGTTATTAATTTTTTCTCTGCTGAACATATGTCTGTGAGTACATTTTATATTAACGTTACCTGTGATAGTTTGTTTAAAAAGTTCATGGTTTGTCTGACGAACTTAAAAACGGGAGCAATGCTAACGCGCTAGCCCGCCTATGGCGTTTTCAATGTAAAGTTAGAATTAATCTAATCGGTAGTTGTAATGGTTAATTAGCAACACACGTTTGTGTGTAGTTGTTTGTATAATTTAATAACTTACCATTTGTTTACTAAATGAAAGAAGCAAATGCTGTACATATTGTATCATTTATTCAGTGTTTCTTCAAGTAAATCTGCATAAAATCCACCTGCTGACTCCTGGATGTTTATTGAAGAACCTGTTTATCTATCTGCCAAGCTGGAAATCATCTTTACATCCTAGTGAGGGCAGAATAGATGTGTTAATTGGGTTGATCTGATTCACCTCAAATGTGGTCAGACAAGAATTAAGATTATAATGGTGACTGTGAGTCTTCATGGGATGCCCTTGCTGTGAGGGCGTTGTGCAGTTGTAACTCTCGCATGCACTGTCCAGTCTGCCCCAAACTTTACATGCTTGCTAAAAGTCATGGCCTGAACACATTTACATGCCAGTATTCAGGTATAGTCATAGCACCACCTGATGGGGGCAGTAAGGGACTTCAGACTCATTCCTTCTCAGTTGCAGAATTGAATGGCCACGGGTCCCCCGACAGGCGCAGGGTGCAAGGGCCCATTCAGTGCTGCTTGTAGCTTTAATCTCTGTTTGTTCTTAGTATTATAGCTATGTGCCTCCATTCTATTCCGGTTGTCTCTGGTAAACACAGAAAGTATTACTGTACCAATAGGCAAAGAAAGTCTGGCAAACCTTAGGTCATCACAGCAATCCTCAACCACATGTGCTTGCTTCTCTGTTGGGTTGTGGAACAGCCAGTCTGCAGTGTACAAAGCTGACTTAATTCCTGGCTATGCAAACCAGCTATCCCTTGATCTTCTTGCACTAACTGAGACTTGGATTGAACCAGATAATACTGCTACACCTCCTGCACTCTCCACTAACTATATTTTACACCTCTGCTCAAAAAGCCTTCTTTTGACCCTGCTCAAGTTGAGACTTATCACCTGGTCACTACTCCCATTTTTATCTAAGGCAATTGAAAGGGCGGTTCTCAAACAGGTCTCAGAATTCCTCTCATGGAATTCCCTCCTTGATCCAAATCAGTCTGGCTTTAAGTGGCCACTCCACTGAAACAGTTCTGTTGTCTGTGACAGAAACCCCAAGGGCAGCTAGAGCTGCATCTCGGTCAAAGTGCTTAGACTACTCTTTATTGATCCCTTGGGATGACTCCCTCAGGGAAATTAAGTTTCCAGCAGCTTATACAGACAGAAGCAGCACACAGGACAGTTTGCAAACAACTGCTTGCAAACAGGTATAGAGAATAGAATAAAAAAAATAAACAATAAACAGTAAACTCTTAATAGGATTAAAAAAAATGCACCGCGCATTCAGCTACCAAACACTATCAAAGCAGAGCACCATCACTTGCTATGAAATGCTATGGACTGGAGAAAGCACTTTCTGTGCCCTTTGGAGCAGTGATGCACAATATTAGACAACACAGTTGTCATTTCTTGACCTTTGACCTTTAATTCCTTCTAGACTATTCCTGTGCACTTCAGCGGGATATCCTCCTGCAGGGACGCCTCTATCTGTCAGAGAACTGGATTTGTTTCTACAGCAATATCTTCCGATGGGAAACCCTGGTGAGGACACTAATCTCACTGGAAAGCTCCCACTGTGTATTTGGGTGTACTTCTTGTGGTATGATGTTTATCTTACATATAAAGTACTCATCACTTTTCCACACTTCAACATTTTTAAGTAACTGTGAAACAGTGATTAAAGCATTAGCTTTTGCAATGTTATGGTTTTCAGAGTGAATCTAAATCTGTGGCCATGGTATAGTTACACAAGAAATTTGACCAAATCTTTAAGACTTGAATTGATCTGGTGGGCATAGCTAAGTGAACACAGCATGATACAGAGCTGTAGAAGATTTTTGGTCTCCAACACACACCTACTTTGCTTGTGTTGTTAGGAGGAGGATAAGGGAGACATTAGTTAGTTTAACCTCAATCACGTTCTTCACAAAGTTTCTGCCACCTGATTCTCAAAGCTGAAGACTCCTACTATGGTATTGCTCTGCTAGTCTATCTTCTTAGTGTAGTCTACTCTTTCTTATCCATAAAAGGAAGGATGTTATTAATCACAACTATAATATCCACTTACCAGTTCTTTTTTCTTCTTGGGGATCTTTTCCATCTAAACTGTTCCTTTAGGTGTCAAAGTTGTTGATGATTTTAACCAGTCTTGGCCCAAAAACAATATCTGCAATCTCAAAAGTGCATTTAAAATAATATTGGATCCTTATTAGCTACATTTCCTTTAGATGACTTGCCTACCTCCCCTTTTGAACAGCAAAACATCCAGAACTAGAGAAGTAGAGAAAAAATGTCTCTTCTATTTTGTAAAAGTCAAAATACTGTACATTGTTTTTCCATTTACAAATTCAAAATGCACTAGTTTAACCACAAATACACACAAATTACCTTATGTGCCCCACGAGAACCACAACAGCAGCCACACGTTTTGCTAGTTTATCAGAGCTAGCCAGGCTAATTAGCTCATTACAAACAACCACATTCACTTCATATAACACAAAAACAGTTAAGGATTGGCTTATAAACTGGACCCAAACACAGACATATAGGGATAGGCAGGTGAAGATGAGGGGGTATGGCAGAGTCTGACTGGTGAAGGTGGCAGGAGGATGACTGGTTGCAGGCTGAGGTGAGTGTAAGCGGCAGGAGCAGAGCAACAGGGCTGGCACAGAACCCCTTAGGCACAGGAGACACAGATTAGCAAATGCACCAGAGCAATATGGGAGAGAAAACTTGTAACCATTAGCACAGTGAGCTGTAACAATCTGGTGATGAGTGGAAGGTGAGCTGAGCTATTTGAGCAGGAGACTAGATGAGTTGATCACAAGCAAGTGTGGAGTTTGAGCCAGGAACCAGGTGAGTAAGCTGCACCCACACACACATACTCACAGAGAGACACAGAATGCGGAGACAAAGGGGAACACAGGGAAGATGCAGTGGAAGAAACATTATATACTGACTGGTCCTACAACCCACACACAAATGGTCAGGAGTGGTTTTATATAAATGTTTAGCCCCAAAATCTTATTTGACTGGGGTACAGGATGAGTCAAAGAGACATATTTTAATATATAATATATAGATTTTGATTTTGAATTTAATTTTTGAGAGTAAATAGTAGTTGGTTAGTTAACAAGAGATTACTGAAAATGTAATACAAGGGCTCAGTATAAGAACATAGAAAATGTATTGTTTTATTTCACTGGATATGCTTTGGTGAGTGATCATCAATCTCTGCAGTGACAGCATCTGCTCTTTACTATCAAGCTGATGGTTCGATTGAAGGACATCTGCACCATGACCAAGGAAAAGACAGCTCGTCTCATCCCCAATGCCATCCAGCTGTGCACTGACAATGAAAAGGTAGCCAAGAGCCACATCATTACCTTTCATATACACTACTGTGCAATCACAGGGCAGGTCATTTAAAATGTTAATATTACACCTTGTGATGTTCACAGTCACAAGTTGAAATGTTTATAGTATAGTATTATAGTAGTATAATGTAGTACAGTATTGTAGACTTGTGATGATGATAAGTTGCAATTTAGAATGTAGATGCAACCATTTGTCTGGCAAGTTGACACTAGAGAGAACAACTCTATGTATTTGTGTTCCTACATTCAGTAGACTTTAGTTTGCATAAATCACTTTATTAAAAATACTTTTTCATAATGTCATACTCTTCTTTATACAAGAGTTTGGACATCCTTGGGAAACCCCACATTTTGTTGAAGTGAAAAGAAGTAAATTCTGTAGAAAACAAAAGTGAGCTTTTCTTCACATGTTAATGCTCAGCAGTTATTTACTTGAACTAAAAATAAAAAGCCGTAATTGTGGCATCTGTAAAAGTTTGGGCAGTTACATGACTGCAAATGGCCCGCAGGAAGGTTCAGGATAGATGAAAACAGAATTTTTTGACCACAATCACCAAAGGTGTGTTTAGAGCAGCAAATTCTAGATTCAGTAATGAAAGTGAAAGTGAATAGAGGCTGTCTTCTATAACCAGATAATGAGCCAAAGCAGACTCAACATCCACTTAATACTGACTTAATAGGTTGGCCAATTTTTTTCAGCTGTTAACTATTTGTCTAACTGTGAACTGTGCTCTTCTCTCAGCACTTTTTCACCTCATTTGGAGCGAGGGACCGAACATACATGATGATGTTCAGACTGTGGCAGAACGCTCTCCTAGAAAAGGTGAGACTGACTATAGTGTCTGCATTTGACAGGAGTGCTGCTGATGTCAGTTACATTTGCTACATTAAAATTTTATCAGACATGCCATCATCATGCTTCTGAAGTAGCAGAATAGTAATCAATATATTCTCAATTAACATTAATTTGTCCAATAAACACATAGGAAATACAGTCTGAATCTTTGTGCATAGATTCAGACCAGCAAGTGTGCTAAAATCAAAATGTTTCATGGAGTTCTGACTGAAACATGTCTGTCAAAGTGAACTTTATAATCAAGTGAAAGAAGCTCTCAGGTATTAAACATGTATTCACTGAGAAAGCAGAAAAAATAGGAGAAAAATAGGTTATAGCAGCAGAGAGGTTAAACATGGTGTAAACTAATGTATAAGCAAATCAAGAGGTTATAAAAATGTCAATTTCTATCCATTAGCATATCACTTTTCCTTCAGGTTGTGGGGGACTGGAGCCAATCCAAGCGGGGTACATCCTGGATAGATCACCAGTCTATCACAGGGCTGACATATAGAGACAAACAATCATTCACATTCACATTCACACCTATGGGCAGTTTAAGGTCACCAGTCAACCTGCATGTCTTTGGACTTGTAGATGCTGGAGTCCACCTGTGGTTAAACAATGATTTGGTATAGCTTACACCTGTCTATGTAAGGCATCATAGCTGACAATGCATATTACAGCAAAAACTAAACCATGAGGTCAAAGGAACTGTCTGCAGAGCTCAGAGACAGGGTTGTGTTGAGGCACAGATCTGGGGAAGGCTACATAAAATACTGCTGTGCTCCCAAGAAAACAGTGAGCTCCACAATTCCTACATGGAAGAAGTTTGGAACAACTAGAACATACAATAAAATCCAGTTTATGTCCAGACCTATAATACATCTGAGTTGAATTAGCTCATATTACAGAAGTCTGTTTTTGTAAATAAATATCTATCTTTAATTACATGCTCCATACAATTCAGTTTATTCAACCTTTGCTTCCATTGCTCCAGTCATGATTCCTGCCATACTGTACTTGCCCACCAGATGTCCCGGACTTTCTTTCTGTTCCTAGATCCACCTGCTAACCTGTTTCCTATTTCCCATCACTGGAACGTCCCAGTATACTTCCAGTATTTATACCAACCATTTTTCCTCTGTCAGATCATTTGCTCATGTCTCAAAGGGAAACACCTCTTGGTGCTGTTCATGTTGTGGACTCATTCCTGTTACCTTGCCTGCCACCTGTATGTAGTCACTTGTTGACTGTTATCTGTTCGACCGTTTCCCTATCCACCAGTCTGTGTGTAAGCTTGGTCTTCATCATTTTTTTATTGACATTTTTCCAAGTACTAGAGTACATAGTTTCAAAGATCAGGCTGTAATTAAGATTGGTTTATTTGTAACTTTCACTCTCTTCCCAAAATCACATAATTTTAAAGTTCCAAAAAGTGTGCGCAAAATCACCTGTTATAGACTACACTTGTGCACTTTGTTTCTTATCATAAATTGAGATTACAAATGGAGTTTTAAAATATGTCATTGTTACCTGCTGCCCAGTTTTTGCTTTGATGAACTTCTGTTATATATTTCTCATCTGTCTCATTCTGCCTTCCCCACCATACATTTGATAACTCTACATGTCTTTTTCTTCCTCTCCTCTCTCACTCCTTCCTCTCTCAGCCTTTATGTCCAAAAGAGCTGTGGCACTTTGTCCATCAGTGTTACGGTAATGAGCTTGGTCTAACCAGTGATGATGAGGACTATGTCCCCCCTGATGTGGACTTAAACACAATGGGGTGAGTTTTAAATGCAACCATAAAAATCCCATTCAAAGTGCATCCATCATATGTTCCATTTCAGTTTACACTTTCCTTCCTTGTCATGAAAATATTTCTAGTGTAAAACAAAACGAAAAAAAAAAACTTAAAGTTAATTAAATAGTCTAATCAAAGTCAGAGTTTTAGATTTTCTAAGTATAAACATATTAATGATATCTAAAAAGATGGTGCATTTAAAAACTCTCTGAAACTTCTCTAAATCTCCATGCAGAAGAAGGGAGGGATTTTAAAAATACCATATATAACACCAAGAAAGAACTAGAAAGTCACCTGTAAGAGATTTAGATTTTTAAACCTGCATTCCACACATTGGTGTCCATCTTTTAGGAGAATCAGTAAAGAAAATTAAATACCATGATCGCCTTCATCACACCCATGCTCATGCATATGTGTAGCCCAGTGCAGGCAGTGTGCAGCAAGCTGGTAATCTTGACCTACAGCTGCTGTCCGTCTCCATGGTGCAGGTATTGTGAAGAGCTGACTTTAGAGGAAAACAATGAGCACAACACCAACGGTAACACTCTCACCAAGAACATTGAGACTAAGCCTGATGTCAGTTCCGTCCTGCCCCGCAAAGCCTTCCGCATTAATGCTCCACCAGAGCTGCCCAGCACTGACTCTCCAGTCCCTGTGAGTAGGTTGGACACCCATTGAATGTGAATGTTCAAGTAATTAATAACATTTAACATTATTCAACACAATCATTATCAAACCTGATTTCACATATCAAGTGTGGTCAAAGTAGAAAGAATAAATCAGTTACACATCTATACAGCATATTCAGAAAGTATTGAGACCCCTTAACTTTTTGCACACCTGTATTGTGTTGTAGATTTGAGTATAAATGGAGAAAGTTGTCATCTTTCCCCACAAATCTACATTTAATAACTCATAATGACAAACTGGAAACAATTATATCCTCCAGTCTTCTTGGCTAAGTCTCTACAAGCTTTGCTCTCCTGGATTTGGGCAGTTTCTCCCATTTTTCCAGACAGATCCTCTCAAGCTTCATCACATTGGATAGGAAGTGACTGTGAGAAGAGATCTCCATGTGTGCATAAGACAATTGTGACATGTGCATTTGGCAATCCAACAGACACACAGATTTTAGCACTATTTTTCTGTGGCAAGGGACAGGAAAATGCACATCAGAGTAAAACATCCTAACAACCAATTAATTGGCAGTGACGTGGAGATTCCTGTTTTTATGCTGCAGTGGTATTGGTTGATCTTGTTGGCTCTTCCTGGTCCAGCAGTGTGACCTGTCCCCTGTGGAGGATGCATCCAGCCCTCTACCTGATGCAGACTTCCTGATTCTCCCCACTTCTGAGGACTGCAGTGGCCAGCACAGCAGCCAAGCTCCTTCACCTTTACTGGACCTCAATGACAATGAGGACCTGCCAACTGAGCTTAGTGACTCATCTGGGACTCATGATGAAGGTGTGTGATATCATCCTGTCACACACAAAGACATCAAAAATCTATTTTAGACATACAATTATTCCTCTCTATATAACCTTGTTTTAATCTAATCTGTTTTAACCCACAACACACTCACACAGAAACACTGTTTTGTGCAGGTGAGGTGCAGGCTTTCCACCAGGACCTGAGTGGCAGGCAATACATCAACAGGCTGTATAAGTTTGGTGTGGACAAGATGTATGACTTACTTTTCACTGAGTCTGAGTTCATGAAGGATTTTCGGGCACAGAGGAGGTTTTCAGGTAAATTCATTACAGAACAAACACCTCCTCTCGCCTCTTCTTGCTGAGTAGAAATTCATCTTTCTTGTTCTCCTCAGTGGCTTATGGTTTTTTTCTTTTTCGTGGGATACTCCAATTCCCTCAGATTCAAATAAAGTGCAACTTCACAAGCGTTACACTGTTGTATCAAGACAGAATGAGGACAAACTGATCATGTATGTAAATACCACTGTCTGACTTATCAGACAGTGTCTTATCTCACTCTTATCTGACCCCATATCAGCACATTCTTATCTGTTGGTGTGTAGCGCATTATAAATAAATAAATAAATAAATAAATAAAACCCCGACCTACTGTATAGATACTGCTATATGGTTAGAACACTTTGATGCACTTAATTATCTTCAAACTACTGTAAGAGTATTTTCATATTAGGTACTCATTTTGTTCTGAAGGCTGCATGACAGAACAGGTGACTTAACCGGCTCCAGCCACTAGGGGTGCTATTCCGCACAATCGGGCTGAGTGCCGCTGTTTTTGAGAGAGGGAAGAAGAGACTGACGTGTGTATTGCCGGCAGCAGAAGTTAAGCCTGCTACTTTGTATCGTTGAGCTGCCGTTTGTGTTTCAGTGTGCGTCCAGAGAAACGTGAGTTAGACTGTTATTTGCTGGATGTAATTATATTGTTGTATATTTTATTTGTTCATATGTTTACTGATTTGGTTCTATCCAGTGCTATGAGTAATATTTCTAGCACGTGTATTCCTTCTTTATATGATGTTCATATATTTTCATGCAAAGGATAATTTTATTATTATTATTCCAGATAGTATGTTCTAGTCAAGTAAATAATATTTGTTATTGTTTGGTTTATTTCAGAACCACACATACACACACACACCTCTTTAATGTATGCTGTCCACTGGATTAAAGCACCAGAAAAGGGATTGATTGTTTCCTTCATCATTTTTATCTAAGTCTTGGGGGAACTTTGGATGCGTTCTGACCGACGTACACTTCGCGATCACAAATCAGAGAAGCCAGTTTACTAATTGGAACCTCCGCCACATATGGTCCTTCGAGCCGGATAAGGTGATTACGAAGTGAAATGGCTCAGGTTCCCCCAAGTGAAGATATACGTCCACGCCGGCGACCACGCCAACCAAGATGGATGGATGATTATGAAGGGTACACCCTCCCACAGGCTGTGAGCTACCCACCATGCACCTCCGCTGCACCAGAGGAGATTGAATGGAGAAGAAGTAGAGAGGGAATTGCCGAGATGACACCCCTCACCCAGCGCTCGCTACAGCATACTTATTATCCTGCTGAGCTCACAGAGACATCTCTCAGTCATACTGGAGCTGCAGCACCTGTCTATGTGAGTACACCACGGCCATGTCAGGGCCCACCTGAAATGATGGATGTGTTGCAGCAAATACAAGAGGAGAACAGAAGGTTACAGCTGATGGTGACAGAAATGCGACGACAGATGGACAGGAGTGGTACAGCACCTACCAGTTCCCAGCCCGCACAGCTGCACCGTCTGCCCGTAGTACCAGACAGAAATATAGCCGACGATGACTGGCCGCTGCCTCCCCCACCAGTAGCCTTCCCCGATGATGATTATGAGCCACCAAGAGACCAGCCTAGAGCCTTAGGGCCACCTGCTGATGTTGTGGAGGACCTTAGAGAACGTCTGCAGCAGTTGGAAGCACGACTGTCACCAGCCCCATCCATGCTGTCAGAACCAAAATATAATAGTGTGACGCCGTCAGTTGCACCCCCACAACGGTTAACTTCAGCAGTGCCACTGCCAAACAGCAATGAGAGGACATACAGGGGCCCGACGCCGTCTATCCCTAAGTTCACAAGGGGTGACCCCAGAGAGTTTTCCAGACTGAAGCTTGCACTCGATAATATTCTTCCTGCTGATGCAACGGAGATGCTCAAGTATCAAGTGCTCTGTGACCACCTTAAGTTCGAAGAGGCTCTCCTGATAGCTGATTCCTATAGTAACTCCTCATTTCCGTACTCCGACACTATGGCCTCCTTAACCAAGCACTATGGTCAGCCCCACCAGCTGTCTCTACAGCGGATTGCAGAGCTCATGGAAGAGCCCACCATCCGAGCTGGCGACACCGTGGCATTCGGGAAGTTTGCTCTGAGAGTCCGAGCTCTAGTTGGGATGTTGGAGCAGCTTGGTGAAGATGGACGCATAGAGTTAAAGTGTGGGTCTCATGTGGCCAGACTTTTGAGGAAGCTCCCCCAAGATCTCCGCGCCACCTTCCGGCGCCATCTTCACCCCTGGAAGGCGGGAATCCCGTCTTTGATGGACTTTGTGGAGTGGCTAGACTATGAGCTGGAAATCCAAGAGGATGGAGACCGGTTCGACAAGATAGAGGATGTCCAGAGAGGGAGAAGCGGGGTGAGGAAAGAGTGTGACAAGGATAAGAGAGCCAGTAGGAAGACCATGAATGTGTTGCATGGTACTGCCCATGACACAGATCGTCAAGTGAGTCCAGCTGAAGTCTCAGATCACCAAGGAACCCCAGAAAAGCCCAAAGCCTACTGCCCCTACTGTAGCAATACGCAGCACTTCCTGGACCAGTGCTTGAACTTCAAACAACTAACTAAGGAGCAGAAGACGGCCTGGGTGAAGTCCAACAACCGTTGCTGGCGTTGTGGCCGACACCATCAGGCTGCCCAGTGTAGGTTGAGAGTCCTATGCAAGACGTGCAAGGGGAAGCACCTTGAGGCCTTGCATGAGGTGAATCTCCGGCCTGGCAGGAATGAGCTCACAACAGGGAACGGCACTGGTGCAGAGTTGAAGTCAGCCACAGATGTTCTGTATCTGGATCGTCGTGTTGGCTGTGATCAGGTCCTTTTGAAGGTCAGTAAGGTGCTATTGCGCAATGGCGACCACACTTTGGAGACATACGCCATATTAGATGATGGCTCAGAGAGGACGATTCTCCTCCAGGAGGCCGTTCAGAAGTTGCAGCTTCGGGGAACCCCAGAGAGCCTCACCCTGAGAACAGTTCGGCAGGATGTGAAAACAGTACATGGCTCATCAGTAACATTCAAAATCTCCCCAACTGGTCAACCAACAAAGACATTTACGATCAAGAATGCCTTCACTGCAGGCGGATTAGGCCTTGCTGAACACTCTTACCCAGTGAAGAGGCTTCAGTGCAGATATAAGCACCTCAAGACACTCCCCCTGCAGCAGTTCACAGCAGTTCACCCACTCCTCTTGATAGGCTCAGATTGTCCGCACCTGGTGACTCCTATTGAACCTGTTCGTCTTGGCCTGCCGGGGGGCCCAGCTGCGGTAAAGACCAGGCTTGGTTGGTCGCTGCAAGGACCAGTCAAGTCTTTCCAACTGTGCAACCGCCCACCTCAGTGTTTGTTCGTGGCCGCCACGTCCCCTGCGGCTGAACTCTTTCGTCAGGTAGAGAAGCTCTGGCAACTGGACACTCTGCCATACAGAAATGAGAAACTGGTGATGAGGTCAAAGAGAGACCAAGAGGCCATGAATCTTCTAGAGGCAAAGACTAGAAGAGTGGAGGTGGATGGAGTCCTCAGATATGCCACCCCCCTATTGCGGGTTAGTAATATGCCCGTAGCATAGCAGAAGCATATCAGGCAGAGATCATGAAGCTGAAGGAAGCAGGCTACGTCTCTGAAGTTAGCCGGGAAGCGGTGAAGGCTTCAGAGGAGTCGTGGTTTATTCCCCATCACCTGGTGACCCACAACGGGAAACATCGGATTGTATTCAACTGTTCTTATACTTATAGGGATAAGAACCTCAACAAGCTACTGCTGTCTGGCCCGAACCTGGGTGCATCTCTTCTAGGTGTCCTGCTGCGGTTCAGGGAACATTCCATTGCCGTCAGCAGTGACATAAAGGCAATGTTCCACCAGGTGAGGTTGCTGCCTGAAGACCGCCCTCTGCTGCGCTTCCTCTGGTGTGATCTACAGAGAGATTCCCAACCCAGAGTGTACGAGTGGCAGGTCCTCCCCTTCGGGACTACTTGTTCCCCATGCTGCGCCATATACGCACTACAGAGGCATGTACATGATAACACCCTCCCAGGAAATGCAGTGCATGAGTCTGTTGAGAACCACTTTTATGTGGACAACTGGCTACAGAGCTTCCCTACTCCAGATATGGCCAGAGATGTCACAGACCAGCTGAGGGGGCTGTTACTGGCAGGAGGCTTTGAGCTGCGACAGTGGGCCAGCAGCATGCCAGATACCATCAGCCACCTGCCTAAGGAGATCAGGTCAGAGAGTAGTGAACAGTTGTTAATCACACCGTCCTGGATCCGCATGAACCTGCCCTGGGGCTGTGTTGGTTATGCCACTCAGATACGCTGCGGTATAAGTCACGGCCGCTGGAGTGCTCCCCTGCCACCATGAGGAACATCTACAAGGTATTGGCCAGCCAATACGAACCCATAGGGTTCCTCACACCCTATACTACGAGGGCCAAGGTGCTTGTTCAGCAGTTATGGGCGAAGAAGCGGGAGTGGGACGACCCTCTGATGCCTGGCGAGCTGCTCACAGCGTGGCAAGATTGGGAGAATGAGTTACAGTACTTGGACAACATCAGACTGCCTCGCTGCTACATTAGTCCAGCCATGGACCATGCAACCAATAAGCGGGAGGTCCACATCTTCTGTGATGCGTCTCAACGTGCATATGGCAGCGTTGGATATCTACGCACGGAAGACGCAGATGGGCATGTGGAGGTGGCTTTCCTGACAGCCCGGTCCCAAGTAGCCCCCAAACGCCAGCTCTCTATGCCACGGTTGGAGCTGTGCGCTGCACTTACAGGTGCACAGCTTGCAAACATGCTAACCCAAGAGTTAACCTTGGAGATATCCAGAGTGGTCATGTGGACGGACTCCACAACTGTTCTTGCTTGGATTCAGTCAGACTCCTGCCGCTTTAAGGTGTTTGTAGGAACCCGTATTGCAGAAATTCAAGAGTTGACTGATAGCCAGGCCTGGCGCTACGTGGAGACATCAGAGAACCCAGCGGATGATCTCACCCAGGGAAAGTCACTGCAGGATCTCTCAGGTGAGAATCACTGGACCCATGGTCCCTCATTTCTGCAGCTGCCACCTGACCAGTGGCCTGCGCACCCAGTCACGACAAGTGAAGACATCACTGAAGAGCTGCGAAGGCCCACAACTTGCCTGGTTAGCACGGTAACCAGCACCCACCAATCTTTACCTGATGCTCAGCAGTTTAGCACCTTCGGTGAACTGGTGAAAGCCACTGCAGGGTATCTTCACGGGGCGGCTGCTGATGCTACAGGGACTCCCACAGTGGAGGAGTTCAAAGAAGCAGAACTCAGCATCCTGCAGTCTGCTCAAGGAGACAGTTTCTCTGAAGTCCAGTGTCTAGCAGTTGGGAAACAAGTCCCTTCGTCCAGCTGCCTGATTGCACTAGCTCCAGAATATGATACATCAGTCCAGCTGATACGGGTAGGAGGTCGACTACGGCATGCCCAGGGCCTGGAGCATGATGTTATCCACCCTGTAGTCCTTGACCCAAGACATGTTGTGACCAAGCTACTCATCCGACAGGTCGACCATGATCTGAAACACCCCGGTGCAGAGCGACTCTTCGCAGAGCTGAGGAGAAAGTTCTGGTTCCTTCGTGGCCGCGAGGCCATAAGGAAAGAGCAGCGCTCATGCTCTGAGTGTCAGAGATGGAGAGCCCAACCTGTCAATCCCAAAATGGCAGACTTGCCCCCTGCATGGCTCAGGCTACATCAACCAGCCTTCTACTCTACTGGAGTTGACTGTTTTGGTCCGATGCAAGTTAAAGTCGGCCGACGGAGCGAGAAACGCTGGGGCCTGCTCTTTAAATGCCTCACGACGAGAGCAGTCCATATTGAAGTGCTGTCCGCCATCAACACGGACTCCTTCCTGATGGCCTTGAGGAGGTTCATATCCCGTCGAGGGAAACCAGCAGAGCTGCTCTCGTACCAGGGGACCAATTTCAAAGGTGGAGACAGGGAATTGCAAGAAGCTTTCCAAACCCTCCATCCTTCTCTCCAAGCCCAGCTGGCAGAGTACCAGATCAAGTTTCGTTTCAACCCACCTAGCGCCCCCCACTTCGGTGGCTCCTGGGAGCGGGAAATCAGGTCGATCAAGGCTGCTCTAACTGCTACCTTGGGCCCACAAACCGTCAGTGGAGAAGTGCTGACTACGATCCTGATTGAGATCGAGGGTATCCTCAATTCCAAGCCCCTCGGCTACGTATCATCCGACGTAGCAGACCCGGACCCAGTTACCCCCAATCTGTTGCTGATGGGGCGGCCAGACCCCTCCCTACCTCAGGCAGTATATCACGACTCAGAGCTGCTCAGCCGGCGTCAATGGAGGGCCAGTCAAGTGCTTTCCAATCGCTTCTGGGTGGGGTTCCTGCGCCACTACCTGCCTACATTGCAAACCCAGTCCAAGTGGCAGTCGGACACATCCCCCCTTCAGCTGAATACGATCGTGATGATCATCGATCCTCAACTGCCCAGAGCATCATGGCCTGTTGGGAAAATCAAGAAGGTGTTCCCCGGGGCTGATGGTCTGATTCGCACAGCGGAGGTCGAAGTTCGAGACCACACCTATGTCCGACCTGTGAGCCATCTTATCAGATTCCCTGCTGTACCAGAAGAGAATGAACAATGATAGACTGAGTTCTGCAAATTTGCTAGAGCAAATTTGGGGGCGGCCAGTTTACTAATTGGAACCTCCGCCACACATTTATTGATTTAGATTAACCTTTTAACTTGCCAATATTATTTTGATAAGTTGTACTGAAGCAATAATATTGGTAATTATATCAACCTAATATTGTGTTTAATTCAGTCCAACATAAATTATTTGAAACTAATCTTTTGTTGTGATAAGTAAAAAATTTTGGCTTGACAACTTGTTTCAGGATTTTAAGTCCCTTTCTCAGATAGACAGTTAAGACTGTGTGAATGTGTGTGTGAATGAATTCCACTGAAGCACTGAATTTGGGTATATTCTCAATTTTGATATGACCAATAATGGACTTGTGTACAAGGCATTTCTAGCCCATTTTTGGGGGTGCTGAAGCACCCCTAAATTGAATCCCAGCACCCCTAAAATTTGAGAGATTTGACATTTTTTTTCTTTACTGTATATCCTTTTTTAACAAGCTAGACGGGCCACCTTTCCAGGGCTCTGAGCGCTCTATCTGCACAGAGCAATACGCTGCCTTTACCTAAGTGGTGTAAGTACATGGCTTAAACCAGGATATATGTGGCGCAATTGTTAACTTTGATCCGATCACCGATCACAGGAATCATTCATAAATCTGCCGATACCGATCACAGAACGATAAGAGACGGCTCGACTAACGTCGGCTCGGCTATCTTGTTTACTCGGCGAACGGCTTTTCTGATCAGCACTTTGAGAGCCCACCGATCAACCTGTTTAGGGTCCATATCAGCCGATAAGGAGCATCCCTACTGAATGCCAACACATTAACATTACCAGTCCTCATTTTTGCTGCATTTAATCGTAGGTCACTGTTTATGTTGTTAGGTAGGAGTTAGCTGATGTTTTAAGCACTTAACTTTTTTAAGTGTATTTTTATTTATGTATTTGTATCATATAATACAGACAAAAAGGAAAAGGGCAGTCAGTTTCTGTTAGTGTTTCACATGTTGTGCATTGAAATTAAAATAACAGTCCAAAAAATAAGTCCATGGTCACTTTTTTGAATGTTTGGTACTCACTATAGGAGGCTGGTTTACTACAAACATACATACTGTTTATGTGTATGTTGAGGAGCTACTGTATCAAAATGAATTGTCTTCCCCCAGAAATAAGGATTATGATATGTTTCTTTTATGATTCCATCCATTCTTCTTTTGCTGTGGCTCAGCATTTAAATAACCTTTATCAGATTTGATGGTTTAGTCACAGACTTTCCCAAAAAGTGTTATGCTTTTCTTTCACAAATGTGGGAATGAAATTGTGTTAAAATGTGAAAAACAGTGAAATTTATCTTGCCTGATCCTAGAATCGCCCCTGTTGTGTAGCACACTTGTAAGGTTGATTTGGATTTACCAAAGCACTTGTGAGGCACCACCATCCGTTTCGGACAGAAACTATAATATTAATATCTTTAATATCTCATTAAGGTCAATATTAATACCAGGAACTTTTATCAGTCAAATATCTGAACTCGTAGTACTGATTCGGGGATCCTCTTTCTCTATCAAACAAGCACACACAACACTGCCTCTAAAGATATATGATTTTATTTCTACTCTAACAAGGAGAAATGCTAAACGAATTGATAAACAGTGATATGAATATGAAAGAACAAACAAATATGAATATAATGGTGGTGGTGAAGGATGGAGAATTTAGTTGCGGAATCTAAGATTTGTAACTGACGATCTAAGATTAGTTTCTAAGATTTAAAAATTACTATTATTTGCCATCAACCCTATGTCATTAGCCAGAAGAAATGACTGGAGTCTACTTTGAGTCGGTCTGGAGGTTGGTCAGCGAGGGTTGCAGTTGTTGAACACGGCAGGATCCAGGTGGAAGGTCCCTGAATGCACCGTGGTCACTCGGTAACCAACTACTGATGTGTTCCACAGCCTTAGCGGGCAAGTCTGCCAGCAGACTTCTTAGGAGTAGCACTCACGACTCGGGCTCATAGACGGCTGGAGAGTCTGCCTGCCGGTGTCTCTTGAGGGTTGATGAGGATTAATAATAGGACTACTCGATAATTGTCGCTCAAGAATTTAAGAACGAATTGGCTTTGGCGAAACGACTCAAAACTTCAAAAATCTTCAACAAACAAAAATGATCAAAAACAGAGAATGCACTCAGATGTACTTGTCCTCAGTTATTTGATGAGCAAGCTTACAGGTTGTAAGTTTGAATGCTTAAATTGTGGTGAGCGACGCATTAAAGAAAAAATACTAGACAAAAGAAGCGGGAGACCGCAACATGTGGAAAATAATATAGAAGGTAAAATAACAATACAACGTGAACATCAAGGTTAGATGAGCTCAAGAGACCGAACAAAGGAAAATGCACAGTTGGTATTCCCTAGGGGTGTTGGGGGCATGGTAACGATGGTGACTGTGGTTTTGCCTCTTAAACTTTCTCTTGGAGTTATTAAGAAGTATTGATTCTCAAACTATTTAATATTGAGTCTATAAGCGCGGAAATTAGATATCTTACTACCACTATGGACTTTTGATAATGAAAATTTTTTGTTGCATAAAATTATATATATGTACTGAGTTGTTATATGGGCAATAACTTTAGCTGCTACTGAGGAGTAACTACCAAAGATAAAACAAAGAATTCAACATTTTTGTTAGTAAGCATTAAAGTAAAAATAGCATTAGTATGACTTAATCTAGATTTCACTCAACAATTGGATACGTAGTGCATGACAGATAAAAGCAAACACTAGATGGTAGGATGGTTCCATGGTAGACATTGGGTTAAATTCTCCCAAGATGTAACTCCGCTTCCCTGGCACTCACAGATATGGTTGTTACACTCAATTATTTGAAATCAGTCAAAGAATAACATCAGCAAACCTGCAGGTTAGTCACATATCAAACTTTACCTTATTTCAAATCAGCATAAAACTTGGAGAAGATCCTACATATATATTTCTATCATCTTCTATGTTGACATGCAATAATTTGAACAACTTCAATTTAAAATCTTGTGCTCATATTTATTAGAATTGAGTACGTAAAACTTAAAAATTATTTTTCATTCATTTTGAAAAAAGTAGTTGGAACACTAAATTTTAATGAGTAATCAATTCAAGATTTTTTTATTTAACAATTCTTGAGTAAGTTGTAATTAAAAAATACCTTTAATTGCAGAGGAAAAGCTAATTGCCCTAACTCAGTGTAGTTTGTTGGATGAAAATAATTTCATAGTCAGTTGTCATAACTTAAAAAGATTGATGCAAACTGTTGCCTCACATTTTTTTTGTTGAGCCTAAACATTAGTTTTTAGAGGGTAGTGGTGTAATAGTGCTGTAAAGAGTTTATGTATATGCCGGCTTTTAGCCAGTATCATGTGTTGTTGTCCAGTAGATGAACATATCATCAGCATGGAAAATTTGCCAAATTAATAGTTTATTGTCTGACATATAAGTGTGTTGACAACTGAAAGGATAACTCTGGTATTTTTGAACCTAGGCCTAATTTTCCCATGTAAATGATTGATGGGGAAAACAATGTTTGGAATCAGTACAGTTTTAAACAAGAGTGTACCTGGCAATCATTACCAGACTCCATTGCCAAATACAGTGATTTTACCGGAGTTCTAGGAATACCGCTGCCTCGATTAGTTAGTGTTTGTGTTATTGTGTGACTTCCAGTGGGGGAAGAAGTATTCAGATCATTTATGTAAGTAAAAGTACCACACACTAACTAACAAACTAGCAGACCAAGACAGCTGAATGCCAGCATCTCTAGTGTTTTGCTCAGTGAAATTACTCAATGGTTGAGATAAAAATGTTGTTTTGGGTTAATAAAAATGTCATTTAACATTTAACATGACTTAGACACGGCAAAGCAGACATCCCTCATTTTTTATTGTGGTTTAAATGTGAGGTTATATGGCTATTTAAAATATATGTTCATATGTATTCCACATGGTCGGAATTTGAGAATATTAACAGTCATAATGGCAGTCAGTCAAGCGTAAACTAAGGTGGTGTATGTCATGCATGTTGCATTGTTACGCAAGGACAATGTAGGAATCCTTATTTCTGCTTGAAACTTGCCTCTCGGCAGAATAGTTGTGATTCAAATCAGATACTTCAGTTATTGTGTACACTGTGTACACAGTATCCTCTGACATACTGCCTGAATTCTGACAGGGTAGTGTTGTCCCAAATCAAACATGGCCACTCCGCTGCTACATGGCCAAGATGGAACCATTCCATACTCAACTTTTTGTCCATTTTGAGTAACCATCCTGGTTTTCATAGTGCACTGTATGTTTTCATACTTGTCAGAGAGGATGCACAACACAGAACTGAGACACAGCGTATTTCACACCAATGGTATGATGTGAATCATGCCATGTGATACAAACAAACACTGACCCATAGTGTGTACAGTCCCTTTATGTATCATTTTCATGTTTTGTTTTGCAGATGTGGTGTATCACCCATGGAGAAAAGAGCAGGATGGTAACCAGATCAGAGAGATTATGTACGCCATTGCCCTGAACAATCCTCTGGCTCCCAAGACAGCCACAGTCACTGAGACACAGGTTGGTTGACATTTCATGAAGATAAGATAAGATAATCCTTTATTAGTCCCACAATGGGGAAATTTACATTGTTGCAGCAGAATAAGTGATTGAAAAGATGAAAAAGACATAAATACGAGTAAAGGCAAGATAAAAAACAAGATAAGGCTATAAAAAATATACACAACAGTATAAACATGAGAATGTAATAGAAAAAATATTAACAGAAGAGCAATATATACAGGACTTTATATATAGACAGAAAATAAACTAAATACAGATACTGCACATTTGAAAATGGCATTGCACACAATAATATAACTGATAGCAGCTGTTTTGGGTTAGGATGGATTAAGATGGATTAATTAAAGTGCAGAAAAACCTAGTGAAAAAGGCCCATTGAGTATGTGGTGTGCTAGGAGCAGTGCTGGTTGTAGAGTCTGACAGCAGCAGGAAGGAAGGACCTGCGATACCTCTCCTTCACACACTTTGGGTGAAGAAGCCTATCGCTGAAGGAGCTGCTCAGTGCTGTCAGACTGTCCTGCATGGGGTGGAACTCATTGTCCATCAGGGATGATGGCTTTGCTATCATCCTCTCACCCACCACCTCCATGGGGTCAAGGGGGCACCCCAGGACAGAGGTGGCTTTCTTGATCAGCTTGTCCAGTCTCTTCCTGTCTGCTGTTGAGATGCTGCTGCCCCAGCAGACCACTCCATAGAAGATGGCTGATGCCATAACAGTGTCATAAAAAGTCCTGAGAAGTGCCCCCTGCACCCCAAAGGACCTGAGTCTCCTCAGCAGGTAGAGTCTATTCTGAGCCTTCTTGTAAAGTGCAGTGGTGTTGTCTGTCCAGTCCAGTCTATTGTTCAGCTGAACACATACTTATAAGATGTCACCATCTCAATGTCTCTTCCCTGGATGTTCACTGGTGTTGGGGGGGGGAGTGTCTGCTCCTGCGGAAATCCATCACCAGTTCTTTGGTCTTCTCAGCACTGATTTGGAGGCAGTTCCGCAGGCACCAGTCCACAAAGTCCTGCGTTAGTTCTCTGTACTCCTTGTCATCCTCATTTGTGATGAGGATGCCCATGATAACCCATGTCTATATAAAGCCTTTCATTTTGGGTGGCAGTGGTGCAGTGGTTAACACTAAGAAGGTTCCAGGTTTGAACCCTGGTTCACCTGGGGCTTTTCTGTGTGGAGTTTCCATGTTCTCCCTGTGTCTGTGTGGGTTCTCTCCAGGTTCTCCAGCTTCCTCCCACAGTCAAAACACATGCAGGTTAACTGGTGACTCTAAATTGTCTGTAGGTGTAAATGTGGGTGTGACTGGTTGTTTGTCTCTATATGTCAGTCCTGTGACAGACTGCTGATCTGTCCAGGGTGTACCCCACCTCTCACCCAATATCAGCTGGGATTGGCTCCAGCCCCCTTCGACCTTCAAAGGATAAGCAGTATAGACAATGGATGAATTAATTTATTTCATAATTTTTTAAATCTGTGTATTAAACTTATTAAACTGTGTTCCATTGTGAGTTCAGACTCTGTACAAGGCAAGTCAAGAGAATGAGTGCTACATTATCGATGCTGAGGTGATCGCCCATGATGTGCCCTACCATGACTACTTCTATACTCTCAACCGCTACATGCTCACCAGAGTGGCCAAGAACAAGTGTCGTCTTAGGTAAGGAGGACATTATTTCACTCTCAGGTGTTTCATGACAAGAACAAAGAGTATTTGAAAGGGTGCTCCAAAATTGAAGCTATTAAAACCTGGGCACTTAGCAACTGAGGATGGAGAACAAAAATAGAAAAAGCAAGGGCTTGTTGACCACAGAATTCAAAACCTATTGTTAGCTGAAGACACATTAAAGTCAACTTGAAGTCCCAGTTTAACATACTGTTGTGTTGTCTCTTTTACTCCAAACATGTACTGCATCCTCCCTCTCCATCAGATCTTCACTCAGTCACAATCAGAGTAACATGAATTCTCACAATGGTCATTGTAAAGTTAAAGGATGAAAACGATGCTGTCTCAGAGTGTTCATGAGCTGCAGAATTGTTGCAAAAAAGTAGCAATACTCAGACAGACTGAGGTGTTCAAACCATGATTGACTGGTGTTAAAGGGCCCAAACACCATTCCACTACCACCACCAGCCTGGACTGTTGACACAAGGCAGGTTGGGTCCATGGATTCAGCAAGGTGTTTCCCTCTGCAGAACTGCTGCTTACTGATGTTTTTTTGTTTTAGGCTCCATTTTCTTCAAAAATACTTAAACCAGCCCAGTCACATGATTAGGTGATTGGATAATTGGATGAACAGGCAGGTGCTTAGTGAGTGTGTATGTTGATGTTTCCATCTATCAAACTCCATTTTTTATTCCTCCATTTTTACACAAACATCAGTTTCACACTGAGCTGATAAAATGGAAACAAGTAGAAGGACAAGCAACTCTTCATTCAGAAGAGATGGAGGTGGGGTAGGGACAAGTTCAGCAGTAACTGTGACTATAGGTGATTGCAGCTGTAAATATTACTGGGATGGGGGGTGGAAAAACCACATACGTACTCCGGATGAGATTAGACTGACTGACCAGCACAGGTAATGTTAAAATCACCCCATCTCCCATAGACACATAAATTTTGTCCAAATGGGGCTTAAGCTTGATCATCCAAATGGGGGCAAAATGAACACCACATCATTTTAGACATCAACATTTTCAGGTTAATGAATGTGTGTGTGTGTGTGTGTGTGTCTCCTCGGCAGGGTGTCGACAGAGCTTCATTACAGGAAACAGCCGTGGGGGCTCGTGAAGGGGTTCATTGAAAGGAACTTCTGGAGTGGCATCGATGACTACTTCAGAGGCTTGGGTTAGCACTACAACACAAATATGTAACAGAAATTTCTTATATTTTGAACAAAAGAGGTAACAATAGCAATGACAATTACAGACATAAATGCAAAAGCAGCAGTAATACTAGAAGCAGTACTAATAATTTCTAATTATAGCAGCAGGTGTTGAGTGGAGTTGTAGGAGCAGCAGGAGACTTGTCATCACAGATCAGACTCTACAGCTCCAGAGGCAGAAATATCTGCAGAAAGAGACAGAGGAGGAGAGAGAGACAGAAGAGCACAATACTATGGGAAAGGGAAGATATTGAGTTAGTAACATGTAACATGGGATCTGAATCTATACTGAGAGAGAGAGAGAGAGAGAGAGAGAGAGAGAGAGAGAGAAGCTCAGTGCATCATGGGAGATCTCCCGGTAGTCTAGTCTAGCAGCATAACTAAGGGATGGTTCAAGCCTGAGCCAACCCTAACTATAAGTTTATCAAAGAGCAAAGTTTTAAGCCGACTCTTACAGAGGGTGTCTGCTTCTCGGACCGAAGTTGGGAGAAGGTTCCACATAAGAAGAGCCTGATAGCTGAAGGCTTTGCCTCCCATTCGACTCTTAGAAACTCTGGGAACCACCAGTAAGCCAGCATTCTGGATGCGCAGTGTCCTAGTGGGATTGTAGGGGACTATAAGCTCTTTAAGATAGGATGGAGCCTGACCATTAAGGGCTTTGTAGGTGAGGAGGAGGATTTCTATTCTAGATTTGACTGGTCTCTTTTCCTAGTTCCTGTGACTCTCTGTCAGCCTGGCTACTGTGCTGAAAACTGGCCTTGCTAGGCTAAGCAGGATTCCTCCAGTTTGGTGGTATGCCATATTCTTTCAAGTTTATGTTTTGTTTGTTTTAGTACACAGGATTGAGAGCTAGCCTCTTTTGCTTTATTGCTTTGTTTTAGGGGGGTCAATAGAGTCTAGAGTTGTATGCAGTGAGTCTGCAATGCTGTCTACAAGATGATCAAGTTGGGAGGAAATAAAGCTAATATAGGAGTCTTCTGTTAAATTGAGATATGGCAATGAATTTAGGGAAGAAGGACTCACTTCCTTGAATTTAGCTACTGCACTATTACAAAGATTTCTAGTAAGGGTTTTTTTTTCTGTGGAAATGTAGGAATTCAAAAGTAATTAGATAGTGGTCTGATAAGAGGGGATTCTGTGGAAGGACTATTAGATGTTCAATATCAATACCATAGGCCAAAACAATAGGATTAAAACAGTGAGTGGGTTTATTTACACATTGAAAGAAACCAATGAGCTAAATGCAGAGCTAAGGCTGTCACTGTTGACGTCCACATAAATATTAAAGCCACCGACTATAATGACTTTGGGGAGCTGTTTTGTGTATTGTCATCTGCTCCTCTCACAAACTGGTGAGTTTGTTATAATTAGGGCCTGAGCACCAGCATGCAAAGGACCTATAATCGTAGGAATTATTGTTATTTCTGTGACGCTAAAATCGCATTTTTGAGCACCTAAACATGCTCAAAAACTCACAAAACTTCGAGATGCACCAAAAAGTCCCCCGACAGCATGGCCTCAAATGTACAGGAAGTCGGGCCTTTTTAATTTGAAAAATTTTTGGCCATTTTTTGGCATTTGGGACATTGCATTTGATCAAACTCCTCCTACATATTTTATCATACTGACCTCAAACTTGGTTAGGATACTCTCAAGGCCTTCGTGATTAAAAGTTATTAAAAGATTTTGTAGATGTTGAAGGGTGTGGCCATGGCAGCATCTCAAATTTCCATGACTCACCATGAAACAGGAAGATGCGTTTAAGTTGCTGTAACTCAGCCATACTTTGTTCAATCAGCCCCAAATTTCAGAGTGATGATGGCATCCTGGCATGAACACACCCACATGTCAATATTAACAAAAAGTTATAGCGCCACCTACTGGACACAGGAAATGACATGTTTTAGACTTTGATGTCCTGTTACTAGCAGATTGATGTGATCCACTTTAGACTTGGTCAGGAAAGCCTTAAGGAGTTCATGATGCCTTACTGTGAAAATTTTGATGTTCTGTTGAAGGGCGTGTCTGTGGCACCGTGGCGAAGTTTGATGTTTCACCATTAACCAGGAAGTTGATGTAACTCATGCATATATTGTCTGATTTGCCCCAAATTTCACAGGTTTGACAACAGACCTGTTCTGAGCACATCTACAATCCGATATACAGATATAATCATAGGGCCACCTAGTGGCAACAGGAAATGATGGGTTTCATCTAAGTAGGTTGATCTGATACACCTCAAATGTGGTCAGACAAGCTTTAAGATCTTAATGGTGTCTGTGAGTCTTCATGGAATACCCTTGCTGTGTCGGCATGGCGAATTTCAATCCTTTACTATTAAACAGGAAGTTGTTGTAACTCCTGCATGCACTGTCCCATCTGCCGCAAACTTGACATTAAGTGTCATGGCATGAACACATCTACATGGCAATATTCATGCATAGTCATAACACCACCTGATGGGACAGTAAGGGACTTCTGACTCATTCCTTCTGTCTGGTGGTCACGTAGTTGCAGAACTGTGTTGTACGACCTGTGGGGGACCCCGCGGCCGTGAGTCCCCCGACGGGTGTGGGGTGTGAGGGCCCATTCAATGCTGCTTGCAGCTTTAATTTTTTATTGGTTTTTGAGAAATAAAACATAGCAACAAAAAAAGAAAAAAACTTGTCTTAGTTAAGTCATAGTCTGGCCTGGGCTGTGTGTGTGCTGCCAAATGCACTTTTACCACAATCAGCTTCTGTTGTGTTCATTTATTGTCTGGAGTTACACACTTTTTAACTTTTTTAACAAAAATGTTAAATGTTTTGGACAGTGGGAAGCTGTCAGGTAATTCCAAGCCAAAAGACTGAAGTCCAACCCAGAAAATTTTACTGCTCAAAGTTTGCTCCTCTATAGCTTGGGAGAAAAAAGTGAGATTCTTCAGCACCATTTTAGTCAGCACCATCTATTTTGTCTGTTGCGCATACTTTTCTCCTAAAATTCACTAGGAGAAATTGGTGAGAGGACAAATAGCAAGACAGGAGTCATACTAGCTAGTGAAATCAACTCTGTAGAGTTGTTAGCAGAGTATGTCATTTAACTCTCTGCATCAACACTGACACTGTCTGAGGATTAACTATCTTGTAGTTGAATTAGACTTTAACAAGAGTTGAAATGACTATATTTTTACTTTCAACTCTAACACTTTTGATTTTGCTGTGTACCTGCACTGAGCCTTTACCTGTGTTTAAACTAAATGAACATGAGGCTGATGTTGTTTCAGGGACCATGTGGAGGTTTGTCCTGGCTGTCAGTCTGCTCTGCTGCATCTCTGAGGCCTCAGTCACCTGTTGTAGTAGAAAAGTATGAGAAACAAACAGATAAAATAAAATGAGGCTGAAGTGAGAATCACATTTTTATTTTCCAATCTGTAGAAGAGAAAACTTTGAGCAGTAAAATTTTCCTCTAGGTCTGCTCTGGGGGAAAAAACAGAGAGACAGGAGAAATAAGCCATAGTTTCATTTTGGTTTTACACAGACCTCCAATTAACTAGGAGAAATAAATGAAACACTTTTGAGAGCTCTTCTTTAATTTTCTTTTCCTCTGGGAATTGATGTCAATTGGAAAGTCTTTTATGATTTTATCAAGTGAAATCTAAAGTCATCTAATGACTCAAGTCTTAAGTGATTTGACTTGTCAATACATCTGCATATTTATGTGTAAAGTAACTGCACCGTCACCAGTGAAGTGGCCATGTGAGATTTACAGTAAATAAAGTTTACAAAGTGACCCCTAAGCTTGAAGTCTTCACTAAATATAAATGGAACAAACAAGCAAACCAATCAGGGTTGACTTACTCACACAGTAACCTTTAACCCCTGAAACCTCCCATGTTTCTCTCTGGTTTCCCCCTGGCTAGAGCTAGAGCTGAATAGGTTGGATGTGGTGCCAATGGAGCCCCATAGACAGTCACCCAAGACCAAGGTTCTAGGAGCAGGCAGCAGTCAGAGGAGGAAACTGACACTGGTCCATCACCTGAGGCCGCCAGGAGACATGGATGAGGCCTTAAGCCCTGTCACCACACCTGAGGATGAGGGGGACATCCCTCACATCAAGCATGTCGCAGGTAAGCCCAGCAGATGTCAACAACTGGTCCGGTCAGTCAAATACCGTATGACACGACAGTGTGTGACAGTGAGCAACAATATCCTCTTATAACAGGACATGATTTATGGGAAATGTGGTTTCTCTGTAACCCTGACAAAGACTAAAGTCCACACGTAGTACCTTTACAAAAAACCTTTTCAGATTGTCAACAGTTTTCTGTTTTTTTCTCTTATAGGTTCCACGCAGACCAGACACACACCTGATACTTCAGGAGGCCTTGCACTTTTCTCTAAACTACTGCTTCTCATCAGCCTTGTGTGAGTTGTGGTATTGCTTGTATCTTGTCATTACACCCTGAGTGTCAATAGATTATGTTTTATCACACAAGTAGTTTCCTCCATTAAAATGGCAACCAGAAAAAGAAGAGAGTAGAATATAGTGAGCTTCACCACTACTCATTTTAGAAAGGTCACCACCAGAAAACGTGTTATTTGTTTAGATTATCAAAAGGACAATGAATGTTTCTGAATGTAACAACTACTTCAATTTGAACTAGAAACCCTGATCTCAGAGCTGTGATAAAGACAGAGTTGGTTTTTAGTGGGCAGATGTGTTCTTTACTGATCTAGTAGAAATAATGCCAACTGACTGTCAGTTTTGAACCCTCTAAAGTCCTGGAGCTCTCTCCATAGGCAGACTGGTCACAGGGACCACAAGGACAAATCCTGATGGGCTGGTGGACCATAAAAAAATCCATGAAGTCTGTCCAGATGGATAAGTCCAGGGCTGAATTTCTGTCCCAAACCTACCGTGGCTTTCTTCATCTGGTTAATGCCCATCACTCTTGTTTAACTACATTTTCTATCACTCTTCCTGTTCACCTTCTTTGCCTCCTCCGTCACTGGGGCTTTTTGTCTCCTGCTGGGAAGAGTTTCCAGTTACCCTAGTTGTCCCAATGATTTCCATTTCCACTACCTGGAGAAAGCTACTGTTACTGGGGAAACAAAAACTTTCTCCTCTTTCTGTTTTGGTTCATCAGTGGCAGAAGCGTTTCCTTTGTGCTATAAATGGAGTCTTTCTGTGAAAATCCACACCAGGTGGCTGGCAGAATTGCACTGAACTGTGATTGTCTTAATACTCTACAGCCAGTACATTGTGCAATCAACATTTACTTCATAAGGAGAAGTTAAAATGCTAAAAATGTTGTCAGTTGTCACTTTAACTGATCAGGAAATCAACATATCAGTGAAATCCAAGCAATGACAGCTATCTGATTGATTTTTCAATGAATTAGTTTCATCTACAAGATACCAGAAAATTGTAATGTTTGAAAAAAAGAATATTTAGCAATTGCTCAATTGACAACTTAAGTTATTTTTATTTGAGTTGATTGATGTCAGTTATTTTTCTTTTGATTTACTAATGAGCACTTCCACTGAGATAAAGTCACTTCTTCTGACATTTCTTATCAGCACCTACTGTCAACTGTTTTTGTTTTCAGTATTCTGACACACCATGAATATTTAGGAATGTGCACTTCTTTCTTGCTTTGTTTTTGTGTTGCACTCTGTTGCAATCTACTTGTTTCTCTGTTCCTCTTCAATTGCATTCCAAAGGATCTGTGTAAGGTACCTTCATTTCAGCCATGGGCCGATTCATTTCAGTAAGTAGCTTTAAGTGATGAGGCTCTGATATACAGTCTCTCTGTGTTTTCTCTCCCTCTCTCGCTCTAGCCTGGTACTGCTGGTATTTCTCAATGTGATGTTGTTTCACAAGCTGTGGATGCTGGAGTACACCACACAGAGTCTCACTGCAGCCCAGGGATTCAGAGCACAAGAGAGGTAACCACATGTTTTCAGGAAGTCTTCTGCCAATGGAAATGATAAGAATACATCTATGACAAAGGGCAATGAAACTATGACTTATCAAAAATAATAAATAAATAAAAATAAGAGGTCTTATGGCTCAACTTGCCCCAGCTTATGGGTAAGTTGATCCAAGTCCGTGGACAAATTGAGCCACCTGGCAGTAGATTGATCAATTGACTTTTTCCAGTTAAAACCTGAGCATAACAAAAGAAGATCTTAAAGGTATCTTACGACAATATATAACAAACCAAATCCAAGTTTAGTATTTTAAAAGAAAATGTGAAACAGTTCTCACACATCATCTGTTCAATATTTCTTCGATTCAACATTTCAACCCATCAAATACAGAGGGGGAATACAACTGTAACTGTAGCCTACAATCACAAATCGATCACAGAATAATTGGACATGGATGTAATTTTTGTCACATTGAAGTGCAGTTTGGAGTGGATGGGACTTGACACCACACAAGTAGGTGTATTCTCCCCAACTTACCCCACTGTTTTCACTTCCTCTTTCATTTTCATGCACAGGGTTGACCTGTTGATCTTTCTCTCTTTTGCCACTGCTCCTATGGATTTTCCACCCTTGACCTCAGCAGCTGCTCTAGTGTTGATCTTTTCCTGTATTTTCTTAGCATATTTACCACACCACCATGAGCTTCTTTCCATCACAGCCAAAGTGAAATGAAGGGTGCTTGCAGAATTTATGATTGCATGACAACAGATTTGTAGTGCTGCCTAGGTACCGGGGGTGAGTAAACTTACCCACTCTCCCCTATATGAAGGTGGATGAGGATCTGCACATTAATAAATACAAACTACATTTATAAATTAAACTTGAATATTTATTGATGTGCAGAGGAACACAGTATTTCTTTTCATTCTTTTTATTACTTCATAATTGCACAGTAAAAGCAAATGATTACAGTAATTGTAACAACTCAGGAGAATCTATTCAGGGTTGGTAGCAGTTTAATATTTATATCCACTATTCTATGAATTGCTGGAATTGAGCTTATCTATCCTTATTATACTTCAGATAATCAGAGTCCTCTTATCTTACTACCTTACATAACCCATAGGCATCAAATTAAAGGAAACTTACACTTCCATTAAAATGGCTTAAACTCTTGTAATAGTTTGGCATAAATAGAAACAGGCCTATGTATGGTGGCGCAGCAGTTAGCACTGTTGCCTCACAGCGAGAACGTTCCAGTATATTGCTTTAAGAGCGTTGTGTATTGGTTAAAGTGACAATAACACAAGGTAGCTAAAATAATAGGTTACATCCTCACATCAAATGTTGAATTTCACATGAATGTCCCTTCCATGTCCATGGCTAAACCCCCATCCAGTCCCATTTTCTCATCATCCAAGGATAAGAAGCATACAGAAGAGCCTTTCTTTCTAACTCCAGATCAGCCATTCAGTCTAATGGAAACAAGACCACAGTGACTGTAGGAGTAAACTCAGAATCTCCAGAATAAAAATGAGTTCAGTCTATCCAAAAAGACTTCATCTATACATTGGAGATTTGACTATTGCTTTTATCAATATTAATATTAATATTAGTATTAATGGGTGGCAAGCAGGTTCCAGACTTGAACCTTGGTCCACCTGGGGCTTTTCTGTGTGGAGTTTCCATGTTCTCTCTGTATCTGTGTGGGCTCTCTCCAGGTTCTCCAGCTTCCTCCCACAGTCCAAACACATGGTGTCTGGTGACTCAAAATTGTCTGTAGGTGTAAATATGGGTGTGACTGGTTGTTTGTCTCTATATGTCAGTCCTGTGACAGACTGCTGATCTGTCCAGGGTGTATCCCACCTCTCACCCAATATCAGCTGGCTCCAGCCCCATTATCCTTACAGATAAGCAGTATAATATCCATCCATCCATCCATCCATTATCTATACTGCTTAATCGTCAAGGGTCGCAGGGGGGCTGGAGCCTAGTATAATATTAATCAATTAATTTCCAAAAGGAAAGTAGTGCCCCTCTTACAGTGAATGCTTGTCAAATTCTCTAAATTATTTATGCATGTTTGCCACATTAATGAAAAATAATGATAAATTCCTGGGCTGTGGGTTTAGCTTTCCTGCCAACGGCACACCTGTGAAAAATGATGAAGAGGCAGGGCATGATGTTATTGTCAACTATTTGTCTCTGTTTACCAGTACTGTACCCTATAGGTACCCAGTGCTTACAAAATACTAACAGTATCATTTATTTCTCCTTTCCTCTAAAATTCCCAATTGTTACTCATTTGTCCCACTGTACATACATTTAGTACCAGTAAGAACAGGTAAGTATTATAATATTATATAATATTATATGTTCTTATTCAAATGACATATACAGTCGAAATGGTGTATTATATACCAAGATATCTGACCTTCATTTGGCCAGATTGCTCCAGCCTGATAAGATTCTGTTTAGAAAAAAACCAAACGACTTTAGGTCTGTCCTAAACTGTCCTGTGTGTGTCTGGTTGCATGCTGTCAGTATTTTATTTACATCAGTCTGCCTGTGTCTCATCAGCAGAACTCCTCAGACCCAGCTGGAATGGGTACAACTCCTGGACTCCCAGCAGCGTTACCATGACAATGAGCTCCAGAAGTGGAGAGAGATAATCAAATCATCAGTGCTGCTGCTGGATGAGGTGAGACAGCAAGTCAAACACAGTGTGTAAGTGTACAGCACCACAATATCCTTGCAGTTATTAAATGGTAAATGGGCTGTACTTATATAGCACTTTTCAAGTCTTTTCGACCACTCAAAGCGCTTCACACTACAGATCACATTCACCCCATTCACACACATTTATACAGCACTTGTTCTATACATTAGTGCTTTCTAGTACATACACACACATTCACACACTGATGACACATCGGAGGCAATTTGGGGTTCAGTATCTTGCCCAAGGATACTTCGGCATGCGGACTGGAGGAGCCGGGAATCGAACCACCGGTGAGCAACTGCTCTACCTCCTGAGCCACAGCCACCCCATTAAAGGTCTACTATGCAGGAATTGGTGGTTCCGGTTTGTAAACACTCCATTCAAAGTTGGCCCCTCCTCCCCAGCTCAATGTGTGGCATTAACAAAGACAAAGCAGTGAATGTGAGAAATAAAGCATTATTCTCTTGCACACCACCTTGTGGGAAAGTGCTGCACTCCCAGATTTGAATGAATGCAGCCCAAGCTCAGCACCACTCTCAGTCAAACAGACACAGACCTGCAGCTCTTTATACGTCAGTGACACTGACAAAGAGCAGAGGAGAGAGATGGAGACAACAATGTAACCTGGTCACTGCTTTTATATAATGCTTCACGCTCTGTGCAGTGTTATTGGATGGGGCTACAAACCCACTGCCCAAAGGCTGCAGCCCAGAAGAGTTCTGAACACATGCAGCGAAATAAGCTCAAAGTAAGAGAATACAGGCAGAGGGTGGGTCTCTGCAGAGAAATGCATCACCACACACACACACGCACTTCTAGTTGGTTATAAGTAATGATTTAGATAGTAAACTTATGTGCATCTTTTTTTTCGTAGAAAAGTTCTGTTTGGGGTGCCCAGTAGTTCACCTGATAAAACCCATATGCATATGTATAAAGGCTGAGTCCTCGCTGCATCACAGGTTCGAATCCAGTCCAGGATATCTCTCTCCCCTGCCTCTCATTTCAACTAGCAAATTAAGATGGAAATGCCTTTAAAAAAAGTTGTGTTTGGCTTTGTGTCCAAATGGCTTGACTTAAGACCTTGATAATGATGAAAATAACTTTTAAAGGGCCTTAAATCAAACCCTTAATAATAAAACACCTTGAAAAAGAGGACTTGAATGCTTCACAGGGACATCTTCCACGAATGACAAAACACAAGCAGCTGAGTGGTTTTGATGAGCAAGAGAATGATGTAAACGGTGTTGCTGGTTGAGACACTAGATCTCAGGGCAGTTGGACATATTTATGTGTGGAAGACTGTGGGGAGCATAGCGTAAGATAGCTCTTTCCACTAGCAATAAACAAAACATCAAAAGGAAGTTATTTTTCCTGGTGTCTTTTTCTGTCATTAAAGCTCCACACAATAGAAAAGGTTTAGATAAACTGAAACTTGGCTGGAGCCTTAAGAAAGAAGAACATACACTACACACATAAGAAGACATACGAAACATTGTAGACATGCAGTACACCCGTGGACATACAAGACTGCCTTTTTTGTACCTTGTGGTTTTAGATTTGTAAATAAGAGAGAGAAAAAGAAGGGGATAAAGGAAAAAAGGAGAAGAGAGAGACAAAATAAAGGAGAAATAAAGGGCAGAGGGAAAAAGAGAGAAAAAAAATTAAAACCTTTTTTTTCCTGTATACCTCACCCCATCCCCCGACCCCAACTCCTCATCCACCCACACCACCAGTCCCCCCTTTCAGATTCCCGTCTCATTTCTTTACCAAAGATGAGACAGAGAGAGAGAGAGAGAGAGAGAGAGAGAGAGAGAGAGAGAGAAACCAAACATTAAAAAAGAGACTAAATCTAAACCAATCATTAAAATCAATCCTATATGTAAGTAAGCAGAGGGGTTTTAGTCAAAACAATACATGTGGCTTTTTTTTTCTTAGCTCTGTTTATATGACTGTGACATCATGCATTGTACACTGAAAAGTCTCAGTACGTTATGCACATCATGGTGTGACATCCAGTGCTGTTGGGGGATTTCAGCTCATGCATCACTTCCCAGATTAATCGTCTGTGTCCATACTCATGTGGAAACTGGTGGGAACAGCTCAGTCAGTGAGAATTGTGATCTTGAACATTTCATTACTGATATTGTTTAACTTGTTTCTCTCCTGCCTTTTCATTCAGCTGAGAGAGTCCCTTCTGAACCTCCATAAAAGCATCAGCATCAGGGACTACAACTCTGAGTCAGAAAAAAAAAGAAATCATTATCACTAATCGATATTCTCAAGGACTGCAGACATCACGTGCAATATTCAGCCTACCTTTTCTGAGCCTGTAGAGAGAACATGGCCACACTTCACAACGCATCCTGCGGTGAGATAAGATCATGAGCAGGATCTGTTGGAACCCTACCTCTCTCTTGTTCATCCACCTGCCCAGCTTCATATTCCTCACAATGCTGCATCTCAAAGGTTTTCCTGTGAGTTTTGTCAGATACAGACAAAGATCAGAGTGAAACAGAACATGCAGTGTGTTCTGGCTTCTGATTATATGTACAGTGCATTTAGAAAGACCCCATCACTTTATTCACTATTTGTTATGTTGCAGTTGTATGCTAAAATAAAATTAGTATTTTTTTCCCTTCATCAGTCTACATTGAGTGGAGACTGATGGTAGAAAAAACTTTTTTTTTTTTAATTTAGTGTACAGCTGCAACATAATAAAATGTGAAAATAGTGAAAGGATGTGAATACTTTTTGAATGCACTGTATGTGTATAATCATCAATATTAAAAGATGAAGTGAATAACAATGATCATCTCATTTGAATGGTATCTATCAGGGGGTGGGATATGCCAGGCAGCAGCTTCTTAAAGTAAGGAAAAATGGACGAGCATAAGATAAGGATCTGAGTAACTTTAATGGCTAGACAACTGCGTCAGTGCTTCTCCAAAACACCAGGTTTTGTGCAGAGTTCTGAAAGTTTCCTGGACTCCCAGGGCTCACTGATGCATGTGGGGAGTGAAAGCTGGACCAATCCCACAGAAGAGCTCCTGTACCACCTACCTAAACATTGTTTCTGACCACGTACACCTCCTCACTGCAACAATATTCCCTGATGGCAGTGGCCTCCGTCAGCAGGACAGTGCTCCCTGTCTGTAAAAACTGTTCAGGGATGGTTTGAGGAACATGACAGAGTTCCAGGTGTTGACTTGGCCTCCAAATTCTCCAGATCCCAGTCTCAATGAGTGGGCTGGGAAATCACGTCTGATCCATGGATGCACCACTCCACAACTTTCAGGTCTTCAAGGATCTGATATTAACATCTTAGAACCTGATACTACAGGAGACCTTCAGAGGTCTGTGGAGTCCAGGTCACTAAAACAGAGACCTTCACAATATTAGGGAGGTGGTTTTAATGTTGTGTACTGTGTGCGTGTGTGTATCTTTTTGTCTTTTTTATGACACTCCAACAGCTGCTGCATCCCTTTGTTATTGTTCAGCAGGACTATGAGGAATCTAAATTTAACTGTGTGTGTGTGTGTGTGTGTGTGTGTGTGTGTGTGTGTTAAATGATTTTTACTATGTATATTACAGTCAGGGCTATTTTCTACAGGGCGTGTTTGGCAGATCAGGGCTGGAATCCCTGAGAGCTTGTGCCATACTTTTGTGACTCTATGTTGTAAGTTTATGTTGAACTCCAGCTGGAGCATTGATGTATGATGATGTATGTTGATCAGGAGGAGTTGATTCGCAAGTACAGAGAATGAATGCAAAGAAAACAGCCTGAAGGTTCCTGATGTGTTGCCAGGGAATAAAAAAATGTTTTGCTCACCTCACATTCAACCATTAAAACAGCCTGAAGGTTCCTGATGTGTTGCCAGGGAATAAAAAAAATGTTTTGCTCACCTCACATTCAACCATTAATGTCATTTCAGTTGTTTGATAATTACTCTGACACATCTCCACTGATTCATTATCACCGCCGAGGCTCACAGGCCAACAGCTTCATCCTGTTCTGGATAGTCAACCTTATTTAAGACATTTCTGTGCATTGTATGAATTCATGTGAGTGTCATGTAAAAATTCTACATTTACTGACAGTCAACAGTTCAGCCATTGAGCAAGCTACTTATGAGATACAGTGACACTGAATGTGCACTACCTTTCTGAACTGGCCCATCTTTACCATCTTCTAATGGCTGCTTCCAGCAGGATAATGCTCCATGTCACAGACTGGTTTCATGAACATGACAGTAAGTTCAGTGAACTTCAGTGACCTCCCTAGTCACCAGATCTGAATCCAGTAATTATGGTAATGGGTGGTGATCAAATCCAACACTGTCAGGGGTCTACCCAACATTTGAGTTCCTGAAAACTTAATGAATTTGTTCTTTTTGTTTAGTGTGACACACTCACTCACAGAGATGTATCACCAAACTGTGCAGAGTTTTTTTAAACTTTAGCTCATTGTTTTGGTTGCACTGTCACAAACTCCACTCACAGACCTGAAAGTCTGAAAACCAAATCTGGCAAGTTATGGGTGTAGGTTACTACACTGAGTAAAACCTAAATGTATTATCTTACTGACATTCCAACATAGATTCTTTCGCTGCTCTTTATCAAGATCTGTATTTGTGTTTTGGATATCAGACAATAGTAGTATTGGAGCTCCATTTTGATGGCTTTCTTCACTTGAAGGTGAACTTACTCATTCTAACATTCAGTTTAAAAACTCAGTTTACCATCTCAGAGACTTTAGGGTTTGTTAACCTGCCCTGTATTGGTATATTGTATATATTACACTTGCATTCATCAGACAGACACAAAGACAATTCCAAATGACATTTTATGTTGTGTCTGATTCATGTTTAAATAGGTTACTGAGAACACGTTTGACATGTCCTTCTCAAGGTGATCAGCTTGTTCTACCCTAAAGTGGCCCACCCATCAAAAATATCAATGACTGTGGCCAATAAATAAGAGGTTGTGCAGATAAGATCAGTGCTCCACATTCAGCAGCAATTTACCATGATAAACACCACCTTAAGTTACACTGAGGGAGAGCCAGGTGTCAGGGTTCTCCTTTGAGCTATGTCCTTTCTAACTTGACTCCAATTTTATTTCCTTCCTGAGAAAAATGTGGCTCTGTGTTTAAATCCCAAAAATGTCTGCCTTTGAGGAATGTTTATCTAACAAAACACTACACTGTTCACAGAATGTTGGTGTTAGCTTTTATATTTAAATAAGCTACATTTGTTGGGTGTTAGTGCTATTTTCCAGAAAATATGTCCATGTCCCAGTGAAAGGACTTGGTCTCTGCCATCATCTGCAGAAATGTAATCATTCAGTCATGAGAACGGTACATTCATATATCACACCCTTAACTGAACTGTTTGAGGTCAGTGTTGTAGCATTAGTATCAAAGTCTTGTGTGAAAAATAATATATAAAATATACCAGGAGACATCACATTATTATTATTATTATTATTATTATTATTATTATTATTATTATTATTAGATGGTGTAAGAGAGAAGAGGACACTTAAAGCCATTACAGAAATGTGAAAAGGAGTCACTGTTACCAACCTAAAGATGTCCATGCCTGAAGCACTGAGCTGACAGCACTAATCATTTTTAAATTAGATCTCCATTAGTGTGCAGCAGTTTAACCATCTTTGAGAAATGTGTGGGGTCTTGAGTGTGCAGAGATGATATGACATTATTAAGTACAATGCAAATTCAGTATGAATTTGCAGAAAAGCTTAGTGAAGTGTAGAAAAGTTTACTTGTACCTGGATATTTGTACAAAGTGAATGCACATTTCTTTGCTCTAACTCACATAATACCAGATTAATACCAGAGATGTTTTTACCTCACTTCACAGTAACCATGACATTAACAAGAGAACTCCCTCTGTCCAAGAAGCAATGATGTAATTTATCAAATCTTATCTTATAAAACCTATGTAAATAATATATGCACTATTGTTTTGCCGTCATTACATTGCAACCTTAAAGCTGTTGTCCAAATCAGAGCGTTTACTGTGCTACATTGCCCTCAGAGCCTACTCTACTCAAAAGACATGCAGATGTTGAGATGATGTTTATCAGTGGAATCTCCAACAGTGCAGCCATGTGGCTCATCTACTGTATATGAAATGCATGGCTATTCTTTAAATGCTAGCAGTAAGTACTACAGTAAGTAATCTGTAATTGAGGTTTCATTTCAATGCATGAGTATGAAACGCTGTAAATGGCCCTAAATATTAAATCCTGAAGTTCAGCTGAATGCAGTTTAAAGTTTGATCTCCAAATGTCTGTCACAATGTTGCTTAAATATTATAGTATGAAGTGACAAATCTGTTTGCGGTGCATTCCATGAAATAAAAGAAACTGCTGCTTATCAAGAGGACAGGTTGACTGAAGCTTCCACTGATCCTTTAAAAATAATACAATGTGGAGGTTTTATCTAACGTTGTGTTTCTATGACTCTCAGCAATCATTCTCTCTCTCTCTCTATTACACACACACACACACACACACACACACACACACACTCGCTTGCAGTAGTTCTTTCATCTTGCCTTGATCCAGCTCACTTGGTAGTGGAGCATTATATACTCCCAAAGCCTATACTGGTCTGTGTATATGAATCTAAACACTGTACACATATGACCATGTATATTGTTGAAGAGTAGAGGTTATAACGGCTCAAACCACGCTGGCAGTGGATTGAGGAAGAAAAACGTGTTTTTAAAAAGAGTGTTCTAAGAGGCCTGTGATTCAAGACAGAGGAATGAATAAACGTATGAAGCATGTGCGAATGTGTCATTTGTTGATTTGTTTCACAGTCACTCTTTCCTGGTTACCACTGGGATTAAAGATGCTCAGTCACTAGTAGCTGGTTTGTTGTACTTCTTGTACTGATACTGCAAGATGAAATTCACTCTCACTCCTCCAGTGACTGTGTGTTTTATAGATAGATAGACAGACGGACGGGCAGACAGAAAGACAGATAGATAGACAGACAGACAGATAGATAGATAGACAGACAGACAGACAGACAGATAGATGAAAGATAGGTAGGTAGGTAACAAACTAATAAGAGAAGTGATATAAAATCACAAATAGAGCTGAAAGTAGAGACTACTGCAGTAGAGTACTGCATATACACTGTGCAGTGACAGTGATCAGGGATGTATTAATGTGCGCAGTTTATACATATGTAGTGCAAGTCAGAGGATATCATCAATGTGCTTTACAGTTACATGAAGGATTGTACTTGGTTATCAAATTAAATCTAAAGAAATTACTCCAATTGTTCCAAAGATACATTTGAATACATTGTTGCAGATTTATATTTGTAAGAAAAGTGTTTCAGGTAGATGGCAAACACACTTCTCTGTAAAATATTGTATGGAAACATTGTCTATTTACATTTGTGCAAAGAAGAACTTTCTTTTGGAAATAAAGAATTTTTATAGATTTTTCCAAATATTACAGTGTACACCAGGTAAATATAACATCTTTGAGTTGTTTATAGTCATAACCACTAGGAGGCGTGCTTAGCTTTTCATTACCTGGTGAGTGGAGGTTAGTGGAGTGTATGTTGTATCTGCAGTATGTTCTGAGTTTACAGTATCCCATATCCTACATTCCTTCCCATAGGCTCTATATGTTCCAGTGACCGTAAATACACTGTTGATAACATCCAAAAAATATAGTTGAACGCAGTTAAGAGAGTTACAGTGTCACTACCAATATATACTTAGTTTAATCAGGAAATCACAGTGAGAACAAAACAAATAAAACAGTAATAGTAACAGCAGAGTTTTAAAAATACAGATCACCACAAACATTTCACAGTGCAAATTCTATCTCTAACGACACTGACATCGTTGTGTCTCTGAGTTATTCTGTCGAGCTCTGCAGCGTTAGAGGAGCATGAGACTACAGTGGCCTCCGCCGGTTGTGGGTGTCTGGCAGAGCCAACAAAAGGCTGCGTGCTTTCATAGGCTCCGCCAACAGCTGTCCAAGTGAGACTGCACAGCAGAGCGCAGGCTGGAGGGGGGAATGGGTTCGAGTCCGACTGCGAGTTCAGCAGCTGAAGCCTACAGCCGACGTTACTTCACTGTAGGTGACCAGGGAAGAGTGACTCAAGCCTTGGGTACAGCTTTTAGCCTGCCTTTGTTGGGAGAGAGGAAAAGACGGCGGCAGGCTGTATGTCTGTAGAAGAGCTACCGGGCTCTTTTGGAGTCATGTTACCAGCGTTCTCTCTGCCCATGAAAGCGGAGCGCAGTCGAAATAAGGAGCGGCTGGAGGCCAGTCTGGCGGGTTTGTGTGAGCTGGAGCTGCTCAGACAGAGGCAGGAATGCAGGGTGCTGAGCGCTCTCTGCCTCGGGGACGCGCCTGTCTCTGGGCGTCCGCCTTGGGGAGCTCTACGGTCGGCACGTTGCGTCCTGGACGCACCAAACAGCAACGCGTCGGATGAATATGGCCTGAGGCTTCACACTGTAAGTTCTGTTTGCCTGATGATTGTTATTTGGTATTCATGTTGGTCAAATCAAAGTCTTGCCAGTTTGCTGATGTAAAGGTAAAGTATAGTGTGGCGTGCGCCACTTTCTAAAACTTTGCATGTAAGGGGCAAAGAGTGGAGACCATGTTACCTGTTAAGGATTGGTGTTATCAGAGGCCTGTTGTCCTCACATGTGATTTGGATCAGAAATATGTCGTGGAATTGAAAACTTTTCCTGTCTTGAAACTGGGGGAGTCCGTCGTTTTCCTCATACTATAGTGTTAAACCATTTGGGACTCTAAGATAAATTCCCAAGTCAGCACCAGTGTTTTCAGAACTACTATCCTTGTTTGGTGGGAAAACAGCTGAAGGTAACTTCTTTCTGTGAGCTGCACTCTCCATAGGCTTTGTTTTCTGTCTGCTTAATGACCTCAGCAGATGATGCTTATGAAAAGAAAAGGCCTGGCCTTACAACAGAGGAGTTTGGATCCAGTGAAACTGCCAAATATTTTACATTTTACATTTAATGACATACTGAAATACATATGTACAAAATTTCAACCTAATATCAATATAGCTCACACTGGATCACTGAGGGACCATCTGCAGTTTGACACATTGAAGCAAATTTCAGACCTGATGCCATCTGACCTGTTTTTTGTTTTTTTTTTTTAATTAGAAAACAAACAAACAAAAAAACAAATGTGCGTATCATTCACTTGGTTTGTGTTGGAACTGCTGCCCCAAACACATTTGTATTTACTTAAAGGAAATCATGTAAAATTATTGTTAGATATATGTTATTATATAAATTATTATTATATATTTGAGACAAATAGTCTAAGCATAAAATGAAATGCTATTATCCAGGATGCCTCCAGTTTCCCCCAAGGGAAGTGAGCCTGCAGCATGTCTGTCAGCTTTGTGCAACGTTTTCCTGAAAAAGGATGCAGCAGATACAGATAAATTGACCCCCTCCCTGTTATAGTGAACAGTGTGAGACTGTCCACATGAAACAAGATGGATTTTGTCTGACTCTTGACAAAAAATATTTTGAGGATCAAGTGTAAAGTTTCCTGAGATTTGGTGATGTCCCAGCTCTGTGACAACTATACAGAGGTGTGTTGTGGAGAAAGTCAAGGAGCCTGATTCTGTGTTATCATCGGTGAAAAACATATCTATCTCATGACATTCCCTCTTCTATAGAATTTGGATTTTTTTTTTATCAACTATAAGGTTTATGTTCAGTGTAGTACAACAATTGTGTGGAAGTCTTATAAGCTAGAGAAGGTACTGTAATACTAAAATTCAAGTGATATTGCTCATGGAAAACAGATGTTTGTATTTCACATCTGTCACTTTATGTGGACCACTCTTTGATTCTTAAACCAAAACACAAGGTATCTTATTTAATGGTATTAAGGCTGGAGCGACTGAACGGTTGTTAACTTTGGACTAATGGATACTTCAAATGTCAGGAATTCCATCCGTGAAGACTTGAAGAAACCAGTTAGGAAACCACTAGGCTATCATCTGATAAAAAAGAATAAATTGCAGCATATTTCATAAACAGACAAAAACAACAAACACATCTAAAAGACATAAGCACAAAACAACAGAACCACTTGATTTTCCTCTAATCCTCACCAACTGAATATTAGTTTAGAGGGAGGGATTTTTATTTCAAAATACATTAACCCTTAGGTTAGACTAAAAGATGCTATGTGTAATTTTTTTGCTATTGCCACATAGCCAATAGCCCATATGAAAGGCTGTTTACTTGGCAGTCTAACAGTCAGTCCAACATGAGAGGATGAAGTAGCCTTTAACCCCCACGAGGTATACTGACTTATTGTACTGACCAAAACTCTTGGTACATAAACAGCTGTTGATGCTAGATGCCGGCCATGTAGCAATAGCAAACCCTTGCACTAGCTCCTTTAAATATGTTTATCTTTGTACTGTTACTGCCATTGGTTTCATCCTGCATCCTGCTCTTTGTTGGTCACTGAGATCAGATGAGAAGTGAAACATCTTCAAGTATCACTGACCAACAAAGTTTTCAGGAGACTGGACAAGTTTTCAGGAGACTTGACAACCTATTTTTAAGGAATAGATATTCAGCATTTTGGAAATTACACTTGTTTGCTTTTTTGCCAAGAGTTAGTGTTTGAGTGATCACTCCTTTTATATAGACAAATAAGATAACTGGTAACTGGTCTTTTTTTTTTTTTACATTATTTGTTTATTTGGATGATCATCTGTTGAGGGTTAGAACAGTTTGCTCTAGGTTACAGCGAACATTTACAGATAGTGAGCAGTTGTTGCCAGACTAGTTTATATGCAGAACCTGGCAAATGTAACCTTTCATCAGACAACAGTTATTACCTTTTGTGTATACACCCACTTTATAAATACTGACACAAGTGTGATGTTGAGGCTCACAAATGTCATTTGGAAACCTATAGAAATATTGCTTTAGTTAGTTAGTTTGACTTGTCTTTATCTAGTGCAAGGAGACTGGAGGCAGTACATAAGCAGAAATATAAAATAAGTTGTGGTTAAGGGACTGGAAATATGTCCTGGAACTATTTCTTACTGACCTGAAGCTGGGCACATTGATTTGATTTCAGTCCACTTAGTCACTTCAAAATAAAAGGTGAAATCAAAAACTTAAAGAGACTGCTTATAACAAGCAAAAACTGTACCTGATTTAAATTTAGCTGCTGTTCCCTGTGAAGTAGTCATTTTGTACAATCCAGGAAGAGTTGAGTCGAGGGCATCTGGACTTGCATGAGAAGTGAAACATCTTCAAGTATCTACAACCAAGAGGCTGCTTCAGTTCTGACTGACTGGTGGGGAGACCCAGGTGTTTAATCTCTGTGGGGTCATGTTTTTTGCCTCTGTGCTGGCAACTGTCAAGTGTTTTTGGGTGGTCTGGTCATGGATGCGATATCTCAGTAACGCTTGGAGAGAATTTCTTCAAATTTGATCCAAACATTCACTTGGACTTCACCTGCAAATGGCACAAACATTTGTGACATATTATGGAATATTGACTCAGTTCCTGCTCGCACCTGTGGCTTAGGTACAGGGAAATTGGAAGGTCAGTGGTTTGATCTCCAGCTCCTCCAGTCTATGTGCTGTGTGTATCCTGAACCCCAAATTCCCCCGATGCCATACCATCAGTATGTGAATGTGTGTGTGAATGGGTGAATGTGACCTTTCCTGTAAAGCACTTTGAGTGGTTGATAGGACTAGAAAAACACTATGTAAATTAGGACTGAACGATTTAGTGAATTTTAACCGGAATCACAATTTGAAGTAATGCAATTAGCAAACAACAAAGGCCGCAACTGTTTTTACAACTCCTGACTCTGACCCAGTGGTTAATCACTACTCATCATTGTTCTGTGTGACAGACAGTCATGCTTACCAATCAGAAGTGGCCCAAGTCAACGTGACTGTGTATACACCCACTAACAAAAAACACGTGAAAGGAAGCTCGTGGTGAGGAAAATGGCAGCTCCATTCAGTGCAGTCAAAAGTGACCCATGTGTATATTTTGTGTTCTGTAGGCAATCTGGCATACAGGGGGTGGAATCACAAAAACACTATGCAAGTAGACACAAAAAAATGTCTTAAGGTGCCAGTGAGCTTATACTATATAGCTCAAAAGATAGCATAGAACAAGGCACTACCAACGTGTACACACACTTATAAGCTATGGAATGGGGATGAACTTTATGAATACTTTGTGCTGAACATTAGTATGGAATCAGAAAAGCCACATCAGAAAAATAAAACATTGCAACTCAGGATGTTTACTATTTACTACTACTACTACTGTCTACTACACGGTCTCATGCTCTATATGTACGGTGCCTCGAGATAACTTCTGTTGTGAACTGGTGCTATATAAATAAAATTGACTTGACTTCTCCTGTCAGTCATTTACTTGCAAAACTGGAGTAGCTTCTCTGAGCTGCTAGCATCCTCACCACTGTCACCAGATTTCATGTGCAGATATTTTGGCTTGATTTCTGATGCTCCGGTTCAATGTCTGTCCACCTTTTGTTTTGAAGGGATTCATAGCACTTGTTGGAGATTTAATTGGACTTAATGTATGGAGGTGTCAACCTTATTCTCTACTTCTCTGCTGCGCTGTGTGTGTGTGAGGATGGGCTGAGACACAAACATGGTGAAGGAGAGAGCGAAACACAATAGAGGCTCTCACACTGACCTGAAATCAATCAAATGCACATAAGTCAGGTAAATAACATAAAAATTATTTTGTTTAAAATAACATTTTTCTGTGGCTTGTTGGGGAGACAGTGCCAAAAAACTAAGCACATTAGAGACCAATTGAAACATCCAATTTCTTCATTCAGTAAGTTCAGTAAGTTTGTGTATGTGGAGGAGATGAAAAAAATGAAGGAAGAAAGAGAAAAACCTTCCATCTGTGATGCAGAAGAAGCAGAGCCAGGCAGAGAAAGAATGCATATTTGTGTGTCTTTGAGAGAGTAGGTGTATTTATTCCTCAGCAGGAGCTGCTGACAGCCATGTGACAGCCGACAGCAGCTGGAGAAGCAGCACAGCCCTCTCTGTGGCCTCCTGTATGTCAAGGGACTAATCAGAGTGTACATTGAAATGTTGACTCAAAACATGTGGCGTGAGTGTGTGTGATTTTATTTTACTATTTCTGTGGGGTCTGACAGTTTGGTAGGGACCAAGATGTTGGACCATACAAGGTTAGACGGCTGTTTGATGGATAAGATTTGGTTTTAGGCTTAGGGCTGGGATTGGGTCAGTGTAAGGGAATGTAATATGCATCAGTGACGGGTCCTCACAAAGTAGTAGTGTGTGTAGCAGTGATGATCATATCAGGGAACTGAGTAATGCTGATCTTATGTTACTGCTGTAACATTCTTTATTCATTTTTGCATCTGTAAGAAAATTTTCAATGGTACATCACTGCAAACACCTTGTTGGTAAAAACAGAAAAAAGTGGTGGAGACATGGAAGAGAAGAATAAGAATAATACATTAAAATTAGGGATGGGCATTTTGATTACTTATTGAAGTTGATTAATTAAGTCAATTTAAGTCAATTGGTCATGACATCATCGTTAAGATGTGTCCTCCACCCAAACCAAAATAATAATATGCTGTCATGTCATGTTTTTTGCAGTGTAGCGTACAGATGCACTAACTTTACCTCCCAAGCCCCACTCATTAACAATGCAGACTCATCTGTGTCTGCAGCACAGAACCGGAAATGTTCCCGTCACCGTGACATAAAACTCTGTCCATGCAGTGGTTGTTATTGCTACTTTGTTGGCTTCCATCAAGTTCTTTTTTTAGAGCTGTAGCTGCCTCATTGTACTTTTTCTCAATCTGGCCGGTAATGGTCTTCTATGAAGGCATGGTGTATTCAGGTTCCATGAGCCTTTGACAGCTCCACTCCCCTGACAACGTTAAGAAGAAACATTTTCATCTGAAATCATTTAAGTCAAGAAATTTGTTCCTGTCATTTCCTGTCACATGAGTGTTTAGGTACAACAAATCCACAGTGTTTTCTGCTAGTACCAGCTGTCGGCTGGATGGCCGGACATTAAAACATTTTCAGCAGACTATTTTCTTAATATTTCAAGTCATGTTACGTCACTTTTTATAACATTATAACTATAATCTAGATGAAGGTTTTTTTTTCATCAGACGTCTGGATCTTAAGTAAACAGAGAAACAAGCTGAACAGCCGCTCTAAACGTCCTGTGCCCACATCGCCGAGAAACATTGATTTTTATTTCAAATTGCTTCATTCAATTTAATTACTTGGTCCATTTGTTTTGGAGTTAATGTGACCTCTCAGTAAAAACGTCCTGAACAATGAACACTGACAGAATCCTAAGATAAAAACAAGCTGAGTTGCTAGCAACGACCTGAGCTAACATTAGCGTCAGCTTGTTGAACAGCCCACTCGAGCAGTGTCAGAACCATAAACATTAGTTCCGTGTCTCTATGAAGTAAAACATAAATCTACTCCCACCCCCAACCAAATAAAAGTTAGTCATATAGAAATTTGATTCAAAATTTGATTCGACTAATCAATTAATCATTTATTTGTGTGTATCCCCAATTAAAATAAATAAAACATAATGACAGTGTGATACAGAATCTCTTCCAGACGTGGATTTATTGGAAAGCTAGGGCAAATGCCCCTGAGGCATTCTGTTTCACCCAGAAATGAAAGCTGTTTTTTAGTTTTTGCTGTGATTTGGTCGCTTATTTTGAATCAAAAAACATGTACACTTAATTGTTTTGACTCTTGCCATATCATCAAGACCATATGTTCTATGCTCATCCAGTTCCTTTACTATTTATCTTTGTACATGTAACTGTCAGAGGACCAGTCACTGCTTTAGCATACAGCAGTCAGTTATGGTCATTTTCAAAACTGGTCTTAAAACGAAGGCAAACACTGACATTGTTCATGGTGAAACCAAAGTAAACTGCAGTTACAGCACTCTGTCGTGGCTTCACAGTGCATTTTTGCAGATACTACAAAACCAAAAACTCCAATACCTCTGTGAAATGCTGCAGTAGAACAATGAAACTCCAATAGATCAAATATTGCAAACAAATTAATGTAATTATCATACCCTATTCCTATTATACCTATTTTTGTAGTGTATGTTCATACATACACAAATGCATACATAGACAAACTGTATGCAGACATACCTATACAAACATGCATAAGGACTAAGGCTGCAGCTGTCACTGATATCACTTATCAACAATCTGTAGATCACTGTCTCATCCTTACAGTGTGGTCCACAAAAACACAGTAATGAAAAACAGAAATCTTCATGATCAATTGTTAAGACCTGAGATTACTGCAGGACGTTGACCTGAGTAACAGCATCAGGTACAAATCTGCAGTGTATTACATGTTGGCCATTAGTGAAGTTACAGTGATAATGAGGTGATAATGGAGGCACTGGTTCAGCAGAGCATCTGACAAAACATGACGAGGAAAGTAAGCAAAAACACTCTCCCTTCCTTAGCAGCTGCTGCTGAATTGTCCTTGAGCAAGGCATTGATACACCATCTGCTCCAGTGGCCATCAGTTAAAGACTGTGGCTTCCCTGGACAGAGCACATGTGGACATTTGGTAAGGTGGTATATGTGTTTACAGTGTGTGAATGTTTGTGGTGTCATCCAACATATTGCAAATCTCCAGTGGGGACCTTTGCAGCTGTGGAGCCAACTTTAAACTAGTAGTACTAAGATGTTCCACTCAAAAACTAGAAAAACTGATAATTCAAACTGAAACTAGGCTTACTACTACTGGGTCAAGCTGAATTTTCAATGTTATTCAGGCACATTCTTCATAGAGTACAGTTTGTCCTGAAACTGATGGACAGTGGTAACTATGTAAAACATCTTCTTCAAGTAAACCTAGTTTACAGCATGTTCACAGTAACAAATACAATACTGTGTTGACTAGAACAGGAAAGCACTGCTATCTGTCACAGCACAGGTCATTCCATGTTCCTAATTCATGGAAAATTGTCACAGTATCAATACATTTGACACTAAGCCTCACTATGTGTTCACTGTGTGGCTTTAATCAAGGGAGGGGGGTTTCCTGTGGTAATCAATATAGGGTTCAACTCATTTCAGTGGTTAGGGGAGGACACAATACCTCCATCTGACTCTGATAAACAATCAGGTGAAAAACACAGTCACTGAATGGATCCTGGGCGGGTTGGCCCTGAGCTTTACAGCTGATGTCTTGGCAGCAGATCCCAGTCCTCCACAGCCCAATGTCCACTCACTGTAATTAATCAAATCCTCCAAAAGTCTTGTGACTGTGCTGCAGTAGTTCAAATGTTTTTTTTTCCCATATAAGGCACATCAACTGCTACCCACTGCCTGAGCTAGGCCCATGGATGTTTAATTTAATGGTTTTTTATCATCTGAAGATACAATACCAAGTGTACTGGTAGCTGTGGAACACACTGCCCACACAGATGAATGGGGAACCATATTTGGCCAGATTTATACTGCCTTCACATCTGGTTTAAACAAAGCTGTACTGGCTAGTAGTCTATGGCAAGCATGTCACAGTGACTTTGAACATGATTTTTGAGCCACTCCATGTGCACTCATTTAGTAAAAAACAAAACACTGAAAAAGAAATCTGTTAAATGGCACTGTATGGTCTTTGTAATATTTCATTTCATTTTAACAAATGTCTAAGTTGGTGTTTTGTAGACATCACTGAATGTTGTTACTGTACATTAACTGAGAGCTGAATGGGGAGAGAGAGATAGTAAGCACTGTAGTTAGCACTCTCACAGTAAGAAGGTTCCAGGTTTGAACCCCAGTTCACCTGGGGCTTTTCTGTGTGGAGTTTCCATGTTCTCCCTGTATCTGTGTGGGTTCTCTCCAGATTCTCCAGCTTCCTCCCACAGTCCAAACACATGCAGGTTAACTGGTGACTCTAAATTGTCTGTAGGTGTGAATGTGAGTGTGACTGGTTGTTTGTCTCTATATGTCAGTCCTGTGACAGACTGCTGATCTGTCCAGGGTGTACCCCACCTCTCACCCAATGTCAGCTGGGATTGGTAGTAAGCTGTCTCTCACTACCTTAGTTGAACATGCATACATACAATCAATGTACAGCGACCAATATAACCTTCCAATTATGACCACTGTAGCACATTAATATGATTATTGCTGCAGCTATGAAAACTCTTATTATATACTTATTATGAGTAGAACTGGTTTCAGTAACAGAGGTCTATAAATTGATTTTCTGTAATAACAATGTAACTGCACATCCTCCCAGACTTAAACCATCAAACAGCTCATACAGTCTTGTGTTACTGGAGCAGTCAGGCTCCTGCCAACTGTTTAAAGACCATAATGTAGAGAACATAAGGATCTGGTATTTGACTGTAATAAAGACTGGACGCAGTGGGGACTGTGTTTTCAGTCTGTCTCGGTTGTTTTTACTCTTTGGAAACCTTACTCACCTCATTTGTTTTTTTCCTTCCTCTCCACTCTTGCTTAAACCTTTCACTTTTTCATCCTGATCTTGTTGTTGTAGGCAGGTTTTCTTTCTCAGCTATTATGAGTGCAGAGTCATCAGACAGGTATGACAAGATTTTAGTAATCATGACCTCAGTTAGTGTGGCTACTTGAGAGAGGAGAGTGTGTTCATGGGAGATGAGTTTTTTTATGTTTTGGAAAGCAAGTATAGCAGTGGTGGCAAGGCCTAAAAACTGTCCCAATCACTGAATTATATTTTTATATATGTTTGTTTGTTTTTTTTGTTTTGTGTATTAAATTGTTACCAATAGTCTATTTTCCTTAACTCATAGCTTTCCTCTTGGTTGTGCCACTTACAATACAGTCCAATCAGAATTCAGCCCAGTGTTGCTAGGGTAACAGATATCTGCCTTGAGGCCTTCAGAATCAACAGTCCAGGCCACTGTAATTTAAAATAAATGGCGATGAAACTCCTGCCTCACAGATCCTTTAACCAATCAGATTTTGAGTTAGTGAGACGTTAGTATAGATTAAATAGCTGTTTTTTCAACCCACAGAGGCTGAAGGAGGAGGAAGAGCTCAATTATTTTAAGTTATTTGTGCATCTCAGTTCCAACAATAAGTCCTTTTCAATTGCTATGAAGGCTAACGCTGAAGTAAGTTGCCTAAGTTTTAATTTGCTTTAGGGCTAAGAATGTCCCCTCGACAGAAGCAGTTTTTTTTTATTTGTCTACAAATAATCAGCAGATTTGGTGAGTAAAATGTATTTTACCTATATTTTATTGATTACATCTTTGTCATTTTATCAGTTAATATTGATGCTTCTGCTGGAGATGATGTGTGTGGGGCAGCTGTGGCTGCATTTTTTAGAGACCTATCGAATTGTGTTAATTGGGTCTTTATAGCATTGCTTCAGTAATGGCATTTATTGATGATGCAAAGTTCTGTTATACTGCGTTTCTGTATATTGTTGATAGTTTCTATAGCCGTGACATCATAATGATGTTATTAAGAGGTGGGTTAATTCAGGTAAGACACCAGTGGAGGCCTAGGTGTGAAATCCATGGCCTGCCACTGAAGTATAGAGTAACAGGGGAGTTGTGCTGACCTTGTTCAAATGTGGTACTGAACATTCCAGTGAGTTATTTTCTGGCAAACTAGCAAATTAGCACTTGTTATTTAGGCAAGAAAACAGTCACAATGAGTTGATGTGATTGTTTCAGTTTACTCTGTGTACGTTATGCACAGTTATTGTTTATTCAGGTGTGTGCAAGCAGTATTTAATGTATTACACATTTTCTGTCCTTAAACTGTGACTGTTATGTCTTCTAAGTCAGTTTAAACTGCTGGACAGAAGAAACAAATTCTACGCTGTGAAATGTCATTAAAAGAAATGTTCTAGAGATAAATGTAAAGTGTTAGGATAATCAGTTATAATATTAAGGAGAATTAGTTAATTGGACAATACTAAGTGATTGCTTGGCACATCTTGTGCAGGATGGGTTTTTTTGTTTGTTTTTTTTTGGTTGAGGACTGACTCACAGTCACCGACCATCTGCATCATCACCATCTTCTCTCTGCTCACTGGACCTCTATCATCATGAGTCTTCACTTCTGCTATTTATTTTCTACCTTCCTCATCATTTTCATTCTCATTCACTAATTCCATATGCTGCATAACTGCCACTGCTATGACCTCTCAGTGAGACAGTATGCTCGAAAAAGCATCCGTACCCCCACAGCCAACTACACACTCATACACAGTTTATTTCTCTGTGCTCTGTGCGGTTTCAAACATGTGAATGTCCCACTTCACATTTCAGATTTTATCACACCCTCACAGTCCTACTTAGTCTGTATAAGATGAATCTTATTTATGTTTACTAGGATAGTTTGAACATAAAATCACACTGAGCAGTGTCACTTTTACAGTTGTACATGTGTGCATGTTCGGGGCTGGTGTGAACATGAACTTACTTGAGGGAAACAAGCAGCAATTGAGCCAGTGTGGTCTCACATAAGTAGGTGCTTAAACCCACACACAGCTCCTTTTATACAGTACATGCCTGACATGAGCCCAGCCTAATTTTGTATGAGTGCGCACACACACACACACACACACACTGCCTCTATGTGTTGGAGAGTCTTGTGATGCACAGACTATGTTAGTTTATGGTTTGAATCTTCCAGGGTACAGGGCAACATGTAATGGAATTTTTTCTAGTCCCACTTACTATTCCTCAAATGAAACCTGCAAATCTTCATTCGATTTAGTAGACTCTCATATCTTAAAGCTGTTTGATGGGATGATGAGAAGTTGGTGAAATTAAGGGGGGTGCATTGAACATGGCAGCTATTTTCCAAAGTGTGTGTTTTTATCAGATGTTATTGTTCAAGTGGCAGTTTTCATCAACAAAAGGCATTAGCAGTTTGTTTTACACTGTCAAACAATAACCTCATCCTTACAAGTCAAGTCATATTAAATACTCTGAAATGAGTTGGACTACAGCTGCTGTGTTGTGTGGCACTGGACAGATTACAGCAGAGATGATTGCTCCTGCAGGCCTCTTTTTGTAGCTTTCTATTAGACTGCTGCATGCCACTTAAAACCACAAGTCAGGAACTGACAAGTGTTAAGTGAATCCCCAACATCACCACAAACAGCTTTTGAAGCCAGGAGGTAACCCTGGCTCAGAATCAGGGGTGGGGTTAGGGGACCTAGGAATCATACTACCAGGAGAGAGGAGGAGTTTGTTAACCCTCGACATGAGGGGAAACTGGGTTTTCTGTTCCAAAAAGTCATCAATTAAAAATAAAACGAAAGCAAAGAATCTTTAGACATGAGACTCTGATGAATGAAGAATCATTTCTCATGCTGTGATAATAGGCTGCATTTAGTTTGAATGTACAGTGGCCCTGAAGGTCAAAACGAGTGTTAAACATGTGGTTGTGTCATTGTTGATAGGGTTGTATTTATTTGGATATGGACAGTAAACTTCATGCAGTGAAGTATCATGAATGCCAACTGTCTGTCAGTTCCAGAATTTCTCTGTATCTCTCAGTTTCTCTGTTTTCTGACAGACTGCTTCAGCTCCTACATAACAGATTCTTTTCCCATCCTTTAGCTTTCATTTGGGTGGTTCAGACTCTGGGGTTGGGGTGGGGTGGCAGTGTTATTGTTCCAGTGTTTTGATAATGAGTGCTTGTGGTCATAACTGTCTGTGAATGTGAAGGTTGTTGCTCTCTATGCTTCTACCCCTAATCCTGGGAGATCAACAGGGAGTTGATATGTGACAGAAAACTGACAGAAACTCTTCCACATTTTACTGTCCATTGGTGTAAATTACTGTACATGGTTACTTGTTAAGTCATGATAATATGAATGTCAAAATCAACATCACATTTAGCATACACCATGATGATGAGTGAGAAATTAGAATTACTTAAAATTATTATCTCAAAACTCCCTTTGTTTAGGAAGTAACTTTTATATAAAATGTGATACAAAATGAAGCTGTGAACGAACACCAGCTTTTCAGCTTTCCTTGCTTTCATGGAGCTAAAATTCACAAATGAGAGTAGATTTCTCAATCACTGGACATATATATACGTATATGGTAAAGCTTGGAGCACTGGAATGAATGGACTTCAGAATACAAACACATGTCTCTTATGTGCATGTTCAGCTGGGTGTTTTGATCATGGCTCTGAGAGAGTATTCCCATCTAAGTAAAAAACTCATGACTTGTGCTCTGTTTCTTTCTGTCTATTTCAGAGCGGTGTCCAGGGTACTCCCTGGGGTATAAAGTCGTCCTTAGAACAGAAGGTGGCGGAGCTGAGGGTGAATACTGAGGTCAAATCAGCAGAACCTCCCACTGATCTGGAGGACACGCGACTCAGTTCAGGTAAGATAATCAACACTTCTTCTCCCGAACTTAAAATTCCACTGCAAGGCACGTGCAGTTTGAAGGTGGACACTATGTCAGCTTACATTACATCATAAAAACTTCTTGCATAGCTTAGGGGTGTCAAAATGTCAGTCACAGCAATTTCTTAGAGCCAGAGAATGAAACAATATCTGATGAAAATAAAACATGTTTTCAAGTAAATGTACAAAATGTAATGGCATTAATAAGTACTCATATTGGTATTTGTACTTGTAATTGGATTGAAAAAATGTGGTATTGGTGCATCCCTATTACACGTAATATAATTATGCTACACGTGTCTGGTAAGACCATAGTTGGCTTGAAATGTGTGTTTGAGTACACTGAAAGAAAATGAATTGCTCTTGTGCTGCACACATGACTGTGTTTGGCGCAACTATCCATCTTATAGGAAAAGGAGAATACTTTTGCTGAGGTGGTAACAATAAAAATAATTCTGATCACTTTCATCTTCTTTATTCTGTTTATCAGGAGAGGTTCTTGCACCCATGCAAAATGGATCTCCTGAGTCAAATTACCATCCTGTGGTCCAGTGTTCCCTTCTGGCCCCTGAGGGAACAGGGGAGACAGAGGCAGATGAATCATGGCTGTCAGAACCAACAAGACAGGTCACAGTTAGTAATGCTTTTGGGGACATGAGGGATGTTGATTTCATACAGGAAGATCATCAACAAGCCCAGAAGGTAGAGAATTATATATTTGGATTGATCCAACGCCGAGCTTTACCCATACGCCCCTCAAAGCCCCGCACCAACCTGGCACATGATGCCAGAGCTGTCAGTGTGGTGAGGCACAGTAGTTTATGCCGCAAGGAGGAGCAACATTCACCAAAGCAAGTGTCTGGTCAAGTGATCGCAACTCCATCCAAGTGTTCAGAGGAAGCTGCTCCACAGGCTTACCATAACCTGGATCAGGATCACTATCTAAGGCTAGAGTTTAATGAAAATTTCCCACCCTTGTACCACCACCACCTCCAGCAAAGTGTCCAGCATCAACCAGGGTTTTATCACAAGCCCAGGCAGGCCTCCATGGTTAACACCTCCCGCTCAACCTCACCGGACTATCCATCTTGCAATGTGCTTCAAGCCCATCAAGACTCCAGCAACAGTGAGCCTGATTCACCTCAACATTTCCACAACTACCATTCCTCTCCAGCTCTGCCAAAGCCTCACCATTCACCTTCTCCTGATGAGCAGCTGGTCAATGCAGAGTATATTCCAGCCCAGCCCTGCCGAGCCTCCACCAGAGCTTATGCCCATCATCACTCTAACCCCCACAAGGGCTCTGGGGTGCCCAAACCCAACCGAAGCATGTTTTCTCCAGAGAGAAGCCATCATCATGAAGAGCAACAGCCAGCAGCATCTCAGATCCAACCCTCCAGATGCCGAGGAGGCCCAAAGAAGTGTCGTTTGAATGAAGACAGAGGTGGTGCGAGCAGGAAGCCAGGGAAGAAAACATGTAGGTCTCAGTCAGAGAACAGCCTGCAAAGGGTTCAAGAGCGCAAGTACAATACAGTGGAGAGGGACGGTGGAGGAAGTGGAAGTGGTGGTAGAGGAGGCCGCAGTAGTCAATCCAGGGGCAAGAAACAACAGCAAGGAAGTGGTAGTTGCCGGCGCTGGCAGTCTACTCTTGAGCTCAGCCAGGACGAAGCTGACCAGCTGCCCATGCAGGGACCCCTGCAAGGCTCTTCAGTTTCAAACCAAAGGGACCATTGTGTGAGGCGCACACGCAAATCTCGTTCTACACATGCATCATATGCCTATCCACACCGCAACCACCACCACTCCCACTCTCACCATCATCAGCACATGGAGTACCATTTAGAGAGGGATCAAGTTCCACTGTGTAAGCCTAGTGAGGACTACCCTCACCCAGGTCAGGGTGAGTCTGAGTCCAGCATGAGTGAGGCTGACTCTCCAGATTCCAGCTCTTTGTCCAGTGACTCAGATGAAAGTGGTGGTCTGGTTTGGCCCCAACAGCTACCCCCTCAGCTTTCCCTCCCTTCACCTCCTGCCCCACCTGGTGCATCATTGCAGCCCAAGGCTTTTGTCAAGATAAAGGCCTCACATGCCCTTAAGAAGAAGATCCTGCGCTTCCGCACTGGTTCACTGAAAGTAATGACCACTGTATAGAGTGGAATACTGGCCAAACTAAAGGAACATGATCTGCAGAGCTTCGGACTACATAGAACGATGGACCACAACTGGTGAATAAAAAATAAAAAGGTTAATGGTAACTATAAAAATAAATGTGTCCATGGAAGTACTATGATCTTTGCTGAGTGAACTGATTGGATGATTTTAGAACAGCCTTAACAAACAATGAAGGAAATGTCTATCACCATATCAGCCTTTTTGTTTCAAAAATTAGATGTAAAATAGTATATGAAGTGTTATAGTTTACCAAAAGTGTTATATGAATTAGTCTTGCTTAGTCAAAGGGTTATCTAATTTGTCCTCATTGGCCCCTAAGTGTCAACACGTATCCATATGCACATACTCACTGAAATAGTTCATGCTGACATTGTCTCTGAGGTCACAGTGAATGGTTTTATATGATTTCAATTTTTGGCCAGGCACAGATTAATCATCAATATGCCCGCTGTTGGCCCTCATGCAAGACCATTTTCATATTCTGATCATGAACATGCATCATTTTTTTGTTTGTGTATATGAGTGTTCCAAGTCAGATTCATCAAACTTTTTCTTTCTCTGACCTGTCTTGAATTCTGTTCACTGTTATGGCATGACTTCAATGACAGGTCTGTACCACCCATACAAATTGTTCATGCCTAAGAGAAAGTTTGAGGAAGTTCTCTAAAATGCAGCTTAAGGCCGAGTCTCTTTGTACTAGTGGTTCTTGGTTCTTGCATGAAGCCCAGTGTGATCTGACTGAAATCTTGAATTGTTAACTGAACAGTCCTTTGTATGTTTGTATACACACTTGGCCGCACACTCAGTCACTACGAACATTGTTAATAGGTAAATTAATATTTTAATGCTTTGCAGATCTGTAAAAAAAAAAATAATAATAACAATGCATGTTTAAAAAATATGTTTTCTTTGTCAGGTTGCCAGCCTTCATTTAAAGGAAGGATGTTTTGTCTTCTAGTTTCTCTTTTATTCACCTGTTCTCTATATTCTTGCTATTCATTCTTCAACAGACTGTTGCACATGTGCACATTGGAAACTTATTGATAGAAATTCTATTAGCCTTCAAAAGTAAGACCAGTCAGTGTCCTTATATTTGGACTTTGAAATCCTCTAGTGTTGCTGACATGATGAATAATTTATTAAAAAGGAGGTGAACCTAAGGCAAACAACGAAGAGGTAAAAATTAGAGATAGACCGTTTTTTTCAGGGCCGATACAGATACCGATTATTAGTAGCCAAGGAGGCCGATAACCGATATTTGGAGCCGATATTCATTTGCAGTAAAAGTGAAAATATTGGCGTCAAAATTTTGACTAATACTAAACTAACTCCAACACTTAACTTTGTTTAAATGCCTTTAAGCATATGTTTATTAAACAGCTTTTCAGATTTGCAACATTTTAAAGGTTTTTTTTTATCTTAGACAATAGACAGCTTTGTTTTAAAATTCTAACAAAAAGTGCAGGGAGGATTTTAAATAAATAAATAAACAGCTTCCTGAAGTTTTATAAAGTAAATGAAACAAAGTTAAATAAATTTGCATTTGCACAGAAATGTGAGTCTCAAATCAATTAGTACAGAAATGTGAGCACAGAAATGTGAGTCTCAAATCAATTAGTAGTCCCAACTGAGCAGCACCAGAATCTGGCGCAAAAAGCAGAGTTGTTCAGTGTGTGTGTGAGCACTGTGCATGCACAGCTTTTACTGCTGATTGGCTGTTACCCGTGCCGTGGCTCTGCGTGTAACCAATCAGATGGTGCTGTGGGTGGGACGATGCTGGAGACAGAGTAGTGACTACAGACAGAGAGGGGCGCCTGCATCAGAGTCAAAATAACCCAGTTTTGAATTCTCTCTTATCGGCCGTTAGATTAAAAAAAATGTCCGATGCCGATATGCGTGAAAATGCCGAATATCGGCGCCGATAATCGGCCCGGCCGAAAATGAAATAATGGTAAACATACAGGTAATAAATATATTATTGGTGAAAGTAAATATAATGGTCAGACGTGGAAATGTGACCACGGTAGTAAAATTCGTAGTTATGAAGGAGTGGATTGTGAGTACAGTACAAAGTGCCTGTGAATTTGAGGTTGGGATAGTAACCTGGTGAGTACATACAATATCTCACTTACAGAGCAACTTAGTGTTGAGTAGAAAGTTAATTTCTACTGGTTATTTAATAGCTGACAGTGTTATCATTTAACATGCACTAGCCAACTCACTATTAGCTTGTTTTTGTATGCAATTTGTTTGACAGTGTATGAAATTAAATTGTTGTAAATTTAATAAAAAAAAAAAATACCCACGTCGACCAGTAGTTTAATCAGTGGAGGCTTGTTTAATGCATCAGGTTAGGTATTACCAAATGGCCAACCTATGTAAATGTCCCCAGGCAGACCACACACCATGACACAGGTAAAGAAAACACACACACACACACGCTCACACACACACACACACACACACACACACACACACACACACACACAAACCAGAAAGAGAGTGGGGGAGGTGACAGAGAGAGGAGGGATTAAAGTGGAAATTTAGGGGCCCAAGGGGAACATTGGCTTGTTTAAGAGTAATGATTCCAATATTCCTCTCTCAAGTGTCACCAACAGTACAGAAGAAGAAGAGAGGACAGTGCCACAGTAAAAGTTCCTGGTCATCTGGATTTCATGATCCATTACTGCTTTCACAGGGTTAAGTCTGTTATTACTGTTACTACCATTGCTGCAGCTGCCACTAGACTGTTTTCACCCAGAGGCAGTCCTGGCTAGATTTGCGCGCCGGGCGAACCATCCCTTGCCCCCCACGGCCCCACAAAAAAAAGGGCTTACCCCCAAACACCGCCACCAACACAACAATATATTATATTATTTTATTATTATTACATACAAAAACATAACTAGTACAAAGAAAAAACAAGATAAATAAATAAAATACAGTATATAAATTGCACATGCACATCATAACATGACCTTTCGCATTACCTTTTGCCAACACTGTCCGTTCACCCGTCAATCAACCGGAGTCCGGAGTCACGTGACATAAACAAATTTATGTAGATGATTTTTTTTTTTTTTACGTTTTTCACATAACCCAGTCAATTACGTGTAGGCATATGGGTCTATGTTAATTATGAAATACAATTTATTTGGAAGCAGTTTGTGTTGTGTGGCCTGGCATCAGTCTATCCCCCCCTTGCCAACCTCTGCAGTCGCAAGTTGATCCCCCTCCCCCCTCCCCCATTGCCTCTTCGAACACACACAACCTGTATGACTCTCAGCAGCAAGTTGACGTGACAATGAGGGTCCCAGCGCCCACTCCACTAACTTGACATGGAAATGAGCGGCAGTCTAGAAAACTGGCGAGTTTTGTTTTGAGTTTAGTTTTTTTTTTGTTTTGTTTTGTTTTTTTTGAGGGCGTTCTCGTGCGCCCTCACATAGATTGCGCCCTGGGCGGTCGCCCACATTGCCCATAGCAAAAACCAGCCCTGTTTTCACCACTGCTACTAGAACTACTACTATTTCTTTTATATTTGTTAGTGCCACTATTGTTACTACTTCAACTACGGATATTATCACTACTACTTCTACTACTACTACTGCCACTACTACGAGGGTATTTTTACTACTACTATCACACCTATTAATGCAAATTGTAATTGCAAACTGTAATGTTTCTATTGGTACTACTACTGCTACTACTACTAGCAGTGCTGCTAGTATTTGTAATACTATTACTATTACAAATTGCAGCTACTTTTAATCACAAAGCTACCAGTATAATACTACTACCACCAGTAAAAAATATATTTGTTATAAATCTTTTGTGGCTGTGAAAGTACTTGAGCACATATTCTATGCGACCCTTGCTGATACACACATTTGGTATACAGTATAACCTCATCTAAAAAGATGTCTGCTGAGAGCAAGAGATGTGTCTGTGTGTGTGTGTGTGTGTGTGTGTGTATGTGTGTGTGTGTGAAAGAAGGACTGCTAATTTTACTGTTGATAGCAGTTATGTCTTACTTGTTCCACATGAAGTACAGTTCATACAGATAGTACTGTTCAATGTTTATCCATGAACATGTTGCTACGCTGTGTGTATGGGTAAAACAATGGTTAGTCCGGGATACATTTGAAACGGTTCACGTTCATGGCTTAATGTTAACAGTTAACACTTAAATTTGAGAGGTGCTTTATCAGTGTTCTGTAGTATTTACATTAAAATCAAATATTGACAACTGAGGTGGAGTGCAGATTAATTTTGAAGTTGTCTATACTCCGTAAGAGCAACTATGAAGGCTCTGTGGGCATCCATACTTTTTCCCACTTGGACTGGAGCGCCATTAACTCGGAGCTGATGTCACTCCCAGTTGATGACCTCTGATGTAAATGGAATGCACTATCAGTTCCAGCTGCTTCAGTTCATTAAAGTGGGAAAACAGGGATGGTGAGAAAGGAGAGCGAAAGATGACAGAAAATTAAAGGAGAAACAGCTCATATAAGCCACCAGTGCTCCAACAGTATACAACAAAACCTCTCACTTCTGCAACATTTGAAGCTCTTTTTCATCTAATCTGTCTCAGCATTACTGACATTTTCCCAGCTGCCAGACTTTCACTCTCATATCTGTCTCTCCCATCCTTCATCCCTCCATCTGTTAATGGTTAGAAGAAACATGCTCCCTTCAGGGTCAGGAACCTTGAGTATTTCCTGCTTTGCTAGAGAGTGAGGGGGGGCCATGAAGGGAGGAGGAGGAACAGAGAGGCACTGAGCCTGAGGAGGAAACCCACACTCAGAAAGAGAAACAGAGAGACGGAGAGAGGGAGGGGGAAAAGAGGAGGAGGTTGAATGGAGGCCTCGTGTGCATACATCTGGCTTTGATTAGCCAGAGAGAGAGAGGGTGATGGTGAGAGGAGACAGAGGGGCTTTTATTTTTGGCACTTCTGGAGATACAGTGTGATTGACCTATTTTTTCTCCTCCATCTTTTTCTGATTTTTCCTTACTTCTACCCAGTTCACTCACATTTCAAATTTCTGAAACCAGCTGTTTGTAGTCTACTGTCTCTGTAGACACAGCGGTGGGAAGGCAATTTAAGGTGCAGCCCAATATTTTCTTTCTCCCTGCTCCAGTCACCCTTGTTTTATTTGCACACACAAATCAACTCAAATGAGCACAAGTACAAATATACATATATTACCAGGTGTGTAATATATGTGTTACAGGTGTTACAACATTGTTTTGTTGACTGTTGATTCTGCATGTCGTTTGTGCAAGCCACTTATTTCAACCCATAGTTCGGATTTATTGTGAGGTGACCTCTAGTGGGCATGGTAATTATGATGGAAGCAAAGGAGGAAGTGAGGTGATGTAGTACAGAGAGCGTGGATGGACAGGTCAACAAAACACACTTCTTTTAATCCAAATCCTCTTTCCCTGAATCTAACCAACTTGTTTTGTGCCTACACCTAACCAACCTGTGACTGCTCCATGAACCATGTGTAACTATGACGACAAAGTCCAGTATGCCTGTCACGTTAGGGGTGCTACAACAGCACTCGGTTCATGTCAGAGGATAATGACAAACAACCTATACAGTTGTTCAGGCTGCAGGACTTGTAAAGTAAGTAAAAGAAGACACAAACTCAGTATGGCGCAGTGTCAGCATAGTTCCTTCAATCCCTGGGCAATGTCAACCAACCTCTGACAGTTTCTCCCCAGGAGCCTCCACCCCCATGTTTTAATTCAGTTCTGATGAATGTGAGACAGAGCAAAAAAGGTCCGTGTATATTGCACATAACAGCTGTCATAGCAGCATTTGTGAAACATGGGCATGTTTTAGGCCGGAGGTTGTGTGCAGTACTATTGCTTCATATAGTCAGATGTCAAATAGTGTTATCTGTCTGTGAGGAAAAAATCAAGGATTTATCTCTTGAGCGTTCTCTCAGTACTACACAGCCTCTCTGTCTTAATGTGTGTTCTGCTGACTGTGGAGGGATCAGCATGTAGCTCTCTGGGGGAAAGTAAAGACAGAAATGTAAAGCAAAGTTGAAACTTTTCTCAATTTCTCAAAAAGCAATGGAAAGTATATGCTATGTCCAATAAAGTCTTAAAATATAGTTATGAAACCTGATTATGGATCACTGTCCTGCTCTGACAGTGAACCTTGCTTCAGCTTAGTGCAAATGTATGGGCTGAAATATGCATCACTAGAAACTGAATTTGTGAAACTGTATTATTAATTTGAATAACTCAATCACATAATTTGAAATTTGATTTTTAATTTGAAAAATTGCATGAAAATGAAATTGAATTGCATAATTTGTAATTGAATGTAAAATTCAGTTCTCTACACGTTTTCATATTCAATTTCAGTTTTCTAAAATTCAGTTAGTCTCACACATCCGGGGTATTGAGGAACAGCAATCGAGTGCAGAGCGCAGAGCTCCCTTTCGGCCATTCATCACATACTGTATGTTTTGTTTTTGACCATTTCCTTTACTCTCATTTAGCCATGAACTTGTAAGTAGTGATAATTTACCACTGTGAATTACACATATTGAACAAGCGTTATTTTACCAGCTTCTACCGTGTCCATTATCGGCCCTTGTCTGCTGACCGCTAACGTTAGCCTAGCTGTGATGCTAACCGGTGCTACGAACTTGACGGAGCAGGGAGAATGACTCAGCCTAGGTGCTCACGTTGTTCCCGGTCGTTGCAACAATTCGAGGTAAGCTAATGTGAAACGCTAAAGCGCAACTAGACTTACAGCTAAGTTAACCAGCTATCTGCTCTCAGCTCTTGCCCAATCACCGATTAGTCAGATCGAGTTTTATCAACATTTTGATTGTTACTTAAATTGTGTCCAAAGCTTTGCCTGCTTTACAAAACTGCTTCGATTAAGAAATGTTAACGACGGATAATTGATACTGTTCTTGTTACCTAGCTGTGCCCCATCACATTTAATCAATAATCTATAATAGTTCAGCATGTAAGTTATCTTAGGAAATGAATCCTAATATTTGATAACCCATCTCTCAGTGACATGCCTTGTCTTTACAGATATTACGAGGCCAGTGCTCAGTCAAAATATTTTAGGATTACCATCCAAATACTCGTGTGTTTTCCCCCTCTTATTATCTTGTTTGATCATAATATTGTACACATTTGGCAATGATCCACTCTGAATTGTTTCATAACTTTTTACACAATTACAAATTATGTAATTCAAATTCAGCTTCTTAATGCAATTATTCATTTCCTTTTCCTTTTTCAACTTTGAGGGAAAAGGATATCTTCTCTATAACATAAATTTCATACACAATTTCAATCCATTCATTAATGGTGGGTGATTCTATTTTTAACCATTTCCTTGTGACAGCTTTCTTACTGGCTGCCAATAGTAGTTTTGTCTTTGATGTTACATGTTTCAAACAATAGATCGCCCAAATACAAAGTTTCACATTTAAATGGAATGTTTACATTAAATACATTTTTTATGTTTGAGGATCTCTTCCCAATATGGTCTTATAGCCTGGCAGTCCCAAAAAATATGGAAGTGGTTAGCTCCATTAGACCCACAAAGTCTCCAACAAGTGTCCCCGCTACCTTGGTGTCGTTTCTGAATGGGTGTGATAAAAAATCTTGCAATGTTTTTCCAGCAGAACTCCTGCCATGTGCTTGACCTGGTTGAGAACCATTGTAGCTGGCATATTTTCTCCCAGCTCTCCTGTGTAGATCGACCACTGTTCTATTCCAAACAGTTTCATTTCACTTCTGTTCATTCCCCAAAATAACAGATATAAAAACAGGACATTTATGTATTTTACTGCATTTATTAGGAAAGACTGGAAATAGTTATCTGTGGTTTAAGTGTAGTGAGCACCCCACCAGACCAGACTTTATGCCAGTATTGTGTGTTGCTCTGGTTCCCTCTAGAGGCTAGGTGCTGTAAACACATGGCCATTGGTGTAACCTCCTATTTTGGGACTTCATGGCCCCTCAAGTTCACACTTTAATGAAATTGATTACTATAGACCTGTTGACTTACTAAGTGGTCAATCAGTGTAATAGACTGTGTGAGTAGTCAGAGGAAAAAAATGTCATTATCATTAACAAATCTTAAAATAATGACAGATTGAATTCATCAAGAGAACCTAGAGTTTCAAGTAACTAATTGGATGTGATTTTGGGTATCTGCATGTACAGTACAGTATGTGTGTTTGTAAGTGTTATTATTGGCACTAGTGTTACCCTGTCCACTTGCTGTTCTGTCCCTCAGGGTTCAGTCATCTGTCTATTGCTGTAACAGCAGTCTTCATCCTTGGGCCAACAAGCAGCTAGACATGGTGTACTTCAGCTTGAAAATCAATGTATCTGTGTTTTCTGTTTTATATTCCCTTCTGTGAAATCAACACTGAAGTTTCAGTATGGACATATTAACCATATACATCTTTTAAAAATGCAAAGTGTTTTGAAGGCTTTTGGGAAACATACATGATCTGTTGTCTGCTACAAAACCACAGCTATAGCCATACCAAAAACTGCTTCCTGCATATTATTCATTTTTGTTTGTGTGTGTACAGACCCTCCTCTGGTTTGAGTTCACTGGTGCAGGACTTAACTTCCAGATGAAGGCAGACCTCTGTACAGCCCAAAAAGTCAATACATTCTCTACACTTCTAATGAACTTTTGCAACCACATGGAAATAAACACAACTTTATTGTAGTACAGTACCCATCCAGACAGATGTGGTTGTGCATAAAGGAAAGGTGCAGATAGGTCTAGAGCCATTGCCATAGATGATTACAGTTGCACAGAAGACAAAAGTTGTGCTTTGGTTTCCTCTCTGTATGTTTCTTACACTAGCAGCAAATGACCACTAGATTCAGGGCGCACTCAGTTTTGTCCACTTGGACTGTAGCAGAATTTACTATTTAATAATGTTTCATCATTGAGTCTCACCAAAGTTGATCAACAAAGCAAGAAAGATAGCAACATGATGTAAATAAAAAGCATGTATTTGTGAAAAATAATTTTGTTGATGTAGCAGCATTTTTCTGTAGAAACCCACATCACCTAATCACTGTAACTGTTTGAATACAGTGTGTGATTCAAGTGATCAATTTTACACTGGCTGACAATATTGTGATTTCTTTAAATGATGTCATTGATGACATTTTGCAGGGGACTGCATGTATGTATCCAAAAATAAAGTCATGATAACTGTTACATTAAATCTTTTCAACGATGAAGGTTGAAAACAGACCCAGAGTGAAATTCTATTACAGAGGTTTTTACTGTATTGGCATAAAAAATAATGTCATTTAATAATATTCATTTCTGGCACAAATGTGGTCTGTCAAGACCTCATAAACACACTGAGCAGTGCTTTGGAAATGTTGGGCCACTACTATCATGACACAGTTGGAGCTCTCATTATGATGCTAACAGTCATAACAGATATGTTGGGTTACGTCAGGCTTTCACACTAGTAAACTGGCCATGATAGTCATTCATCACGTGGATTTGCTGGATGAGATTGCAGTCACAAAGGAAAAGAGTCCCCTTCAGGGAGGTTGTCGCTACAGTCTCTGCTTACCTTCAGTCCACAGAGTCAGATACAGTCACAGCAAAGTGCAGCAGTTAACCACACATTACAAACATAGCAATACTGGAATCAGCTTCCTATTATTTAAAATGGACCTTATTTCACCTTCACCTTATTCAACCTTTCCAATTGGGTTCTTTTCTACTGAAATAGTGTTGGTGCATTAGTTACATATTTTAATGAGTTATGCATAGATCAGGTGCACTGCAGTGCTATCAGTCCATACTTATTGTTCATTGTTCAACTCTTCAGACAGGGTGGGGCAGCCTCAAGGTGGGTGGGGGAGGCAGGTGGAGTCAGCCGAGAGAGGGACAGTTGACTCTGGGACGGTCCAATAGAGGACTTTCTGGAAACTGAGCTGCGACAATGGAAATGTAGAGACACAGCAAAGTATTACACTGGATACAGACAACAAAAAAATGCAAACCCTTTTGAAATGTAATTCTGTTTTGTTTTTGTTTTTTTGCACTGATGCCTTAAAAATTCCTTGATTGTGGAAAGACAGATAAGGTGCTAACTGGTCAGAATGTTTCTGACAGGCAGGATCAAATGTAATATCACTGCACTGTCATGTTCTGTCAGCCCTTCATCCTTACCCTTCATCCATCCTCATGTCTTCCTGCTGCTCTCCATCCACACAGCCCTCTGTGTGATCAGCACTGCTGTCTTCCCCCTCGTCCACACTGTTACTCATTAGGCATCGTGGAGGCCAGCGCAGCTCCCCACTCTCTAATTCACTGTGCTCTGTGGGCTCAACAACAATGGAGGGGAGACGCTCCCTCCGAAAGAGAAAGTCCTCTGGATAGGAGCTGGAATCTGACTCTTCATTCGTGTTGGTTTCTGGAAAGATCTGGTCCAGGGAGGGATTTATGATTGAAATCAATTTTTCCTTTCAAAACAAACTTCAAATGGATGATTTAACTTATTCCTAGTTTAAATATCTTTCCTCTTTGATAAAGCTTTTAGTTATAGCTGGATCAGGCCTGAACCATCCTCTAGCTATGCGGCTATAGGCCAAGATTGCTGGGGGATTTCCCATGATGCACTGAGCTCCTCTATCTATCTGTACAGATTCATATCCCATAAATGCATGTCACTAACTTAACTTCTTCCCTTTCCCATAGTTTTGTGCTCTTTCCTCTTTCTCTCCTCTTCTCCTGTCGTTCTCTGCAGGTATTTATCTCTCTGGAGCTGTAGAGTCGTCTTCTACTTCTAGTCTTGTTGCTACTGTTATAATTACAATTTTAATTGTTATTATTATTGCTAATATTATTAAGATTAATACTACTTTACATCTCTATATGGAATCTGTGTTATACTGTATTCTTCCCCTGTCAGACCTTCCATATTATTGTCTTTCTGGTAGTTTTTTTCCCCCATATTCATTCTTTCTATTATAATGATTCAAACTGAAAAATCTAAAAATAAAACTTATTTTAACAAGGCAAAATGAGGAATGTCACTGCACTGGAGTCACTTTGGTGAAAATGTCAGATTGTACCTGGTAGGCTCTGCTCCCTCTTCTCTGAACTGAACTCTCCTCCATCTGAGATTCTACTTGACTAAGAATGGAGCTCATACTGCAAAGAAAAACACACATTTTGGTTTAATTTGGTTGGTAATTCATGATCTGACTGAATTTCAGGGACATGGAATCCAATAATGCCATCTTTGCCTCAAGTCTAGAATTTCAGGAATGAACTGATCTTCCAACAGAACTGCATCTGCTAATCCTTATAATACAAACTAGAACTAGCAACTAGCAACCGTTTTATAATAAAAACCGTTTTATATAAAAAATAGCCACAAAATGCAAGTGAGATTGGAGCCAAGAGATGTGGTCAAAGTAAGATGCGGTCTATTGTCCTGGCTACATGTAGGGTTACGTAGTGGAGGACAAACAAAATTCTTCATAAAAGTCCAGACTGGTTAAAAACTAGTTAAGTTCATTCACAGTACAGTACAAATGCAACTGTTCAATAGAGTAAACTAAAACAGAAAATATTTTAACTAAATAAATAACACACTGTAGATTCAGTTTATAAAAGCTAAACAATCAACAAATGTAGATTTGACACAGTTATAGAAAATGACTACAAAAGTGACTTCAGTTATCCCTGGGTTTGCCACAGACTTTTCCTCTACACACACAATCAGCAGCATTTTGTACTGGTTCACTGGGCCAGAATGTGATCAAACAGAGCTCTGTGGTCTCATCTGAGGGCTGCTGGGACTTATCAAAACTTGATCTGTTCTACTGAACTGGACTGACAATTCCATATACAAAGGAAGACAGGAAAATCTGGATTATCTGTATCATTTCACCCTGACATCACCGTCACATAAGTCTTTACATGCCCAAGGTCTAAATGTGTAGGCCCAAGTATTATCACCACAGTTTAACAAACCTTTATGAAACTCTTTATGATGCAACCTAAGGTCAAACAGGTTTACCTCATCAGTTTCAACTTCACAGGAACCACTGGACGGAGGAGTGTGTTACCATGGTTCACTGAGACATGTTTCAACACATTAAAGTGTGCAGAATTTACAAGAAGTTTAGGGATGAGGAGAGAGTCGACAAAGTTAAAGTGTTTCTCCCGCTGTGTTAATCTGTAGATAAGCACTTAATGACATAACAGGCTCAAACAACAGGTGACTCCTCATATCCAAAGATGGGGGAAGAGTGAGACACGGGGGGAAAAATAAAAAGACAACATTTTGTGTTTATATTGCACATACATAGTGAAGGAATAGATGAGTACTTTCAGTGTTTGTGTTGACTAGCCACCAATATGTTATTTAATTGGTTTATACAGGCGTAAATAGAAATGGATAGGCTACTTTAACTGCATCCTAGAGTTCTATTACAATGGAACTCCAGGAAACTAGGAACAAAACTGGACCTACTGTATAGTGAGCTGTTGAAATTGGGATAATAACTGACATGATGTTGGTGTGGAATCCAATTTCCACTTCTCAATACATTTTTTTCAGGTATGAGAAACTTTTTGAATCAATTTTCATATTATCTTGTTGAATCTCCAGCGCCTCATGGTACTCTGAGAATAGGATGTGACATACTTAATCCTCACAGTGATGGAAGTCTAGAGAGGTAGTTACACTGGGCAAAATGTATCTTTAGAGTATTTTCAGTTTTTTTTTAGTCGTGTAGCTTACCTGTGTGAGGCAGGGATACAGCTCATCTTTACAGGGATTGAAAAGATGAAAAGAGCCTGAGGATCAAAGCAAGAAGGTTTTCCAAACGTCTTCTTTTACAAAAATTGATTAAAAATTGGACAATTCCTGTTGAAATTTGCTGTTATGTCAGTTACTTTTGTTTTCTTCTTCCTGGCAGTGACAGATTCAGCTTCCTTTCTGCCTCTTCTCCTCTGTTTCTTTCCTCCTCTCCCTTCATTTCCGTACCATGTCCCATTTAGTGACGCACACAATGCTGCACAATCAGACTGACGTGCAAACCTGCTTTACAAGCAGGCTTAGTGTCACCTTCAATTACAAACAAAGCCTTGATGTAACATGTGAGTGTGCAGCAACACGAGGCTTCCAACATACAGATTAGCAGATGAGCTGTCCGGGCTGAACACATTCATCACATTTTGGAGATTATTTTACATCACAATTAATGCCAGAGACTTTCTTCCTAATAACTCCTCTAATAACTCATCATTCAGCAGTTGCTGATGTAATGGTAGACTGTGCTGCTGCCTGATACTGTTACCTAACAGGGAATCAAAGAGTATTGTGGGGAGGAGATTGTAAATTTAGCGTGAGTCTTTCTGTGATATTCTGGGATCAGAGTTTAGTTTACATTTCCAGGAGTGTGAGGTGCTTGTAAAGAAGAAAGCTTACCAATAACTGGGGATTTCAGTTAAATGAATCAGTCTGTGGAGTGCTCTGGTTACAGTGTATGCAACCTAACCACCATGTTGATTCTGACCATGGATCTTTGTTGCAGTTCATACCCACTCTCTCTCTCTAATCTGTGGTCCTCACTAATGACTATCCAGTAAAGGCAAAAATATCACCCAAAAATAAATAAATAAATAAATAAAAATAAAAAAGGTATATATAGTATCTAAAAATATACAGTACCAGTCAAAAGTTTGGACAGACCTTCTCATTCAGTGTTTTTTCACTGTTTTTATTATTTTCTACATTGAAGATTAATACTGAAGACATCAAAATTATGAAGGAACACACATGGAATTATGTAGTAAATCAGAAAAGTGTTAAACAAACCAGAATATGTTTTATACTTTAGATTCTTTAAAGTAGCCACCTTTTGCTTTGATGACACCTTTGCACTCTTCTGGCATTCTCTCAGTCAGCTTCATGTGGTAGTCACCTGGAATGGTTTTCAATTAACAGATTAAGTGCTTTGTCAAGAGCTAATGTGGAATTCCTTGCCTTCTTAATGTGTTTTAGACCATCAGTTGTGTAGTGTAGGGGTAGGTTTGGTACACAGTTCTATACAGTGAATAACCTTTTTCAACTACTGTTCTAATCCATATTATGAAAAGAACCACTCAACTAAGTAAAGAGAAACAACAGTCCATTATTACTTTAAGATGTGAAGGTCAGTCAAACCAGAAAACTTTGAATATAACCTTAAGTGCAGTCATGAAAGCCATCAAATGCTATGGTGAAACTGGCTCTCATGAGGACCATCTCAGGAGAAGATGACCAGAGGTCAGTTACCTCTGCTGCAGAGGATAACTTCATTAGAGTTACCAGCTTCAGAAACAGCTAATTAACAGCACCTCAGATTAGAGCCCACATAAATGCTTTACAGAGTTCAAGTAGCAGACACATCTCAACATCAACTGTTCAGAGGAGACAGTGTGAATCAGGCCTTCATGGTTCAATTGCTACAAAGAAGCCACTACTGAGGAAGAGCAACAAGAAGTGAGTTGTCTCGGCCAAGAAACAGGAAAAGGAATGGACATTAGACCAGTGGAAATCTGCACCTTGGTCTGATGAGTCCAAATTAGAGATTTTTGGTTCCACTGCCATGTCTTTGTGAGTCGCAGAAAAGGTGAGTGGATGGTTTCCACGTGTGGTTCCCACTGTGAAGCATAGAGGAGGAGGTGTGATGGTGTGGGGGTGCTTTGCTGGTGACACTGTTGATGATTTATTCAAAATTCAAGGCACACCAGCATGGATACCACAGCATTCGGCAGTGACATGCCATCTTATCTGGTTTGCATTTAGCGGGACCATCATTTGTTTTTCAACAGGACAATTACCCTAAACACACCTCCAGGCTATGTAAGGGCTTTTTGACCAAGAAGGAGAGTAATGGAGTGCTGTGTCAGATGATCTGGCCTCCACAGTCACCTGACCTAAACCCAAATTAGATGGTTTGGGATGAGTTGGAGTGCAAGTGCTCAGCATCTCTGGGAATTCTTTCAAGACTGTTGGAAAACCATTCCAGGTGACTACCTCATGAAGCTGATTGAGAGAATGCCAAAAGTGTGCAAAGGTGTCATCAAAGCAAAAGGTGGCTACTTTGAAGAATCTAAACTATAAAACATTCTGGTTTGTTAAGACTGTTACTGTATATATATATCAGTCTGTTAAATTATACCTGTAGTGTTCCTGTGTTGCTGCTTAAGCCACAAGGGTTAGTTTCTGGTCTAAGCAGCAGGAGGTGCTAGCAGATTTGGGGAAGTTCTTGTGTCTGTACCATGACAGTCAGATGGGATTAAGGGATCAGAATGGTCAAAGGCAGCACTGTGTCAGTTAAAGCCTTGTTAAATGAACTGGGTACATTTAATAATATGTATTGTATCATACATAACTACATGATGTATAATATAATAATTATTATGTGATTATGACATTTTAAAGAAAATATTTGGCAAATATTCAGTTGGGTGGGTGGTTGGTTTGGGGGGTGTAGAGAATAGTGACAGAAGAACATAGCATAACACGGATTCCATGTAAAAATGTAGTGGTATCAATAATACAGTAGTAGTAATAATAGTAGTGATGAGTGAAAAAGTAGCCATAATACTAGAAGCAGTACTAGTAATTTCTAATTATAACAGCAGGTGTTGAGTGGAGTTGTAGGAGCAGCAGGAGACTCTACAGGTTCAGAAGGTTCCACAGTAGAGGAGCCTGATAGTTGAAGACTGCCTCCTGTTCTACTCTTAGAAACTCTAGGAACCACCAGTAAACCATATTTAAAATGTCACTTTGCTTCCCTATGATCCTAGCCAAATAGATGACAGGCTTAAATAATCTCAAAACAAAAGAAAAAACAAATAAAGAGAAACATCCATTCATTATTTTGCTTCAGCTAATTTCCCTAGCAGGCTGGAGGTGCCCAGAGTGGAGCTTTATAGTGTGAAAATGTATGAAAGTAATGAAGTCTGTATTAATCCATGGTGACCATACATACATACACAGGAGTGGGATTTAAATATCTCAACAGCGCATCTGAAGAGAGGAGTATGTGACACCATTGGGTGTTAGGTCTATTAATAAAAAAGATGATTCCAAGAATAAAAAAGAAAAACCTAAGAGATGCTGATGTTCACTATACTGTACATGTATAGTATACAATGCATTTTTTTCTAATATGCAAATTAGATTAGATTCATCGTTATTGCCATTACAGTGAAATGCTTATTAGCAGAATGCAAAGAAGCAGTAAACTGCATTATAGCATTTGGGAATGCTAGGTTATGGAGTAACATTAATGATGTGCACCGTAACACTGATGTAAAGTTTGTAAAGTCTGTAAACACATTTTAGACAACATTAACTGTAACAACAAACACCTATACTAACAACTATGATATATAAAGGGGTGGAAAAGGAATAGCATTTTGATTGACTATTACAAGCAGGGCAAATGTTAGCTAACCAGATGTCAATAAAAATGTAGACAAATGTATAACACCTGCTGAATAGATCTAATCTTTAGAAATTTCCCTGAGGAATGTAAGGTGGGAGATGTAATCTACATGACTATTTTCCATAACACTCGGCTGCAGTAACATGAACTGATGTTAAAACTAGCTATTTATTGATTAGCAAACCATGTTAGGCTAAAGACTACTATTGTTCAAAAGCAAGTTAGCAAGTTAACGCTACAGTCTGCTAGATAACTAATGCAATTCAACAGACAAATAATTTCATCACATTATCTTTACTATACCTCTGTCTCTGTCACGTTTTCCCTCCTCTTCTCTTTTTTTCCTCCCCTGGGTACCAGAGAGTTTGGGTCGTTTTGACGTTGATCACGCTTTCTGGGGTCACGTTAGAAAACTCAACCAGGTACAGTCTAATTAGCCGCGGGGACTTAGGAATGTGTTATTATTATTATTTAATAGGCTTTGCTATGCAGTTAAATTAATGTGGGCTTATTTTTTTCATATTAAGAAATAATAGTACTAACTGGATAGTGTTAGTTTTAGTAAATTGTGAAAGTTGCACTTTTTTCTTCTCCCATTTGTGGCGCCCCCTGGATGGACAGCGCCCTTAGCATTTTTGCATATACTGCCTATGCCACAGGCTGGCTCTGGCATTTTAGTCTGATGCAGAACATGCTGTTTAAACAGCCATGAAAGAGCTACAGAGAGATTAGAAGTTTGAGGTAGTTCTGTGTGGCAGCTGTGGTGTATTTATAAAAAGAGAGGAGGAAGGAGGCAGTTCACGCCAAAAGTCAAAACAGGAGTTGAGGAGGAGAAAGAGAACGAGGGGAAGAGAGTACAAACACGGAGAGCTACCAACACTGCAGCAGCAAACAATGAAAAAGGGACAGAGAGAGAGCGAGCAGATGAACAGACAGATGAAGAGTTTGGATTTTTAAAACCAGTCAGCTGGGCAAGAGGAAACAATCGCTTCCACATCCTTGAAAAAGAGTGAGTGAGGGAGACAGAGGAAAACATGCCATGAGAAGAACTGAGAGGGATGCACAGAGGGGGGAAGAAGGGTGAGAGAGCAGGGATACAAAAACGTCAAGGGATCTTAAAAAGTTAACTCTTCAAAATGTGACTGAGTGTAACAGCAACAGCTAGTACTGATTCAGGTCAGTGGTTCCTGTTTGCTCTGTCACAGGGGAAAGAAAAGGGGAAGAAAAGCAAACAAGGACAGGCAATAAAAAAGAATTGGTGATAGAAAAGGACAAGAGGAACTGTTTCAGAGCATTTACATGCTTTGAGGTGGAAAGTTTGTAGTACTTTGAATAGAGGGAGTGGGGAGAGACAGAGAGGGAGACTCAAACACCAAAAAAGGTCTTGAGTCAGAGCTGGAGGAACTGCAGCCTTGACAGATGCTGCACAGCCATGGGGAGCCACAGGGAGGGAGCTGACTTATAAAGACAACAGGAGAGAGACAGAGAAAGAAGTGACAGAACTATAAGTGAGGGGAGGAAAAGGGAACATGACCTATTAAAAGAGGATGTTTGCATAGAAAACACACTCACCTATACAGTGGTCAAGCAGAGCAGGTACATAGAAAAGGCAGTTCAGGAGGGGAGGGGGGAGGGATTATATGTTGATGCAGAAAGAGATCCAAAAAGTGACTGTGTGTCTGTGAGGGGTACAGCCAAAAAAAAAGAGTGTGGGTGGGCTGTTACTGTAAATGTGATTCTCAAGAGACCAACTAGAGCAACTGTAAACCACGGGGGAAGAGAAGATCCAGCTTGTCTCACTGTAAATCCAATGCCCTATGGACACCAGGGTTTCACTGCAACTCTAAACCAAGCGTGCACCTCACCCACTGGGCGTTATGTCGACCAGCCCTGGCCTTGGTGCACCTGACCTGGCCGAGGGCCCCCAGTCCACAGGACCTGTTGGGCTCCAGACACTGTTGGACCTACTGGTAGGCGTCTATCAGGAATTCTACTCCTCACCCTTTGCAAGAGAGAAGTATGTCTCTGGTTTTCTGCAATGGGGTGAGTGTTTTCCTTCTCTCTCTTTGTTTCTTTTGTTTGTGGGTGTGTTAAGTGTTCATCCTATATAATAAGTAGTTATGCGTGTCTGAATCACTTGTGAAGCCACTGGGGAATTTCTGACTATTAGACCTGCATCCTTTTATTTAAATATTAGATGCTGACCTAAATTATAAGACTGGTTTCTGATCTGACACAGCTATGGTTAAGGTTCGGGCACAAAAATAGCTTGGTTATAGGGTTAGGAAAAGATCATGGTTTGAGTTAAAATGACGATGGAACTGATGTTGACTGTAGGTAGGAAAGAGGAACAGCAGTCTCCTGTGTTACAGTCTGACGTTTTGTTGATCTATCCAGCTTCCCCGACCTCTTCTTTCTGTGAACATTGTAGTTCTGTAACAACATCACACTGCCTTCTCTGCTCTCAATAGTCAAGAGTCATTATTCATACAGTTGCTAGAGATCTTGAAAAATGAAAAATCCATTGGCTCTGATCCAGCTGCCTCTCTGGAAGGTTTGCTTGTAATCTGATGCAGTGTCCTTACATTATTAGATTACTTATATATCAAGTAAATAGTCAAGCACCAGTTGTTGCATGTTTGTGGGAGAGATGTGGTAAGGAGAAACGCAGAATGAACGAGTGAGGATGCATGCGTTTTTGAATTTGCAATGAACGATTGCAGTTATTATGATGTACTTCAATTATGACAAAAACCAGTTTCAATGTTTGTGAGCTAAGGTTACTCCACTGAAAATGCCTTTGTTTCAGGAAAAGATAGCTAACACTAATGTTCAGTGAGTTCATTCATTCTGTGATATTTTTGTGTAATCTTAGTGCTAATGCAGCTATAGTTAGCTAATATTTGTAGTTTGAGAACAGTTAATATGTGACAGATTACTTGCAAGAGTTAGTGGAATTAGTTCTACGACTAATGATGGTAGTAATGATTAAGAGGTTTAGCAAACATCAACTTTGCTTTAAGGTTTTCACATCCATAACTAATGGTCTTTTTTGACCATTACTAAACAGGCTAGTTAGCAAGCTACATGTTGCTTTCTTCATAAGCCATCCAATAAACACATTGGAGATGAACTGAGCCTCATCTGGAAAGCAGAAGAGAGCAGGCAGTGGCAGGACCATGAATGTATCATCCTTAGTCAGTTTCCAGTGTCACAGAAAAAAGTCACAGAAACACTCACATCTTGTGGGACCCAATCTTAATTTTAAATAAAATGTTATTATCAACATATTATTTATGGTTTTATCTCCATATTGTTTAATTATTACAAAGATAACTGATATGGGTTAGACAAGGAGGCAGGTCAGACGTCATTGCTAGGCTCGTTTCTCTCAAACTAGAGAAATTGAAATCATGCACTGATAGCCAACATATAATTTATAATAGTCTGTTTAAAGATTTCTCAAAATATGTTATATCCAAAAGAATTTAAAGATTACTGCAATTGTCACTATAATTTCTGGCATTTTTTTTTAACTGTAAATTTTATTTATTTTATTTTATTTTTTACTGTAAATGTATATATCAACTCCAAAAACTGGTCTCCATATCACCAGGATTTGGACATGTCAGTTTGGACACTGGGAAATTGTGAATTTACTATTTTCAGACATCTTTTACATTTTTAAACAAACTATGACAGCAACATTATTATTATTTGAACTGAATTTATTTAATAAATTACTTTAAATTCATTTAATCCACACTGATTCCGTTTAAAGACTGCCCGTCAGGTAAGGTCAACATTTTCCAGGGATTTACAGTGCTATGAAAGCATCCTGCACCACAGCTCTAAAATGAGTGTGACAGGTTTGGGTCCAGGAAGTGAAGAGCATTTCAGAGCTGACCTACCACACAGACCTGCCTCAGTAACCTCTGTGTTGTGACCCAGTAAACATGGTGCCTAAAAGCAACAGGAGACCACTACAAGGTCATCAAAGTGAACACTCTCCGGCTGACTCTCTGCCAACCCTTATGAACCTCCCAGGGACTTAACAACTGGTGTCATCTCACAAAGATGGTGATGGACATACTGTACACACACTTGTGGATAATAATACACTCACAAAAGAGGACAGTACACTCACAACTTGTGTTGGTTGCCATGCTTTGCCAACATTTTTAGCAATAATGGACAATTATACACACATATATAAAGACACTGAGAGGCTCATAAATGCTACCCAATGTAGTATTACTGGATGCCTGCCAGCACTGTGTGGACTACTGACAAGTCACCGCCCCCCAACTTTCACCCTGTCTGTCCTCACTCCCCCCAGAATCCATTCAAGCATGTAACTGTGACTATGTGTTTACCCATTGTATTGTCAAGTAGCTGGGGTGGGGGAGGGGTGGTGATCATGTGTCCCCAGTAATGAGACAGTCCAAATTTAACCGCAGCATGTGTCCAGGAACAAGGATCCAATATCAGAGTGATCTGTGATTTCTGGATAGGTTCAGCGTAAATCTGTTTCACACAGCTGGCAAGGCTTATAGGAGATGTCAAAGGCGGGTAAATAGTGCTTCATGCCTTCTTATCCCTCCGCTTTAACACAGAGGCAACCACAATTACAGTGTTTGTGCCAAATCTTTGTTCATGTGGAGCAGTGGGAGGTGCGGTTAGCCTTTCATAGACAATGGATTTGTTTTTTGTAAAAATGTCCAATCTTGCAGCAAAATATCCACTTATAGAGACCACAGCATCATTAAACTTTTATATGCTCCTATTTAGACTATTTAGCATTTGGCTAAGGTTAGCAAAAGATCCTGGTCTGGTTTAACACTGAAACATTTCACAGAGGTTTAAAACACAATATTTATTTACATTTATTCAAAACTACAGTCTTTCCCTAACCTTAACGAAAGTGTCTTTGTTGCTGAGAGACTTAGACTTAGACTAGACTTTATTGATCCCTTGGGATGACTCCCTCAGGGAAATTAGGTTTCCAGCAGCTTATACAGACAGAAGCAGCACACAGGACAGTTTGCAAACAACAACAGCAACTGCTTGCAAACAGGTATAGAGAATAGAATAAAAAAAATAAACAATAAACAGTAAACTCTTAACAGGAAAATGCACCATAAACTCTTAATTAAATATACAAACTATAAATAGAATAAAATAAGAATGAGATAGGATAAATAAATATGGAGAACTGTATATGGCCTGTGGTCAAATGAAATTATTGCACTGTGGCGGAGGATGAGGTTATTGAGTGTCCGGGAGGGTTATTGCATATTAAGTGGCTACCACTCCTTCCCTTCTGTACTTTATTTCCTCCTCCCCCCAAGTGAAGAGTTGTAGAGCGTGATGGCATGATGGACAAAGGAGTTCTTAAGTCTGTTGGTCCTGCACATGGGCAGGAGCAGTCTTTCACTGAACAGGCTCCTCTAGGTTGCTGATGACGGTGTGCAGAGAGTGGCACATTCACACCTACAGACAATTTAGAGTCAGCAGTTAACCTGCATGTGTTTGGACTGTGGGAGGAAGCTGGAGAACCTGGAGAGAACCCACACAGGTACAGGGAGAACATGGAAACTCCACACAGAAAAGCCCCAGGTGAACTGGGGTTCAAACCTGGAACCTTCTTACTATGAGGTGAAAGTGCTAACCACTGCACCACCGTGCTGCAGCACTTCATTCATTAAAGAAAAGGTGTCTCTTTACTTAATGCAGCCAGCAAATGCCACCTCACAATGTCACTGAGGAAATGGTTTAGTAGTGAATTAATTAATTACAGTGAGACTGTTAGGTTCTTTAGCCTAGGACCCCAAAGCAGAGACGCACACACACTGGTGAGTGGGAACTGAAGGTTCTTTTAACTACATTACGAACCAAAACCAGAACAAAAGGCAGATGGGTGGCAGGGAGCTGGTTGGCAGGAGGAAGTCTTCAGCAATGGAGCACAGGAGAATCTAGCCACAGGTAACGCTGGGGAAACTGCATGCAGAGAGAGAGCATGGAATATTCTGGCAGCGAGCAGGAGTGAAGGCCAGGCTTATGAGGTAGAGGGAAATAGACTGAGTGAATTCAGGTGTGCCTCTGCTGCCAACAGGAGGAGCCAGCCACACCCCCTGCCACACACAAGCTCTGCAAAAGAACAGAAATGGGAGGGGGAACAGAGAGAGCACAAAGAAAAGCACAACACAAAGACAAACTAAGCCAAACCATAACAGAGACTGGGTTGGACAGACAGATATTTCCCTTCACATTGTGAGATTCGACTGTCCATTTGTCTAAAACTCAAACATATCAATCTGCTCTCATGGCCACACCTAGAGAAAATGATTCACACCCAAAACCTGCAGAGTATCACTGAAACTGTTATATCAGGAGAAAGTGGAGAAACAAACAGAAAAAAATGTGTATCATTTATTTCCTCTCTTAATGGTATTACACTATGCATATAGCTTCACCTTGGTAAAAGGGAGATGATTAAAAGGTTGTGTTGCTCACACCATTGAAAATCTCATCATCAATGTATTTTTCCATTATTCTGGCTAATCCACAGACACTGCTAAAGTCTCCATTTCACAGCTCTGTCTTCATGTAGTGTTCCATTCCAGGCCTTTCTGTGCCCGGTGTGCTTATGGGCTGGTCACTCCCTACATGGCTTTCCTAGCAGGAGAGGTCTGTGATGGGTACAGAGCCAGGATCAACATGCACAGGGACTGGCAATGACTCCATCGTTCTTTTTCTTCTTTTGCTATCATAGGGCCTCAAAAATATAATTAGTAACAGCAAAGTGCAGACAGCATTGACAATGTGTCTGAATGTTTGCATAGGAAACCAGCTTGTAGCAAATGCCTTCACTGGCACTTGAGTGCCATTTAATCTGTTCAGATACAGTTTTCCATATTTGTGGGAGAGGTGTGGGGCTGTTTTTTCAACTATACATTTTACACGTGCTGTTGATGTTCATGATCTTTACTCGTCAAAAGTTTTAAAGGACTTCCAGTTTTTATTAGAATTTTTATTCAAATTTAAATTTAGTTTAATGCCTCAGTGTACTCTGAAATTAAATCAATAAATAACCAAAGAAAAGGAATAATGAAAAGTAGTAATGGAATCTTTAATCCTACCATACTATGTTTTATTCATTCAAGAGTCAAGATGTGTTGCACTTTGAGGATGCTTTGTTTTCACAGTCTGTACAGTTTATTCCAAACCATCTTGATTGGTTGTTAATTACAGTTTTCTTATCATTAGAATATTCTACTTCCTGCAATTCAATATTCCAAATAATCCTTTAAAGGATGTAGTGTGTTCAAACACTGCCTTTGTGCAGAGTAGTCTATTTTGCAGACATGTTTGCATTAAGTTTAAGCTTAGTCTATTTCCATTGCTGCAGAAAAAAGTTAAGTAAGTTAATTTTTTGAGTGATGAAGAAGCCTTTGCACCCTTTTGAGGGAGTGCTGCAGGGATGAGTCCTACAAGCTGGAGATAAGTTGGCACATCTGGCTTCCAGGAAACGTTTATCTCTTCTCCTGAAGTCCCCACATAATGCGGTTTGTTGTAGGAAAAGAAAGCTAGTGCTAACGTTGTTTGAGTTCATTTATTCTGTGATATTTTTTGTGTAACCTTAGTGCTAATGCAGCTATAGTTAGCTAATATTTGTAGTTTGAGAACAATTAATATGTGACAGATTTCTTGCAAGAGTTAGTGGAATTAGTTATACAACTAATGATGGTAGTAATGATTAAGAGGTTTAGCAAACATCAACTTTGCTTTAAGGTTTTCACATCTATTACTAATTAAATCCCACTGTATTTTTTGACCATTACTAAACAGGTTAGTTAGCAAGAAATCCCACTGTCTTTTTTGACCATTACTAAACAGGCTAGCTAGCAAGCTACATGTTGCTTTCTTCATAAGCCATCCAATAAACACATTGGAGATGAACTGAGCCTCATCTGGAAAGCAGAAGAGAGCAGGCAGTGGCAAGAGAAGGCAAAAAGCTGCAGTCATGACCATGAATATATCATCCTTAGTCAGTTTCCAGTGGCCTTCACAGGTTGTGGGACCCACTCTTGATTTAATAAAGTGCTATCACTATTCAGCTTCAGTCTCCAATAATTGGTGTTTCAATTTTGTTCTTCTATATAGCAAGATAGATTATTAAAATGCTACATGGGTAATCTGTGATCATAATAACAGAAGTTTTGGTTTAACCTCCATACATTTTTGACATTTTGTGTTGAGTTTTGGTTACTGGAAAAAATGTGCCCAAAGAATTTTTACTGTAAATATATATCAACTTCTTCAGCACAAAGTGCTGTACATAAAAATAATTAATCTTAACATTGATAATGCCAAGTGAAATGTGGATGATTCAGATGATTCTGCAATCTTAAATAATCTTGACTATAATGGTATAATGTGTGTGTATATATATGATAGAGTGCAACAAGTAAAGAAACTAGTGAATCTAGACAACAGCCAGAAGGATTCAAAAAAATATAGTTTCTTAAAATCATGAAGCTTTAATTAATTATTTTACCACTAGCACCCACTAACAATTGAAGACAACTTGTATTTCAGTGTTACTTGTGTAGTCTTTCAGCCTGATACAAAACTCATCGAAGACATTTGTTGTCCACATTTGTGGATGGATTCTATGAATGGCCTTTAGTCATCAACATGTGCAGTCACAAGACACCTCAGCTATTCACATCTGTTTCTCACTGTTCTGCTTTTAAAAACTGCGTCTCACTGTCATACTTTGCAGCATCTACATTCTAGAGACAAATGACGTAAATGAAAACCAGAAATATCTGCAACAAATCCTATGTAGGAGTATTTCACCCTTTCAGCTAGCCATCCACCAACATATTTGATTAACTTCTTAATAATCCATTTGGTAAAACCCTGGTGTATGTCTATTCGTTCTGTCGTTCCTCATGGCGGGGAGTAATTTCCATGCATGTGGACAGAGAACTGGGGTTGCCAGAGCACTTACAGTGGTAGTCTAGAATAAACACAAGCAGGCTGAAAGGCAGAAGCTACATTGGATCAGAAAGTATTCAGACCTCTTCACTGTTTGCTCACTTTGTTGTTTTGTAATTTCAATTGTAAATGGGTAAAACTGCATTTTTCCCCCCTATCATTCTACACTCAATAACTCAGGAGGATAAAGATGAGGCATGTTTGTAGAAATTAAAAAAATATATTAAACACCACTTATTCATTAAAGTATTTAAAGCCTTTGCTGTGACACTCCAAATTGTGGCCAGGTGTATCTTGTTAGCTTTAGTTATTATTGAGGTTTGTCTAGAACTTAGAAGTCAACCTGTGGCAATTTGAGTTGACTGGACAAGAAAGGCAAGCGCCTGTACATATAAAGTCCCTCAGTTCAAGAGTATTCTCCCCAAAGCATGGTGGCAGAAGTAAGTGAATACATCACCATTCATACAGCCTGACATTCAAATCTTACTCTGACTGTCTCCAGCCCAGTAGTACATTCAGGCTACATTTACGCTATGTTCAGTTCAGTACAATACTAGCTATACAAGCAGTGTATAAGGTTAATAGTTCAGAATCCCATTATTTATAACTGAATTATCAAATTATCATTGTTTCTGTAGCATTTGCAGTCTTTAAATATGCTTTTAATGAGGAAGTAACATACTTTAAATTTCAGAGAGCTGTGCTCTCAGTCACCAGTGAAAGGAGCTCCACACAAGAACTACTGTCAGTTCACATTTTAAATTTGGTGATTTGTTCATACATTGACTTAATCTCTGCTCCAAATCCAAAACTGACACATGAACTTCTTCAACAAAAGGATCAGAATGATCCATTGGTAGATATACATGATATACCTCATTAGATATTGTGTGTTCATTTTTTCACTCTATCATCTAACACTGTCGGTTGTTAGTTTACTTACTTCAAATACAGTGAAGTGAACAGACTGATTTTTGTGACCCTTGAGGACTGATCTGTTTTATTCTTCCTTGTGTTAAGATACTAAGACTTTGACAATCCTGTATGAAGCTGTATCTATGAAGCAATATAGCTGCCTTCACCCATGCTCCTCATCAGTCTATTTCAGGGGTGTCAAACTCATTTTGATTCAGGGGCTACATACAGCCCAATTAGATGTCAAGTGGTCCGGACCAGTACAATCATAACATAATTACCTATAAATAACAATAAATCCATGTTTTTTCCCTTTGTTTTCGTGCAAAGAAGTACAAGTACATTCAAATTTTTTCATATTTAATGAAATATCCTTTTACAAAACATATCATGAACAACCTCAGATTTCTTAAGACAAGTGTTTGTACAAATACCCAAAAAAAATTTTAAGTCAAAGGTATTTGGAACTGAAAAATATAGTGCTGCACTTTATGGCAATTTATGACATTGCATGAACAATAGGATTCCACCAAACTAAACTCTTTTGTAACGAAGCTGTTGACTTACATTGCACATTTTTAAAACTATTTCTACAGAAAGAATTCATTTTCACAGAACTATATTCTTTAAGTGTAATTGGTGTTTGAATCAGCATTATAAAAGAGTTAGTCATGTCTAGACTACTTTGTGTTTGCTCCTGAAACTTGGCATCTTTTGGTCTGCACAAGTGCATCAATATCAGGTGTCATGTCCTGACAAGCAGCCAATCTCAGAATGTCATTTAAGTGCTTGTGTGTGAGCCTTGAGCACAATTTTGTTTTATTGATGTTCATTACTGAGAAAACTTGTTCACAAAGGAAGGTTGTCCCAAACATGCACAAAATTTTTGCAGCCAGGGCTGTTAATTTGGGGTACCCTGGCAAGAGATACTGATAAAATGTGTCCAAGCCCACTGAGGCAAACTTGTCCTTCAAATCTGCATCACATTGCAAATCAATTATTTCTAGTTGGATTTCTACAGGCACATCAGAAGCTTTGACTGTGAAGGGTGAGCGAAAAACTACAAATTCTGTCTGGAGTTCACCAAAGACCTGAAACGGTTTCTCAAACTCACACAGCAATCCTGCAATATTGTCTTTATACTGTTTCATGTCAGCACTAATGCCTGTTGCACATACCTCTCTTAGGGAGGGGAAATGGGCAGGGTCACCACTTGCCAGCTGTGTCTGCCACAAAGTCAGTTTCAACTTGTGCTCTGTAATATTCACCAGAAATGCAAGGTCCTGCAGCCATTCCTGAGATTGTAATTCCATCACTGGTTTTCCTTTTTTCTCCATGAATTGTCTGATTTCCTCATGTAGATCAAAGAAACGCCTCAGCACAGCACCTCTGCTTCACCATCTTACTTCAGTGTGGTATGGCAGGGTGTGAGTGACGTGATTTTCACTGAGAAGACAGTCAAACTGACGATGATTTAGGCCTCTGGCTTGGATGAAATTAACAGTTCGGACAACCACCTCCATGACGTGATCCATTTTTAACAACTTGCAACACAATGCCTCCTGGTGCAAAATACAGTGAAATGTCCAGAAACCATCTCTTCCATTAGCTGCTTGTGTTTTCTCGCTGAATTTTGTCACATCACCTGCTTTTCTTCTGATCATTGATGGTGTGCCATCTGTAGCCAGGCTGACGGCGCGGGACCAGTCCACTCCGTCCAGCACTCCAACCACAGAGCTGATAATGTCCTCAGCTATTGTGGTGTCCATCATAGGCACCAACTGAAGGAACTCCTCAGTGATGGTCTATGTCTCATCAACTCCACGAATAAATATGATCAGTGAGCACCGTCAGTGCTCTCATCAATTGCAACAGAAAATGCAAGAAAGGACTTGACTTTGTGTTTCAACTGCCTGTTTAAATCTGCCGATAGTTCCGATATCCTCTCTGTCATAGTATTCCTCGTCAGACTAATGTTGGCAAATGCTTGTCACTTCTGTGGACACACGAGTTCTGCAGCCTTCATCATGCATGTTTTAACAAACTTACCGTCGGAATATGGCTTTGATGCTGATGCTATTTCATTAGCAATTATTTAGCTGGCTTTTACTGCTGCTTCACCGACCTCTCGGCTCCAGGTGAAAATTGACTGCTGTTTCCTCACACGCACCAGCAATTCATTTATTTTCTCTCTCCTTAGTTGTCCTTGCAAGATGTCATATTTTTCGCTATGATGAGTCTTATAGTGGCGCCAAATATTATATCCCATGAGCACCGATACTTGTTGATTACACACCGAGCACACAGGTTTCCCATTCATCTCTGTGAATAAATAGGAAGCGGTCCATTTTCTCCTTTTTTACAAAGACATTTTGGCTAATGAGGGTGTAAAGGTGAGTAGAAAATAAGGTAGCTTACACCGTAATTAGCAGAAGGCGCATTGCTACCATCTGCTGTTCAGTCTGAGTGCCAGAGTTGTGCCTCTTCTTCTACTCTGATTAAAACAGCGTGCCCCCAGCGGATGATTTAGGAATAGCATTTTATTAAGAATTTTCAGTTTGTGTCTTTTATGCATTTTTTACTTTAAAATTCATCCAGCGGGGCCGATTGAACTCCCTAGTGGGCCGTTTGACACCCCTGGTCTATTTCTATGTAAGATGCAATATCAAAAACTCACAAGGCTGTGACACAGCACTGGTCACATGACTGGGCCAGCGTACTGACCCAGGGTTGCTATGTATACTTGCAGTGGATAATGGATCATTTTCAACGGGATTGTCCTATTGCTTCAGGAAACCTTCAGCTCAGAGTGAGACAATGACTACATGTGTTCCCGAAGTTGCTCTCTGTCCTCATCTAAAAACAGTTTACACTGTGCCTCTGCCTCACTTGCATTCCTCTCAGTGTCTGAGGAGGGGAATGAAAATAAAAATAAAGGACTGGAAAACTTGCCTCGATTCATAAATGATAGCTGCTATTTTTAGCTGTACAGAGCAACTCCAATTCAGACAGTTGCTCTGCTGAAGAGGAACTCCCTTTATGGCTAACAGAATCTCCTGTTCAGCTGGAAGGAGACAGAGCAGCAGACTGTGCATGTCCACATGTCCACAAGAAAAACTAAAAGGACATAAGGAAAATTAATCAACAAAAAGGAAAACCTTTGCTGGACCTTTGTTTTTTTTTTTGTTGTGGGTCGAGCATTGTTACTATTGACAAAGTAAAGCATGTCAAATATATATGACAGTTACTGCTGAAGCTTTGCATCAGGTCTTGTCACTTATTTCAGAGAAAAACAAGGAAACAGTCAAGAGCATTTTACTGTTTACTGCTTTAAAAATCTTTTTAGAATCTACTAATTTTCCATTTCATTTTCTCCTGATTTTTGATTCTGTTTTAGTTGTTAGATACATGTACCTTTTTTTCCAGATAGTATAATGTGAAGTAATGTCAGTGTCAACAAGTGTTTGAATTTTTATTTATATTCATCCAACCCTTTACTATGAAGAACATGAGAATTTTCTACTTCCTGTTTGACAGTCTGGACCTTTAACCAGGAGGTAACATGGAATGGAACACACACAATAAACATTTTCTTGCTGAAATATAAAATACATTAAATAAACGAATTTGGATAAAACAAAATTGACTTTGTATTTTGTTATTTTAATCTGTACAAAAACCAACATTTATAACTCACATATTGTAGATTTAGGGGAGCTGCATGCTCAAACAATTTCTTTTAAAAGGACCTGTTACCCCCGCTTCCAGTCTTTATGCTGATCTAAGATAGTCATCTGGTGGTTTTACCTTCGTATTTATTGTACAGACATGAGTGTTGCCAATCTTCTAATCTCAGTCACCACAAACTTTGTAGTATGAACTACTTTATTTATAAGTATTTTAAGTGTCTGTAGTTGCTGATTTGAAAATGACCAAGAAGATTTGAGCGACCTCATTATTTTATTCCATCAAGTGGAAATTTATTTATTTGAGGCAAACTTTAGTAGAATATTTCAGTACCATAAGTTTGGTGGTACCTTCCCTCTTAAAATCAGTAAAATATTGTTGCATTACTATTTCTCATTTCCTTGGTCCCAAAATTGATACCATCAAACCACCATTCCCATTTCCTCTTTAATCTCTAGGGGTACAATAGTAAATACATATTTTTGTCAGTCTTTCTTCTCTCCTTCATTCACAGCTGAGCCCCTGGTGAGGCAGGTGAAGAAGACTCGCATCAAAAGAGAAGACTTTCACATCCTGAAGGTGATTGGCCGAGGCACATTCAGTGAGGTGAGAAGTATAACAACAGAAATTCAATATTACAAAATTTGTTTAAGCTTTCTCAAGAAAGCATCTTACAAAATCCCACGGTTCATTAAGGTTTATCCTCTTCAATTAATAAATCCATAAAATCTTTAGACCAGTTCTCCACACTAAAGCAGTTTGTGTTGTATTGTTCCCAGTTAATTACAATTATTCGTTTAGCTGAAAGGAAGGCCAATAATATAATTCTGCGTGCTATTTTTGGTGGTTTAATGGCAATTTTCTCACCTAATATAAAATCTAGTGGTAGTAATTAGGAACTGAACCTAACTGCGCTGACATTCCACTTTACCCCATATTTTTAAAAATACCCCTTAATCATCGGTTCTAATATCAACAAGAGAAGTTATTCAGTTATTCAGGGGCTGTATTCAGTTGTAAAGTTGATTACACTGAGATACATATGTGATATTATGCTCTCCTCATGTGTGTGAATGACTATTATATTGTACCCCTTTAGACTAATATACTGGCAGCACAGTGTTTCAATAAAATATAGAAACATCCCAATGAAAGATTGAAGAAAAGAACATGCACTCACTATCACTCACTTCTGATATGTAATGCATGCATAATTTTGTGTGTGCAAACTTCATGTGGTTATTGTGGTTGTTTTGTTGCCACTGTTTCAGGTTGCTGTGGCAAAGATGCGAAACACACAACAAGTGTACGCACTGAAGATTATGAATAAGTGGGACATGCTGAGGCGAGGAGAGGTACATACAAACAAATCTGAGCTCACATTCACAGGACAAAGACCATGGCCAGTTCTCCCACTATACATGTTAGACTGAGCAGCAGGAAAAATGGAGGCACAAGCTCTTTGATTTAAGCTGGATGTCTTTCTACGAGTGGCTTTTATCCAGCTGTCTTTGTGTTTTTGTTGTGTATAGACAGCATGTTACCAGGAGGAGAGGGAGGTTTTACTGAGGGGTGACAGACGCTGGATTACAGAATTGCACTATGCCTTTCAGGATGACAACTATCTGGTATGTACCAACACACCCAGTAAATTATGTGAGGTAAATGCAATGTGCGAATACTCCTGCTTGTTTGTAGCATTTAATGCAATTAACTTTAATTCCAATGCCATGTTCCTTACTCATCCACCCTCTGTCAGTATTTGGTGATGGACTACTATGTAGGGGGGGACCTGCTGACTCTGCTCAGTAAATTTGGAGACCGGATCCCTGAAGACATGGCTCAGTTCTACCTGGCTGAGATGGTTATGGCCATTGACTCTGTCCACAGACTGGGTTATGTACACAGGTAGCCCACTCTCTTCTTTGGCACACTAGAATGAATGGCACACTAAAATTTTGATTTACACGATTGTTTCAGACTGCAACTATATTAACTGTATAAACTAAACAATTAACATTGTTTTTCACGTGGTTCAGATACCACTATTCTGACTAATAAACCCAAACAAAGCTTCCCCCAAAAGCATGTGTGACCTCTCTCCTGGATCTGTAACATAAAGTGGATAAAAACACTGCAAACATTCTTTGATGTGATGTCTGTGATTAATGAATTCTGACCTATAAAGCAACAAAATGTAACTTCACTGCACAGCAGCGCCCTCTGCAGCCGTCAGTGGTAATTAATTGTGTTGAGCTCTGGGTCCGAGTAGCTCAGTGCTTTTCATATACAGAAAACAAAGTCTATCAATCTATTGACTGGAGCTCCCACACACTGAACTGAAACACAGCCAAATGATGTATATTACCCATGATCCCCGGCTTCTGCTGCAGGAAGTGTGGTCACTGTAACAAACAGACCAAAATCTGTTTATAATTCTTGATGACTTCTAAGTCTTTTTAACTGATCAGCATTATTCTGAAACTTTCTGGGCCTGATTCCAGCAGTTTCAGCTGCCATCAGTTAGTTAGAGGGAGACTGTACCTGCTCACCATAGTTACATAGAACAAAGTGGGAATGACAGAGGCTCCATTCTGCCTATTACAAGTCAGTGTGCCATTAAAGTGATTATGAAGCTAAGATTTTATGGTAAAATAGTTACACAATGTTGCTTAAATGATAATGACACCTCTACCCTGTTCCTTGCACAGAGACATCAAACCAGATAACATCCTGCTGACAGCTGATGGACACATCAGACTAGGGGACTTTGGTTCCTGTCTGAGACTCCTAGAGGATGGGATGGTGAAAGTTGACACTTACTCATAAATTTAATGAAAAAGATACTCTGAGAAAGAAACCACTATTTTTTTCATGTCAGTGACAGTTTAACACAACAGAATAAATGTCGGAAGCACAGCTCATGACCTCTAGATATGCCTCTTTGTTTTTGAAAATCCATCAGCCTTTTGATTTGACTGCAGGTTCACTCATCCCTAGCAGTCGGGACCCCTGACTATTTGTCTCCAGAGATTTTAAGAGCAGTAGAGGGAGGTGGAGGTTATGGTCCTGAATGCGACTGGTGGGCTTTGGGTATCTGTGCCTATGAAATGCTGCTGGGGACCACACCCTTCTACGCAGAGTCCATCTCTGAAACATATGCTAAGATCATCCACTTTCAGGTACAGAAAGACACTGACAATGTCTGCAAACAACTGATTCAAATTAGCTCCATCTATCTGTCTATATTATACTGAGATTGAAATTGCATTGTACATCCAATTTAAATCAATTGAAAATCACCCAAAATAACCAGTCTCTGTACACATCAGACACACATAGCTTTTCATAGTTTTAATAGTATGTATCAGAAGATCAGTGGTATCAGAACAAATAGTGTAAACACCAGGCATTGTGTTATTCATTGTGTTATGTATTTTTTTTTTTAATCTCCAGGAGTATTTTGAGTTCCCTCTTTCTGGTCCTGACATCTCAGACAAGGCTCATTCCTTCATCACTGGACTCATCTGTGAGAGGGAAATCCGCCTGGGGAGGAAAGGCTCCAGTGACTTCAGGAGCCATCTGTTTTTCTCTGGTCTAGACTGGGGTTCCCTGCATAAACTCCCTGCTCCCTTCCTACCTGAAGTATCTAATCCAACTGACACCTCCAACTTTGACATTCTGGATGACTGCCTTAGTGACATGGTATTGTCTTTAGAGAACGTTACTCTCTATGTCATGCACTTATACTGTACTTGCACATGTTGTGTGAAACTTAATGGTTCATACTTATCTGTAAGGGATACAAGAAACCCCAAATTATTTATTTTTTCACAAGTACATGTACTGATAAAAAACTTTTCTTGAGTTAACCACCAAGCTGGTTCATAATGTGGCTCCAAGAAAAATGCACACAGTTTCTAACAAGATGACTTCAGCTGGTGGTTGCTGGTATGAAAATTACGATGTATGTTTTTCATGTACAGGAGACACTGTCTGATGTAATGGACAGAGCACCAATAGGAGTACACTTGGCTTTTGTTGGATATTCTTACACTGCTACCAGGTGACCTGAATACACAGTTAATATTTCATGTGCATCAAAAAACCCTTATTGGCCTCTATGTGGAGTCTTCCTGGCTACTCTTTAATAGGTCTCTCTTCTGTAGTCAGACAGGTGCCATCGACCGCAGTCAAGACATCATGATGCAGATTGACCATACAAGGCTCAGACAGTGTGACAGTCTATACACACCAGAGAAACTGGTGAGACATCATCACTATAGACTATAAGACTATATACATGTCAGGTTGCATCAACTTCCTCAAAACGTCATATGCAGCATTCTGAAGACAGCTATGTGTTTTCATGTAATGATATGAACTCTTGTTCAGCTTGTTTTTCTTGTGATGTCAGGTCTAATCTATCTGTGGTTGAAATTTAGAGCCAGCTGCTTCATCTCACAGAGACTCTACCGGACGATGTGACGGCGCTGCTGGAGCTTCCACTCTCTTTGGAACAAGGATGTGCAGCATCCACCCACACAACCACAGAGGAGGAGGAGACTGATGAAATATCAGGACTCGATGAAGACTTGCAACGGTATCAGCTTGCACAAATACTATTTTTAACAATCTATCTGAGTAACAGTGAGTCATTTCAGTGATGTAAATCATCCATCCACCCATCTATTCATTATAATTCATTAATTCATCCATTGTCTATACTGCTTATTCTTAAAGGTTGCAGGGGGCTGGAGCCTATCCCAGCTGACATTGGGTGAGAGGTGGGGTACACCCTGTGCAGATCAGCAGTCTGTCACAGGACTGACATATAGAGACAAACAACCAGTCACACTCACATTCACACCTACAGACAATTTAGAGTTACCAGTTAACCTGCATGTGTTTGGACTGTGGGAGGAAGCTGGAGAACCTGGAGAGAACCCACACAGACACAGAGAGAACATGGAAAAGTCAATCAGTATCGCTCAACATACATTTTCGTTCTTATAGTGGAGGATGCTTATTGCTGTAAAGTGCACATTAATTTAAGTACCCATTCAGATCCTCATACAGACAATGTAATTTGCTGATATCAAGAGTATCAGAGTACTGTTATTACAGTGCTAGAAATGTAAATAGACATTCTCTTTGAGATATGCAAACCCTGCATAAAATCCTGTTGGCTTTCAGGGTATCAGGAACAGGTATCTTACACAAGAAAAATCCAGTCTCCTCAGAGAATCTCTGGAATCATACATGAAAACAATTTTCATGTCAATGTATATTTATCTTTAGGTTTTATTAAACTGAGATCCTGATCTGACAGGGTAAACTTTGCAAAGCATCAGGGTTCCTGACTGCCAAGGCTTTATCACCTTGGTGACTAACCTTGACATTGAGTTAAATGTAAAATTAAATAAATAAGATCTGTGTGCAAGAGAAATTATTGACTGGGAAATTTTTATTTTAGGTGAATTATATATTTGGAGTGGATTAACCCTTCAAATAAAGACAAGCATCAATTGCAGTGACAGCATATCACCCCAGTGTCACTGGAAATAAAATTAGAAGAAGAAGATATGAAGCAACTCAAAGTCTTTCCTTCTTTATCTACCCAGCAGGTTACAAGAGGCAGAGAGAACATACTGTGAGCTGGAGAAAGAAATGGAGAGACAGAAGGGGGAGATGCAGGACTGGAGAGCCCCCAAAGAAACAGGCAAGGGATCAGCACCCCTGCTTTCTCATCACACCATCATCTTCATCATTATTCTAATCATCCCTCTATATGGCCTGGACTGTTCCTCTCTCTTTCACTTTATATAGTATGCGGTTATACCATGGCATCAGAGGGAACCAATAATTTTTGACACTGTGAGGACCACAGCCATGGAGTGACACTGATTATATGACAGAGGTTTATTTGATATTATTGCATAGCTAAACACATTGGTGTTTTCACTCTAACAGCCAGCAGATATCAATGCAGCCATTGATGAAAGGCAATGAAATCCACAGGAGAGCATTACAAGCTAAGGCCATGTATTGGTAGAATTGCAGCTTTAAATTTAACCCAGTTGGTTAAAAAATCTTCTAAGGCTGTTTTCAGAATGCCAGGCATTTCAGTAACATTACCTAATCACACAGACATCCAACACAACCCAAGTACTACTTCACAGTCCAGAGTCTCTTAAGAACAACATAAATGTGATGTGGAATGAGTTCCAGACAATATGAGCCACTCTGAATAAACACAGTGCTGCACAGTCCCAGCAGCATCTGCTTATACTGGGGGCTTCAGTCAGAACGTGGTGATAAATACCCAATCTAAGAATAGCTTTGGTATGTGGGAACTTGGATGCCTGTTTCCATAAATCAGCACAGTGTCATGCGCTTTTTAAAGATGCAGTGATGAGGGTCTTCCTGCTGCTGGCCTGATGGATGAAAGTGATATGAATAATAACCACAACTCCAAAAGCATGAGGACAATAAGCATGTACTGTGCCTCACTCCATATGAGATGATAAAAATCCAAGTCAGTGGCTTGCCTTGCTTCACTCACTGCTTTCTCCATCACTCCTCTCCCTCCATTCACACTCACACTGTCAACCCTTTCATCACCAAACATATGTAGTATTTTTGGTTCTGTTCTGTTTCTGTCTTACCACATATAAAGCCAGGGGTGCATCCCAAGGCTGAATGCCTGCAACAGTGCTGGCGCGCATCATGGGCTCTGATGTTCCTCTCTCTCCTCCAATCACAGAGCTGAGTATCAGCCCAGAATCTCTTGCTCTGCCTGCCCACTGTGTGGATGCACCAGGGGATGTAAGCCTATCTTAAACCACTTTCATATTCTCTTATTCTGCCTGACATGAAAAACAAAAACAGCAATTAACCTGTATGGTTGTCTAATACATTTACAGAAGCTCCAAGTAACTAAGACCAGGCTTAATAATGGGCAAACAGAGAGTGTCTACATGTGACATGAAATCTCTGTAGCTGGCCAAGTTTTTGTGTTTCCTCATTGCTGCTGTCTGTTCACTGGTCTGACTTGCATGTGTTACAGAGGAGGAGAGCGCCCCCAGCCTGCCATTACCCACTGGTGATTCCTCTCCACCGTCACCTGCTCCTGTTCCACAGGGTACAGACAAAAACCAAATCTGTCATCAGTCATTAGGATTCAACCAATGTGGAGTTTTGAATACAATACTGACATTTATATGCCATTGATATGTTCTGTGGTTGTATATGGGAGATGATTTCATCATCAGTGGTAGAAGAAGCAGCATTAATACAAGTGTGGACATCTCAGTTAAAGCACATTGATATCTCCTGTCAGTGTGTACTTATCTATTATTTGTATTTTTTTAGTGATTCATTAGTGTGTAAGTAGGATTTTAATATTGTATAAACTTCTTACTGGTTTTGTACATGAAATCTTAATTTGCAAAGTAGCAGGTAAACAGCTGTCATATACATCTAATAGGTGAAAAAGTGTAATATTTATCATAAAATGGTAATACTCGAAATTAAGCAATGTAACATACCTAGTTAAATTTTATCACTGGTCAAAAATAGCCCATAAGTAACACTGTAACACATCTGCAACAAGTAGATATCTGAAAATGAAAGTGGGGCTATATCAGAGCTCCTACAGAGCTGCAGTACACCCACACAGATGTTTTCACTTTGACTGACTAGGCCTCCTCTTGTGTTAATATTCACATGCAACTAATTTGAAATAATATATGCTTTTTGAAGGAAGCATAATTGCATCTAGATTGCATTTTATATTAACATAATGAGGATATGTTGATTATTTACATATTTATTTGGCAAGTTACAAAAATGCTTATAGTGAAGGTATCATTAAAATGTTAACAGACCCCAGCATTATTCAGACGTTTTATGCTTCTGTTTAGACTCTCACAGCATCTTGTTTAAGGTTAGGGAAAGAACCTGAGGCTTGCAGTATGAAGCAGGATTTGAGCTGAGTGAGGTAACTCTGGGTTTTCAGGGTTACAACGGTGGTTCACTTCTTAGTGGGGTAAATGGCCATGGAACAGCTAACCTGTTCTGGGATGGGCTAACTTCATAGGATCAGATCAGAACCTATCAAGTAATAAAGATCAATATATCTTTTTATTGATCAGTGGAAACATTTTGCTTTTCCAGGCTTTCCATATGTCCACAGCAGAGCTTCTAACAGAGGGAGAGTTTATCACACTAAATGATCACATACTTGGTATATATTGGTATATAACTGGATTTACTTTTAATCCAAAGAAATGCCAGTCTTATTGTCCGTTCTGCTTTGTCCTGCAGGCTCACCTGCCACAGGTGATGAGTGAGTCATACCTGCTGGTGTGTGCAGAAGGGGGGGGGGTCCAAGCCTGGGAGAGACATTGTTATACTGAGCTCTCCTGAGTGTATGTTGAGGCAGCACATGTTGACCTCTTCCATTACAGCAAGACAAAGGACTGAGCCCCTGCTGTATGCTCACTCCCTGGCCCACTCTTCAACCTCCTAAACTTGCCAAGAAGACGAAAAAGCAGGACTAAAATGCTTCTAATGAGAACCTCTGAGCATGTCATTACTGTAGGAGCTTTTCAAATTGATGTTTTTCAACTGATATGATGAAAACACAAGTCAGACTGGTAGGAGCTAATGAGGAAGAAATGATGAGGACATTTTCTGATTTGCCTATTTACCAGACTGAAAGTCATGATAGAGATGCACTGAGTTCAGAGCACACTGAGAAAAAGACTCATCTTACAGACAATCCTGAAATGATGCACCTGAAGTTAAAAAAGGTTACTGTTCTTGAGCCATTTTGATTACAGTCATCATAACCCTGGTCTCCTTTAAAAGATAACTTTTCAAATTTTACCAACATTAAGTCAGAATGAGTATAAGGAATACCGAACCACAGTGACATAAACAAGGTAGAGTTGTACTCTCTTTTTTTTTTGGTTGGTTGTTTTGTTTTTGTTTTTTGTTTTTTTTGTTTTTTTTGCTTTTTCTTGGCATGAAAAATGAAACATAAGGAGATCTTAAAATGCTTTACACAGAGAGAATCAGGAGACCTAGAGCTTTGAAATGATCTGTAATTTGTGAAGGTTGTGTGAGTGTCTGGGACAGATGAAAACACACCTAAAGTAGCGCTTACTCCATGAGCATACTATTTTCAGGTATTTTAAACTATAGTGGTGCATTTATAGTGGCTTCAGAAAGTATTTAACCCACTTCACTTTTTACAAACTTTATCATGATCTACATTGGATTTTAAATGGATAAAATTGCCATCTTTGCCCATCAACATTCAGTAAATAACCCATAATGACAAAGTTAAAACATGTTTTTAGAATTTTTTGAAACAAATTTATTAAAAATCAAGAACTGAAATCTCTCATTTACAGAAGAATTCAGACCCTTAATTCAGTTCTTTGTAGAGGTTTGGGTAAGTCTACAGCTTTGCACACCTGGACTTGGTCAGTTTATTTTACTCTTACTGACAGAGCCTCTCAATCGTAATCAGATTGAATGGGAAGTATCTGTGAACAACTGCTTTAGAAAATCTGAGACTCAAACCACTCCAGTGTTGTTTTGTCTTTGGTTCATTATTTTGCTGAAAGGTGAACTATCACCCCAGTCTCAGGTCACCTGCACTCTGGAGCATGTTTTCTTCAAGGACCTCTCTGTATTTGGCCGAATACATCCTTCCCTCAATTTGGTCCAGTCTCTCTGTCCCTGTTGCTGACAGACCCCTCCACAGCATGATGCTTTCACCACCATGCTTCACTGTGGGAATGGTTTTAGCTGGGTGATGAGCTGTGCCTGGTGTGTTTGGAGTTCTGTCCAAAGGGTTGAAATATTGTCTCATCAGTCCAGAGAATCTTTTTCCTCATCTCTCAGAGTCCTTTCCATGTCATTTGGCAAATTTCAATCAGGCTGTCATGTGCCTGAAAGTGCTGCTGAGATGGTCATCCTTCAGACAGGTTCTCCTGTCTTTGCTCCTGGGAACACACAAAGCTTTAGAAATTGTTCCATACCCTTGCCCTGCTCTGTGCCTCACCACAATTTTGTCACTGATATCTACAGAGAGCTCCTTGGACGTCATGGCTTGGTTTTTGTCCCGGCATTCAGTATGGTGAACTGTGAGACTTAATATACCCAAGAAAACCTACAACACAATATAGAGTGCAAGAAGTGAAGGGGTCGGAATACTTTGTGAAGTCACTGTAGTTGTTACAGTGAATATGATTTTTCTCATATATCATGTATATACACCCAGGTTTGCACTTGTTTTCCACAACTATAATCATGTTTTTGCTGTGCCTGTTTTTTTTTTTTTGTATTTGACATGTTTCTAATAATGACTTTTGCTATTATAGTGGTTTATGTATATTAACTGTATTAACTATGTTAAAGCTGTGCTGCATCAATAAAAGCAAACAGAGTTGGAGAGTTACAGTGAAAGAGTATAAAATCAAGATGTGAAGCAAAGAAATAATTCAGGCAAAACACTTAAGTCATGCTTATATAAGCTGACTGACATCAGCTGTTTCATTTATAACTCTAGGATCCCATGATGATCAAATTCCATGAAATAGTACTGAGAATATTACCTTTGTTTCCTCAGTAGCAGCTATGGCCCTGATTAAAATGTACACTTTTCACTTTGCTGCTTCTCATCCCACCACTATTAGTTGCCACAGCTTGTCCAGAAAATTGAATCTCTTACTGAAGCACATGCAGGTTGATCTGTAGAGCAAAAAGAGAGAAACACTAGAGGAGAGTAATGTTAGCAGTTATTCCATCAAATGACTAAAGAATTCTACTTAATGATTTAGATTTAGATTTGGCATATACACCTTCCACCATATTCAATTAAGACATTACATAAGACGAGAAACTGGAAGTGGAACTGATGTACTATTACTGACAAGAAGGAAACAATGAATAAATACAAACATGGATCTTGTGTCAGCACATTACTCATAAACCTTAAACTAAATAAAGATGAATAAATAATGAGACAGAAGAATAAATTGTTTCTATCTTAATAAATGAGTGTTGCTGTAGAACAGTTCTTTGATTAATGAGTAACATGGAATAATGGAAATAAGATATAATGCTGCAAACATTTCAGTCCCACCTCATACAGATCCTGGACTTTCACTAAATGAGTTGAAAATATTTAGTCAATACAAAGATTTGGTTTACAGAATGGATGGACAATTATTTCATATGATTTCAGACATTCAGGCTGGTTGTATGGAATGAACTCATTTTCACTTTGGAGTTTGTGATAGTTTATTCTATGGCCTTGTGTTTATTAGAGTTGATCTAGAACTGGCCATTTGACCCTCAACCTGATCATATTTGCCTTAACGTGCCAATGGATGATCTGAAGTTAGTAAGAGAGGCTCTTTTATATCTACTTTTTATCACTGCATGATGGGAAAGTAGGACCAGATTAGGGTTTAAGCCAAAACTTACTTTTACCATTATGTTTAGTTTAGTTTACCTCTTGACATTGAAGTGCAAAATAAATGGTTTTTACATTTTGACTTATTGGTCTTGCTAGTTGAAAAAAAAAAAAGATTTCAGCAAGAGGACAGATGCTGCACATGTGTATGTCCAGTTTCAATGTGAAAAAATGACCTGCATAAGAGTAAACCAGTGTGGCATAAATTCCTCTATCTAAAACCTCTAGTGAGAATCTGGAAGATATTATGTCTAGTGGGCTTGATGATGGTGTCATATGTGGAACAGTTTCAGTTAATTCTTTGATAGTGATTTTCACATCAGACACAGAATCAATCTAATGTCCTCAATCTTATCTATGAAAAAGGTTAAAAATCTTTCACAGTCTGCCTTTGAGGAAAAAGGGACACCAGGAGGACTACAGGTTGACTACTTGGTCAATGATATCAAATAAAAATCTAGAATTGTGCTTGGAAGAGATGAGCTCTGAAAAATATTTTGCTCTTTCATCCTTGGCTGCTTTAAGTATACATTCATAGTGAACTGCAAGCGTTGTTTTCTCCCACTGTGCCTCACTCTTCCTACACCACCTTTTAGGCCCTGGATTCTTTTGGTAATCCAAAATAACAGAGTTAGTGAATTTGGTGTAAAAAAGCATTTTACAGGAGCAGCAGTTCTAAAGCAGTTGATATCAATGAAAGAGTTCACCAAGTAATTTGTGTTTTTCAGAGCAGAACTAAGGATTCATCAGGTGTCCATAAATAATGAGGAAAGCCACTTATATTAGACACCTAAAACACAGAGACAAACACTAGACAAAGATGATCAGAGATAAAAATGTCCCTCTGAACCAAAGATAATCCAGACCCAAAGTAAATGTCTAATGTATGGCCACATTCATGAATAGGGTTTGATGCATGTTGAGTGAAACTAAAAGACTCCATAGTGTTTAAAAATTCTGTTGCAAAGTTGTCAGATGCTCTGCCTCAGATAAAAACAGGGTGATGCTGGATTTTGAAGGATAGATGAAATAGATAGATAGAAAACAATAAGGAGGACAGAGTCTAGGCAATGAGTTTTTCAGGACAATGGCCTCAAAGCTATTGCTGAAAGGTAACTGTTCACCTTTAAGAAACTTTTTAAATATAACACCTTTCCCACCACCCTGACCACAAGCTGGGGGATCTAGAAAAAAGAACAAGCTCTGTTCATCAGGTTTGGACCACCAGTAAACAAACAAACAAACAAAAAAAACACATAAAATCAAGATTTTCTGAATAATCACTTAATATGGAAGTCTTATTAGAAAGGAACTGTACATACAGTAGAACTAGTTTGACATCAGATATAGTAGCAACAGCAGATTTAGTAACCTGAGAGACAGGACCAAGCTGTTGAAGATCTAGATCTATTAGATAATAAATCTCGGATATTTGCTGTATCTCATATTGAGGCAAATTGGGTCAAAGTCAGGACCTTCTTTTTGTGCCCTAAAAGCATTGTCTGACACAGTCTGTGGCTGACACATAACTGGAGTCAGATTAGATAAAACAGCTGTAATGCTTTGAGAACACTTTGTCCATCCTGCTAAGATATTTCTGAACCATGCTGTCAAAGATCACTGGTATGTTTAAGGACACTCAAAAAAGTAAAATTGCCTGGTCATTACATTTACATAAGTGTAGCATGTAATTTGTACAACGTAACTTCATGTTTCCAAGAAAAATGTGATTAGATCATGTGGTATGTGGTGCATGAAACTCCACAACCTAACATATATTAGATTCAATCATGTTGAGGTGAACTGAGACTATCTAGTTTCTACGAGTAACTGGAAAAATCAAGTCGTCATCATGGGAAGACATCGTGAGAGGAGAAGGTAGTGGATCGTTATGAGGATGACCGTTGGTGTGTAACTAGAAAAGGTAGGCAAAGTGCACAGCTAGTTGTCAGGGGTGCAGTAATGAATTACAGGATTGACTAATTGGTCAATGATATCAAATAAAAATCTAGAATTGGGCTGATTGGAAGAGATGAGCTCTGAAAAATATTTTGCTCTTTCATCCTTTGCTGCTTTAAGTATACATTCATAGTGAACTGCAAGCTTTGTTTTCTCCCACTGTCTCACTCTTCTACACTACCTTTTAGGCCCTGGCCTAGTAATAAATTACATGACGTCACAGTGATGTCTCAGTTGTGGTCCGTATCTTTGTGACATCACAATTGTATGTAGCAGTTGTGGTACATATTTTTTGACATGACAATTGTATGTAGTGGTTGTAGACTTAGACTTAGACTTTATTGATCCCTTTGGGATGACTCCCTCGGGTAAATTAAGTTTCCAGCAGCAAATACAGACAGAACACATCACACAGGGCAGTACAACAACAGTTTGTGAACAAAAGACAGGGCAGCATGCAGGACAGTTAGCAAATGACATAGAATATAAATAGAATAGCAAAAGAATATAAATAGAATAGAATTAAGGGTGAACGGACTCTGTATGGCATTGACATAAATAAATATAAATATGCTGAACTGTATATTACTCGAGTGTCCAGGTGGGTTATTGCACTTTAAGGGGGGCTACCACTCTCCATACTCTACCTATCTCCTCCTCCCCCCAAGTGAGGAGGTGTAGAGCGTGATGGCATGATGGACAAAGGAGTTCTTCAGTCTGTTGGTCCTACACTTGGTCAGGAGCAGTCTCTTGCTGAACAGGCTCCTGTGGTTGCTGATGACAGTGTGCAGAGGGTGGCTGGCATTGTCCATAATATCCAGCAGTTTGTCCAGTGTCCTCATCTCTGCCACCGTCACCAGAGAGTCCAGCTTCATGCCGACCACAGAGCCAGCCTGCCTGATCAGTTTCTCCAGTCTGTACGTGTCCTTCCTGGATATGCTGCCCCCCCAGCACACCACAGTGTAAAAGAGGACACTGGCAACCACAGACTGGTAGAACATCCACAGCAGTTTGCTGCACATGTTGAAAGACCGCAGTCTCCTTAGGAAGTACAGCCTGCTTTGTGTCTTCCCATACAGGTAGCTGGTGTGTGTTGTCCAGTCCAGTTTATTGTCCAACCACAGCCCGAGGTATTTGTAGGAGTCCACAGCCTCCACCTCAGCTCCCTCTAACAGGACTGGTCGCGGTCTTGGTCTGGACCTCCCAGTCAATGACCAGCTCCTTCGTCTTAGAGGCGTTGAGCTGTAGGTGGTTAGTGTGGCACCATGCAGCAAAGTCCCCCACCAGTCTCCGATACTCCTCCTCTGTCATCCCAAATGCACCCAACGATGGCTGTGTCATCGGCGTACTTCTGTATGTGACACAGCTCCGAGTTGTAATAGAAGTCTGAGGTGTACAGGGTGAAGAGAAGAGGGGCCAGCACTGTGCCCTGGGGGGCTCCAGTGCTGCTGACCACAGTGTCAGATGTGATGTTCTTCAGCCTGACGTACTGTGGCCTGCCAGTGAGGTAGTCGGAGATCCAGTCCACCAGGTAGGGGTCCACTCCCATCCTGCTCAGTTTGTCGCGAAGTATGGGGGGCTGGATGGTATTAAAGGCACTGGAGAAGTCCAAGAAGAGAATCCTCACTGTGCTGCTTCCCTTATCCAGATGTGAGTGGGCTCTGTGTAGCAGGTAGAGGATGGCATCCTCCACCCCAACACCTTGCTGATAAGCAAACTGCAGGCGGTCCTGGGCGTGTTGCACTTGGGGTCTGAGGAGGCTGAGGAAGAGCCGCTCCAATGTCTTCATCAGGTGTGAAGTGAGTGCCACCGGTCGGAAGTCATTCAGCTCGCTGGGCCGGTTCTTCGTCGGAACTGGAACGATGCAGGATGTCTTCCAGAGAGTGGGCACTCTCCCTAGCTGCAGGCTGAGGTTGAAGATCCGTTGTAGTGGTTCCCCCAGTTCTGCAGCACAGGTCTTCAGCAGTCTTGGACACACTTTGTCGGGACCTGCTGCTTTCCTGGGCCGGAGCTTCCTCAGCTGTCCTCTGACCTGGTCTGTGGTGATACGAGGCGGAGACTGTGTTGAGGTGGGGGAGGAGGAGGGGGGGTGTTGTGGTGTCTGGGGGGAGGTGTGTGGAGGGAAGAAGGAGAGATGGCTGCGGTGAGGGTGGGGGTGGGGGGGCAAGGGCTGGTTGAACCTATTGAAGAAGTCGTTCAGTTCGTTTGCCCTCTCCATTGTCCCCCCTACGGCTCTTGTCTTTGTGTTGTGGCCTGTGATGGTCTTCACACCTTGCCAGACCTCGCTCATGTTATTTTCCCTCAGCTTCTGCTCCACCTTTCTCCTGTAGCTGTCCTAAGCTTCCCTCACACAGTGTTTCATCTCCTGCTGTGCTGCCTTCATGGCCTCCCTGTCTCTGCTCCTGAAGGCAGCCTTCTTCCTGTTGAGAGCAGCCATGACTTCCCGCGTTACCCATGGCTTGTTGTTAGGGTAACAGCAGACTGTCTTGACAGGGGAGACCACGTCTGCGCAGAAGTTCAGGTACTCCGTCAGGCAGTGTGTCATCCCCTCTATGTCCTCCTCATGTGGGTTGATCAGCACATCCCGGACTGTGGTGTTATAACAGTCTCCCAAGGCACTTTCCATCTCAGGGGACCATCTCCTGATGGACCGAGTTGTCACCGGCTGCTTTTGGACCGGGGGGGTGTACAGTGGCTGTAGGTGAACCAGATTGTGATCAGACTTCCCTAGTGGGGGGAGGGGAGTCGCTCTGTATGCATCCCTTACATTAACATACAGAAGATCAATTGTCCTGTTGTTTCTAGTAGGACAGTCTACAACCTGATTAAAAACAGCCAAGGTAGAGTCCAAAGTTACATGGTTAAAGTCCCCAGAGATTATCATAAGTGCCTCAGGGTGCTGTGTCTGCAGTCTTGCTGTGACAGAGTGGATCAGCAGGTCCACGTTAGCATCCAGTACGAGGTGGTTTAGCCATGTCTCCGTAAAGATGAACAAGCTGCTCTCATGGTAGATCCACTGGTTGTTCAGTGCGGATAGCTCGTCGATCTTGTTCGGCAGCGAGTTCACATTCCCCATGATTACGGAAGGAATCGATGGTTTGTAGCACCTCCGTTTCTCCACAAGCTCAGCCTTTCGCTTGGCCCCGGCCTTGCAGCCCCTGGGTCTCCTCCTCAGCTTCATCAGGATGGGGTGTCGGATCCCGTCTCGGCCTTTTGTGCGCAGAGCCAGCAGTTCCTCTTGTGAATAAGTGAGGAAACTGGCTCTTGGTTGCATTTTAAAGTTAAAAATATCCATAGTATATATATATAAGCACACCGTCTCTTCACAAGAAGAGTAAAAAAAGTTGAGGGAAAAATGTTAAAAGAGCTAAAAAAGAACTAAAAACTACAGAGCTACTGGAGAGGCAGCCATCTCCCACAGCGCCAGACTACTAGTATGTACTTTGTGACACCACAATTGTATGTGGTCAGTAAAAGTAGTGATGCTTCAGTTGGTTGTCAGTACTTTGTGACATTACATTTGGTTATGGTCAGTAAAAGCTCACTGTGATATTACAATTGTTTCTGGTCAGTACTTTGTGACAGTACAGTTGTTTGTCATCAGTACTTTGTGACATCGCAGTTGGTTGTGTTCAGTAAAACTGAAAAAAACACTGTGATGACTCAGGTGGTGGTGGTCATTACTTTGTGACTTCACACTTGGTTGTGGTCAGTAATTTGTGACAGTTCAGTTGTTTGTGGTCAGTACTTTATGACATCAAAGTAGGTCGTGGTCAAGAAAAATAAACTGTGATGTCACAGTTGATTGGACTCATTACACTATGAACATCACAATGATGTCTCAGTTTGTTGACAGTACTTTGTGAGATCACACTTGATTATGGCCAGAAAAAGCACCCTGTGATATCACAGTTGTTTGTTGTTGTCAGTACTTTGTGACAGTACAGGTGTTGGCTCTTTGTGTGATCACGTTTGGTTGTGTCCTTTGATTTTACTTGGATGTTTTATCCAGTGTCCTTTGATGTTCCTTTGATGTTTCGTCCAGTGTCCTTTAATGTTTTATCCAGTGTCCATTGATGTTCCTTTCATGTTCCTTTGATGTTTTATTCAGTGTCCTTTCATGTTTTTTCCAGTGTCCTTTGATGTTTCTTTGATGTTTCGTCCAGTGTCGTTTGATGTTTCATCCAGCGTCCCTTGATGTTCCTTTAATCATGTGACATTGGACAAGACATTACCTGCTTTCTACCAGTATGTGGACTGTATCACCCGGGGAAATAGGACCATTCACCTATTGTATGCCAACGTAATGGACGCATATAGTGCCACCACGCTGGCTGCACCACAACCAGACCACAGATCACACCAGACCACAACCTCATTCTGCTCTAGCCTCACTACAAACCTAGAGTGTTGAAGCTACCCACGACCACACGCTTATTCAGGAAGTGATCTCCTGAGGCAGAGCAGGCTCTGAGAGACTGTTTTGGAACCACAGACTGGGATGCACTGCAGGGGTCACTGCACTGTTGACTTCGCTACTGACTACATCAACTTGTGTATGGACATTGTTGTTCCGGGTTAAAACTGTATGCTGCTATGCAAACAACAAGCCTTGGATTACAGGTGACATCATCATCTGAATCAGAAGAAGATTCAGAAGGCCCTTTAAAGGCTTTCAGAAGGTAGGTGAGGCTTTATGCTGATCAGCAGGAGCTCAAGCGCATGCAGAGGGAACTCCGAGTCCGGCTCAGAGAGGTGAAGGAGCAATACAGAAGAAAGCTGGAGTAGAAGTTCCAGAAAAACCACATGAAGGGAGGTGTGGGATGGGCTGAAGATCATCACCGGCTGCAGCTCAAAGAGGGGTACCACCACTGAGGGAGATGTTGGGAGAGTGAACCAGTTGAACAACTTCTTCAACAGGTTTGACCACCCCAACTCATTCTCACCTCAAAACGCTGTACCGCCGACCCATCCTCTTTTCTTCCTCCTCAGAGGATGATGCCTTCCTCCCCCTCCCCTCACCCACAATCACAGCAGCTCAGGTGTGTGGAGAGCTGAGGAGGCTTCACCCCAGCACCACGACTGCTGAAGGCCTGTGCGCCAGAGCTGGGAAACCTTTTACAGAGGATCTTCAACCTGAGCTTGGAATGGGGGAGGGTCCCTCAACTGTGGAAAACATCCTGTATCATCCCAGTTCTAAAGAAATCACGTTCTGGAGAGCTGAATAACTTTAGGCTGGTTGCCCTGATGTCACACGTGATGAAGACCATGGAGCGGCTGCTGCTACACCACCTGAGGCCACAGGTCCACCACACTCTCGACCCTCTGCAGTTTGCATACCAGAAGAGGATGGGGGTAGATGACACCATCATTTACATGTTACACTGCTTTCTCCATCACTTGGACAGAGGCAGCAGTGCTGTGAGAATTACATTCTTGGACTTCTCCAGTGCCTTAACACGATCCAGTTGCTGCTCCTCTGAGACAAGCTGACAGAGATGGGAGTAGATTCACACTTGGTGGCATGGATCAGGGAGTACGTGACTGGCAGACCCCAGTTTGTGCGAATGGGTGACTCCAGGTCAGACACCGTGGTTAGCAGCACAGGAGTGCCACAAGGGAAAGTGCTCTCTCTGGTCCTGTTCACCCTGTACACGTTGGACTTCAAGGACAACTCAGAGTTATGCCACGTGCAAAAGTTCACCGATGACACTGCTATCATGGGCTGTATCGGGGTGGAGGAGGAATACAGGAAACTGATCCAGGACTTCATCACATGGTGCGACTCCAATCTCCTGCACCTCAACACCATCAAGTTTTCCTTTTCGTCTCTGGACATAACCTTGCTTCTTTTTCATTTGACCTGTAAACTATTATACTTTGTGCTCATTGTGCATCTCATGCTTGAGGAGTACAGTGGGTCCGTTTGCAAATGTAAGAATTAAACCTACAGAAAGACAACCGTTGACTCTGTGCTTTATTCAACAGAAGATTCCCATGACAATTTTGGTGTCAGAAGTGGGATCACTTGTGTGGGACGGCACCGGGGACTCAGGGCTGCAGGTGGAGACTGTGCACAGCTAGAGTCTGGGATTCTAACCTCAACCTCCCCGTAAAAGAGGGTGGAGATGTGGGGGCCTGGCACCTGAGTACCGGGGCTCGCTCACTGCGGTGATCCAGCGAATCCCTTTTTTTGGGGCGAACAACCTTGTCTTTCTGGTAGGTGAATTCTGGAAAAAAAGATTCTCACCACATGGGGGGGTGAAACCGCTGTAGAATCAAAGAAGTTTCAGGTCCAGGGAAAAGCGCTATAGAAATTGAATGCATTGGTACAGTAATCGATTATTCAAAAATTTTTTTTGGAAACTCATTCTCACTCAATAATTTTTAACATCGCACACACAAAAAAAGAGAGTGTAAAAGAGTAAAATTGAATTGAAAACTAGTTGATGAAATCCAAGGTCCCTACAACCACCTCAGAAATAATAAATTCTAAAATTCTTACAAATAAAAATTAAATTAAAAAAAAGGGAAAAATAATAATACTAAATAATAATACTAAAGTTGCAATATTAGAGATCGATTTGTTTCCAGAAATGGGCTCCAACAATAGCAAGAGAGAACAATCAAGTGATGCTGATAATCCACCTCAGTGGACGGCTCCTAATATTCAATTTATGATCATCAAATATGGCAAATCAAGTGTTGGCCAACTTAAGGTATGGGTTGAAGAGTGTGGTTTCCCATGTACAGGAAGTTTTAGCCTAAATCAGCTACAGTTATTAAGAACCAAATTAGAAGGAAAAGAAAAATTCAGTCAAGCTACACAAAAGGGGAAAAGAAAGGTGTTTAAAGCAGACTGGGAAGCATTTGCATGTTGGCTTAAGGAAGCACATATCAGGGACAGAAAACAAAAGGCAGGGACAGAATCACTAATCCCCATGTCTCAGTGCCTCAGACTAGACCCTGGCCCTCCATCCAGAAGATGGCCAGCCATGGAGGCCAGTGCTCCCGACCTGAAGGAGAGGAACAACCCCGACATGGATGCAGATGCTGCAGCTCCAGCAGCCGCCCCAGCCCCAGCCACAACACCACCTCAGCCCAAACAATGACCACAGGTGCCAGCAAGGGACGGGACCTCCCAGTTAGTTTATAAACCATAGACATTCAACAACATGAAGGAAGCTGCTTCTCAACTCCCCGTAGTCGAAAACGGGGGAGCAGAATATGTGAAACAGCTCCCGTTTTTTTGCCAACAGTTCAGACCCACACCACTGAACTGTGACGTCTACTCATGACCCAGATGGGGAACAAGTGGTCCAAGGTAGTTGGAGACTTTCCAGCAGGAGAACTCAAACTGGCCGACGCAGCCTGGGAAAGCGATGAGAATGCTGCGTACAAACGGGCAGAGGCTGAGCTCTGTGACAGGATGAGGGCAGCTTTCCCTCTGAGTTTGGACATGGGCAAAATCTCAGTCTGTAGATTTGAGAAGATGAGACTGTATTTGATTATCTCACCAGGCTCACAGAGGTCCACACAACACACAGTGGCCTCCAGAGATCAGTTTACATGGGGTGGGGGCACCCAATAACCCCCTGGGGAGCGCACCTGTGAGACCGTTATGTCAATGGCATCAAACCCGATAAAGGTTCCTGGATGAGAGAGGCCGTGGGGACAGAGGCAGAGGCCAAAGAAGGGGCCGTGGGGGATCAGATGCCTGCTTCAAGTATGGCAAGATGGGGCACTGGGCCAAAGAGTGTCCTGAGAACGGGGTCAACGAGGACAAGGCCGATTGACTAGTGGTGGAGCTGGGGCCAGTGAGGGATGCATCTGGTTCTGACCAAGAGAGACCAAGAGACCAAAATCACCAAACAACAGATAAGTGAAAATCCCCACACACACTTACACACACACAATGAGAATTAGAATTAGAGACACATAACGCACAACAGCTCCTTTTGCAAGCCATGCAACATCTTGAGTCCACACAAAAAAAAAAACAACTGAAGGGAAAATTTCTGAGTTTTACACAAAATACACACATGATGCATTCAGAAAAATGCCAAAACACACAATCCCCGAGCCAAGACACTCACTACAGACACACACAGACATCACAACAACACAGAGCATACACTGTACATCTCATATCTCTCATGGGACTGGGAATAATTTTGAGGAGAAATGGTACAGGCAAGGCCAGGATAAACAGGAATATAAACTTTGACTGGTTATATTGGTTTGTTGATCACTCTGCTGTATTAGTTTCTCTGTCTAACCCATCATGTCAAATTTTATTCAAGGTGCCACACTCTGATCCCGATCAGATCCCCATATTTCATTGGTCAAACCCCAAAAAAAGGAGGTGGGAGGATTTAGGACCTTGGACAAAACATGTAACGAGGCCTTGGAGTGGAATGCAACATCAGACCCTGGTATTGACTTCCATTTGCATTTAAAGGTGCACCGGAAAAGGTTTTCTACTGTAGTGACTGCGGAAAGAACTGTTGAGCTCATTCAAAAGAAAAAAGGATCCATTTGATTTGTATCACAAACATTACAGTTTTGTAAACAACATTTCTGAAACTCCTGAGTTAAATCAGGTGCCATCTTGTTTGTGGGTAAAACACAAATATGATGTAGGATTGATCAAAGGCGCCAAACCAATTGTGATCACACCAAAATTCTTGTACAGGCCATGCAAAAATCAGTATTGATTGAAAAGAACTAAGCAGTTGATAGCATTAAACCAGTGTTTGAATCTCTCCTTAAAGCTGGAGTGATCATCCCATGTGGAAGATATCCTGTTCGGACACCAACTTTTCCTGTGAAGAAAAAAAATCAAGACATTCTAGACAACTTGATGAATGGAGATTTGTTCAGGTTCTGCAAGCAGTAAATGCAGCAGTCCATACGCACACTCCAAGTGTTCCAAATTCACACTTGCCTTGCTAAATCATTTAGCTGATAATGGTTACAAAGCCAGTCTGTCTGATCACAGCAGAGGGCAAACCCTCTCACCCAAACATAGTGAAGCCATCCAAAACATTCCACAATCAGAGACAATAAAACAGGTTATGAGGTTTTAGGCAATGACGTCATACTGCAGACAGTGGATCCCTAACTACGCTGAAACCGAGGCACCATTGGCTGCAATTGCTCATGGGAAAGGCCTCACAGCCAGAGATAAGGTAACATGGACACCGGAAACAGAGAAAGCTTTCGTTAACTTGAAATAGGCTTTGCAGTCTCCTGCCACTCTGAATGATTGCACAACTTCATCCACACAGACTATTGACAAGTGGGGGGAGGAATACATGACTTACACAAGAACATGGGGGACGACAGAGACCTGTAGCTTACTTTTCAACTCTTTAACTGCCTCAGAGAGGGCAGTAATAGCATCACATGACATTGTGGGGTATGCTGACCTCACCTTGCAGGTTCCTCATGCAGGGTTAAATGATTTTTCTCAAACGGAAAACCTCTCATCTGTTAACAGCAAGGTCGTTGAGATACATCACAGTTTTGCTTGGAATGTGTAACATTACTGTCAAAAGATGTAATGTTTTAACATTGCTACTCTTTACTCTCTAAATTGGCAAATTGGCAAAACAGTCAATATCTACACAGACAGTAGATATATATGGTGAGTGGTGCATGATTTTGGCAGCCTTTGGACCAATAGCAATTTCTTAACATCCATTGGGAAAACCCATTGCCCACCATACTTTGGTTGCTAATCTCCTTGATGCTGTCTTCCTTCTCACACATGTTTCTATCTACAAATGTGAAGTATACACTAACCATCATGATTTTGTTTCACAGGTGAATGCCAGAGCAGATCCTGTGGCAAAAGCAGTGCAAACAAAAACTGACTTTTCAATGCTTTACCGTTTTCTAGCTCACCACTAATACTCACAGCTGATTTTCAGAAATTGCAGGCCAGAAGCACCCAGGAAGAGAGACTCGCTTGGAAGAAAGCAGGATGCTCTTTCATCGACAAAGTCAAAGGAAACCTTGTCTGCCCAAATACCTGTTCCATCATTATGTGAAGTTGACACATGGCAAGAACCATGTGTCAAAAGGGGGTATGATGACTGAAAGTCGAAGGAATTCTCTAACTTCTCTAAAAATTTCATTTAAAATTAACAGAAACCAATAGAAGAGGAAACAGGAACAGCTTTAGTCCTTTTAAGATCCTCTTTGCACAGAGACAAATAATAATAAACTCTGGCAAGCCATTGCTTCATCTGGCTGCACTTGTACATGCTCTTCCCCCTATTAGGACAGAGAGAGCCAGAAACATTTGACCCCAAACTTTACATCGACTAATGGATTTGGGATGATTTGTTTTTAGTATTAGAAGATATATCCAAAGGTAGATGAGAGAAATTTGAGATTAAAAGTTAATTCCATTCAATCCTTATAGGTTAAAAACAAAAAAAATGAACATCTGCAATTTCAAGATAACTGGGCTCTAGTCAAGGAAGATTGTGTGCTAAGCCTCAGAACAGCTTCTTAGGACTAACACAGGAACATAGGACTAACACAGGAACATACTCTATGCACATTATGTACATGAATTAAAGTATTACAAATATAAACAAGAAATACCATAAATTCACCAAAAATACACGGATCAGAATATATATAATGAACAGCATGTGCAAAGATACTCTGAGTGCTGTCTCAGTTTTTTTTTACAGTGTGTTTTACAGCAGTGTTTTTTGCCATGTTAACCAGTATTCACATTTAGTATTTCTTTTCCTGCTTCCTTGCAGTCTACTGTTAGCATACACCAAACTGCTCAGCACATAAGAGATCGTGTAAAAACATAACATATTTCTCACTGAGAGTGAGACCATATTTTACATCAGACATGCTAATGGCTAAGAGCCTAGCACTTCTCTGCAGCAAATATGACCACTTCACAGTAAATTTAGCTAAAAATTTATAACATTGCATAAATGTGAACATAGAAATATAATGGCACTGATTCATATTGAAATAAAAGATACAAATAGTTCTGGATACGTGAATGCCTAACATTTGCTAGTATTGCTGCGCTAACATTAGCTACCTGCCAGTGCACTGCTAAAGAGCTTGAAAATTATGGCCTACTTACATGCATTTGTTTTGTTGCTGAGTACAGTAGTGTAAGAGACAGGGATTGGGCCTGTTAAAAGACCATTCCCCTGGGCCAGGATGAAATGTGTTATTGTGCAAACCTGTCCTTCATATATAGGTAAAGGATGCTCTCCCAAAGGCCACAGAACAGACGCTGCACGACTTGGAGCCAGGTGACTGGATCGTGGTGAAAGACCTGAGGAGGAAGGATTGGATTGGATAGCACGCCAGTGGAAACGGGGCCTACCAGATTCTCCTCACCATGGAAACGGCTGTGAAGATTGCGGAAAGGGCGACCTAGATCCACACCAGCCACTGGAAAGGAGTCCCTGAGCCCAGAGAGAGAGAACACCTCATCAAGCGTGCATTAGCATCAGTAAGTGAACCAACACCTTCCCCCACCTTGTGTTTGCGAGGGAAAGAGGGGTGTGGATTGTCAATAGGGCCACACGTTTCTCAAACTCACAAAGAGGCAGCACACTGATTACGGGGGTAGGTTTAGGTCACACTGCTAATGCAATGACACCAATGAACATCCAGTGGCCCTGGAGGGGTGGCAGATGCAGAGGAATAGAGAGCACATTCCTGCTCGCTGTCATCATCGTCCTGCCACTGCTTCTGTCTGAAGTTACACCTCAGTCAGCCCAAGAACAAGGTCACAGAAATTCCAGCAGCAGCCACACCGAGAAACCATTACACAGATTAAAGAGGGGACTGTTATCTGAGTTCACTCAGAATGCAACAAAACCTGAAGAAAACTCATGGTATGCAGTAGTCATGGTTGCAGCCAGGAAGATTACCAACGAGAGCTTCTACGTCTGCACACCACTTCCTCACAGGGTTGGTGCTTTGATACCTGTGACACCACGCCCACTGAATGTTTCAGAGGTCCTAGGTAATGGTAGCCTTCATCCTGAGTGCTCCCTATGCAGAGAGAGTTGTGGGAGACCTGACTGAGAACTTGAAGAAGTGCAACATCAGCATTGTGAACTACAGAATTTCAACTGCTAGATTCCGGAACATGACATATGTTATTTGGGAAAGTTGGTACTCTCTATCACCATACTCACCCATTTCCATGCTAATAATGTTCATTATGTTCTCCACACAGAGAGAAATGAGACGCTGATAGAATTCCATGTTGTTTCACAACTTAATGATTTGCTGCATGAAGAGAGAAGCCAAGACTCCGACTTCAACCACTGGGGCCTGTGGTCATGGTTGACCAAGGGAGGATGGAAAATTACACTGATGAAGCTTTTGACCCCAGTGTTTGTGTTCTTGGTAGTTATCGCCATTTTTACTTGTTGTGCTGTGCCATGCATTAAAGCTTTGATTGCTTCTGCAGTTAGAAACTCCGTGGGACAGTTCCTGGACCTGTCTCAGAGTGACTACTCTCACGGGTCTCTGGACTGGGTCTCACCATTTTAGTTTGATGATACTGAAGTTGTTTGAAAGAAACAATGATGCATTTAATAAGAAAAAGAAAATCAACTCTGATTTACTGTGTTTTTCATAATGATTTGAGCTAATGATTAGAATAAGAGAGAATGTTATGATTTGATATTCTTCAATAATCTTCAATAATTTTCATACTAATTTAGAGTAATTCACATACAAAAATTTCCTCAATGCTATTTTTAATCAACTTGGTAATGTACTCTTGTTTGAATCATCCTAACTAAATCTTAAGGTTAATAAATAATAGTGATTTGAGTAAAGGTAATTAGTGAGCATAGAATGCTCAAAGGGGGAAATTGTATTGGAAATTCTCAAATGATTCATGATAATTGTGATTTATTAATGATCTGTATTAATAATCTGTACTTGTACAATTGTGCCTTATAAAATTTCATATGCTCAGTACTTTTCCTCATCAAATAAGCTTACAGGGCACCTCGCCCCATCAAGGACAGGGGCTGATATGGGGCTGCACAGCTGTGTAATCTCTGACACCTTTCTCTCAGAGCTGTATTGTTGTGTAGTCTTTGGAAGATGTTTTCCTTTTCATCTCCAGACATAACCTTGCTTCTTTTTCATTTAACCTGTAAACTATTATACTCTGTGCTCATTGTGCGTCTCATGCTTGAGGAGTACAGTGGGTCCGTTTGCAAATGTAAGAATTAAACCTACAGAAAGACAACCGTTGACTCTGTGCTTTATTCAACAGAAGATTCCCATGACACTAGTAACACTAGTGAGAGCAAAATGTCCACTAGTTACACTAGTAGGGCTAATTTGTCTTTATTAGTGTAACTAGTAAGGCTAAAAGTCTCTACTAGTTGAACTAGTAAGCCTCAAAATGCTTACTAGTCACACTAGTTGGACTGAATGCAAATTAGGAGGCGGGGACTTGAACCCTCCTATTGGCTCTCCAACTAGAATCCCACCCCTCCAAAATTTAACCCTTCAAGGCCTGATAAGCTTTCACTCTTGCTAACTGCTGACTCCTAGCTCACTGTCTTTGCAGAGTAAAGCATGCTCATTGTCAGAGGAATTATATTTTCTATGAACAGCAATGAAACAAAAGTTATTTAATAGTTTTCCTGTAATGCTGATTTACTGCTTGCTTTATTTCTCCTTTTTGCCTCTGTAAAATAGAAACACAAAGCAACTGTATGTAGTCATTTACTATTGTGAGCAAGGTAAACAGAAAAGCAGCTCCTCCTGTTCGCTGCTGCTTCTTTTCTTCCTTTCAGCGGGGTCAGAGAAGATAAGAGGATCTCAATCTCTAATTCAAAATAAAATCCTACAACAGTTACAATGGAGCCTTTTTAAATGCTAACTTTGTAAGTAACCACATATAAATAATATACTATAGTATTGCAGATCAGTAGCATAACTCATTTAACATAATAAACAATAATATTAGAAAGAGCGACTGCTCTTTGTTTAAAAACCCCATAATAAACAAAGAGCAAGCCTACATCAGAAATATACATCAAATATGAGAAAATAATAAAATACAGGTCATAAAAAATTTATAATACAACAGGAAATACCAGTCTTTCAAGCACACACAAGGCCAGGAACACCAGCCAATCAAAATCCTCGCCCCCCCCTTCATTTGCATGCAGCCTACTAGTGGCACTAGTGACACTAGTAAGGACAAAAATATCCTCTAGTTACACTTGTAGGCATTTTTTGACCTTACTAGTATTACTAGTGAGGCTAAAAGCATTTACTTGTAGTACTAGTAAGCACAAAAATGCCTACTAGTAGCACTAGTGGTGTGTCCTTTGACTCTACAAGTACCACTAGTAAGGTTAAAAGTGCTTACTAGTACTACTAGTAAGCACAAAAATGCCTACTAGTAGTGTGTCTTTTGACTCTACTAGTACAACTGGTAAGGCTAAAAATGCTTACTAGTACTACTAGTAAGCACAAAAGAGCCTACTAGTAGTACTAGTTGTGCTAAATGCTAATTGGGAGGCGGGTAGAAGAGTGCATTGAGGCTTTCTATTGGCGCTCAAGTTTCAAATAAAAACAGACAAATCAGAGCTGAGGATTTTGTTATTTTCCCACCCACTTCATTTGCATGTGGCGCACTAGTATTACATGTTGGCCTGATGAAATTCAACTAGTGACACTAGTGACCGTACTGTACAGCTTACATGTTAACTAGTAAAGGCCAAAGTGGCCACTAGTGGCACTAATAAGGCGTTGTACTTGTAAGGTACTTGTAAGGCCCAAAATGCTTACTAGTAATACTAGTGCGAACATTTTTGCCTTACTAGCATTACTAGTGAGGTACAAAATGTGTTATTAGTAGTACTAGTAGGGGCAAAATGTCCACTAGTTGCACTAGTAGGAGTGTTTGGACCTTACTAGTGCTACTAGTACTACTAGTACTACTAGTAAGACAGGAACGGGGACATGGAAAGTGCCTTTTTTAAAACGATTGGTTGAAGTTTTGGCCAATCAGACTTATGCCGACATATATGGAATATGCCGGCTTTTGGCCATTATGTCCGGCGAATGAAATATGAAATATGCCAGATAAGTAGCCATATGTTACGTGACATATGAAATATGTTGACAACTGAAAGAATAAGTCTGAGATGGATAAAAAGCTTTCGAATCGGTGCAATATTGATCAAGAACAGTGTGCCCGATGCCTACCAGACTGCATTGACAAAACTGTAATTTTACCGAGCGCAACACAGGAGCTGCGCGAATAACCCGATCGGTTAGTTAGTTTGTCTTATTGTGTGACTTCCGGTGGTGGAAAAAGTGTTCACATACTTTACATAAGTAAAAGTGCCCCACAGTAACTTAACAAACTAACAAACCGAGGCGGCGGTACCTCGACAGCCCCTGTGTTCTGCTCGCTTAAATTAGCGTTTTTGCCAATGGAGTTTGGTGGAGACAAAAATAAAATAGCGACGTTCCTAGTTAATAAAAAGGTCTGTCTGTGTAGGAATTATGTCCATGATGTCTTCAGATAATTACAATAAAAATCTGAGTCTGTCAGAGACAAAACGAACCACTTGGCTTGTTTATATTAATCAGCTGTTCGCGGTGTCTGGGTTCACGGCTCGTGATCAATACTCCACCGATTCAATCAATTATTTACATCCCAAAACCTGATCCGAGTTCAAAAATAACGGTGTAATATACATTATGGTAGCCTATAATACAATGCTTGGTCATTTAACTCGGCTCCACTCTCATATTAATATTTAGCGGGAGTCCGACGTGTCTAAGCAGACATCCCATAAAAAATTCAGTCGTACTGAGTACTTTCAATAAATTGAAATCTGTTGGATCATAACGTTTGTGCGTTTGTGATTTAGGGGATTACAATGATACAGTCAGGTGTGTGACAGCGTGGACCCAGTCTGACTTTTATGCAGGACATTACGGTCGTAGAGGAATTTAAATGTGTAGGAGCTGATGATGCTGCAGAGCATCTTGCTCGTACAGCTGGTGACATACTGTACTTCCCTCTGTAAATCTGAGGGTCAAATTTGTAACCGCTCACCTCATATCAAACTCTGGTCTGATGAGATTATTATTGAACCCCCCCCCCCCGTCTCTCTCACTGTCTCTTCCCCACTTCCTCACTCTTTCTCTTCCTTTCTCTCTTCCTCTCTCTCTGTATTTAATAAATATAATATATAGTGCTGAGACACTAATTTAATTTATTAGTATGTCTGGATTAAAAAAAAACTCTGTATTTCCCACTAATATAATTAATAATGATTTGTAATTTATATAAATTTTTGAATGTGTGTTGTGTATTATGAATTGCCATTTCATAAAAATACCAGATAAAATAAACAAACACAGGTCCTGAATCAAGTGCTGCTAAAACTCAACGGTTAGTGCGGGCCCCAATAGCTCTACATCACCCAGTTTGAAAGCCGACCAATCAAAATCTTTGTCCCACCTTCCTCATTTGCATACAGCCTACTAGTGCAACTAGTGGACTTTTTGCCCTTACTAGTATTACGTCACTAGTAATACTAGTAAGGGCAAAAATTTCAATTAGTGGCACTGGTAGGGACATTTTTCACCTTACTAGTATTATTAGTGAGGTACAAAAAGTGTCACTAGTAATACTAGTAGGGGCAAAAAGTCCACTAGTTGCATTAGTAGGAGTGTTTTTGGCCTTACTAGTGCTAGTAGTTAGGTTCAAAAATGCCTAGTAGTGTAACAAGTAATACTAGTGTAGGCGTTTTTGCCCTTACTAGTTGACTAGTAACATACAATTTTTTTTACTAGTTAACTAGTGACACTGAATTTGTCTTACTAGTTAACTAGTAGAGTACATTTAGTCTCACTAGTAAGGCTTTATGCCGAACATGTACGCGACTTGAACAAACATGTAGGATATGTGTCGAACATGTTGGGCATTTTCTCTAACGAGTTGACACTTTGTCCGCACTAGTACACGACTAGGCTTAACTAGTGCGCACACTCAAAAAAGTGAATGAGGCGGGTTGTGCACTGTATATTATTTTTATGTTTTCAGTTTACTTAAAATACATGTTTTTGTTGATTTGAAATATTTTTTTCTAATAAAGTCCATGTAATTGTGCCTTTCGTTGTGTGTACAAAATAATTATGTGTTGGTTAATCACAAACCATTTAATCTAAGTGAATTATGATTGAAATACTTATTTCACCCGGAGGGTGGCAGTAAGAAGAAGATTCAAATGCTTCAGACTACGCATGCGCAAACTGGCAAAAATCTGGCGGTGGTTGCCAACGGTTTGTCTTGAGACTTGACTTGAGAGAGGTAGGAGGACATTTTCATCCATACTTATTGTAGTATTTTCATATTGAGCATGATTTAATTATGTGTATATGATACAATACTTATTCTAAATTTCCGAAGTCCGAAGTGTTCGTGATTCAGAAAGCAGTAGACACCATAACGCTACTTAACGTTAGGTCGGTCTGCTTTTATCCCGCCGACCCCCCCCCCCCCCCCCACACACACACACACACAGAGAGAGAAAGCGGTGACCACGCTTTTCTATATTAGCTTAACCAGGGAAATGTGGTTTGGTGAGTAATTTTACTGTCGTGTTCTATCCTTTATCACGCTTTACGGTATGCTTTTTGTCAAGAGTTTTTACCACAAATGGTGCCACCATACTATTTATACGGTCATGCATTTTGATAACTGTGATAGGCTATTGAAATCGGACTCTGCGACTCTGGCGGATCAATTATTATTATTAAGTAGGAAAAGTAGGTTTAAAGGAAATGTATCTCTTGTAGGACCCTGTACAAAGCACACCAATAATTAATCTGTTAACATATTTATATATTTTTTTTCTCTTTCTCTCTTTTTGTAATAATCATGTTGCAATATTTCAGGTCCTGATGAGAGAGTGAGTCCTGATTTATGCTTCCTCCTGTCTGCCCATTGCACTGTACTCGTAACAGGTATGATCACAACTAGCTACTTTAATTACTGTGAATTGAGTTGCCAGTATTTTTATGTTAAACATTTATTAGGTGACAGATTAATTCTCTTGCTCTCGTTCTGAATATGTGTTTTTGTTTTTTAGATTTCTATTTCTCTTTAAAACATGTAACGACCTACATTAATTTATGGATCCTGTTAACATGATGAATTTCAGATCCTGGGTGTGATAGCTGTTTCCTAACTCCACTCCACTGATTTGGTGTAGACGGCACTGCTGAGCTTGCCTGTGGTATGTTAACAGTTAGACTTTCTTTCTTAAAAATGTTTTACAAATTAAGTTTACTTTACCAATATATCCTGTGTGTTTTTGTCTGTTTTTGCCCCCCTCCCAGATTTGAATGTGGCAGTGTAAAGGTTGCAGTTCAAAGACCTCAACTAGAGGCCAGTTGCTTAAACATTACAGATTAAAACATCCCCATTATGGGCGCAGGCACCCATATCCTTGTCCATATAGTAGTTGTCCATGTACATCTAAGTCATGGAATGCGCTCAGGTCACATTTGTGTAGAGTCCATACTAGAGAAACATCACGGCAAACATTGACATGGGCGACATTCAGCTGTTGTGTTTGTGGGTTCTCTGAAGTTGCCTCTGAAAAGGAGTATTTCACTCATATAAATTTGCATCTCAAAGCCAATGAAACAGTCCCCTGTATGTTCAAGGGTTGTACATTTAGGACAAATATTTATGGGACATTTAAATCACATAGAAATAGAAAGCACCTTGGTTATTCTTACAGTGACTTTAAACCTGGAATAGTTACAGAAAGAGACAGTTTTGAAAGCTCAAGTGTTTCAGGTGAACATGGAGACAATGAAGAATCAGAAGAAGCCCAGCTTGAAGTGCAGTCTAGTTTTCAGAGAGACTGCTCAGAAAATCTTGAGAAGATGATAGAAGAGAAACTTGCAGCAGTGTTGCTTAAGCTGGAAAACATACTCCATGTTCCCAGTAATGCAGTTGATGAGCTTTTACATTAATACTCTCCCTCTGATTCAGAATCTCCTCGATCACATTGGCCCACAGAATTCCAAATTCCAAAGTTTTCATATGACGTGGAGATGCAACTTCGAAGTGCAAACCAGGACTTTGTATCATATGGAGTTCTTCTGACCCCCGGTCATAAACTTAAATCAGACATCTTGGAAAGCCTGGCTCAGGAAATCATCAAGTTTAAGGCATACCCCTCAAACTTGGAAATTGAAATCTGTTGCTGAAGCTTTAATCAAAGCACATCCATGTTTGAGAGAACAGGGATCCTTCAGTGGTTTCTACGGCTGGAAAATAAGCCTTAAGTATAAGATGGCAAACTATAGGACAAAACTTAGAAACTTAGGGTGCCCAGAACTGAGTATCAATTCCCTCAAGCACAAACCTGCAGATAGATGTCAGCCTGCCTACGATGTCAAAAAAACCGAGGAAAGCCAAAAGTAAATTTCTGTCCTCCCTATCCTGCTGGAGAGACCCAGGACAGCCTTGAAGGGGAAAGATTGGCATTGTTATCTGAGGTCAAGAAGAGACACAATGATAAAGTTGTCAAAGAAAAGATGTCCAAGACCTTCGCATACAGAAGGCAGGAGGTCGTCAGAGACAAGCCCATGATTGCAGAGTTCAAGATCAGATGGCCAGGACTGTCACTGTGGCAGAGGTATGAAATGCTTTTTAAATCAGCTACAATCAGTCAGCATTTTTTTTGCAATTCTACTATATTGGATAGTGACAGTGGTAAAGACAGGGAGGGCAGGGGAGAGGGAGTTGTAATGGCTTCCAGTCACATGGGAATGTTAATCATTTTGTGTAAAAATGGAACAGTGTAAATGCTGTTATATTACAGCACAGGCTGCTTTTTGTACATTCTTGTGAGAGTATGTCTGTTTTAAATGTGAAATGTTTAATAGGTATGTTTTGAATTGCGTTTTCAGGTGGAAGCAGAATTTGTGAGGATCACTACTGGTCCCTTGTGTCAAAGTTCCATGCACAGCTTGACCAACACACTGCCCAGCTCATCAAAAGTGTTCAAGAAGAAAGGAGGCTCTGTAGGACTAACATCAGCAGGATTTTGGTCCCAATCACACAGGTATGTTTTGCTATCAGTAGTGAACAATATGGAATTATAAATTGATGTTGACTAAGTCAGTTTTGATAAGTATACTGACAAGTTAACAGTCAGAATAATATTTCAGTATTTTTTTCTCTCTTTAGAATGAAACTGTTGAAAAGAGGAGGGAGTGCATCCTCAGGGCACTTTGTATCTACCTGAACGAAGACCCAAACATCCTCTTCAAAGAATACCTGGTGGGTAATTTTAATAGTTTAGTTTTTACCTGTAATAAATCAAATCTTGAATAACTAATCTTGTTACTTAACATTTGCATGGAATCAGTTTCTTTAAAATATAAATATGAATAAATAATAATAATATAAATTATTATTATTAAATATTTTTACACAAATAGCACTTTTTAAGTATCATGCTATTTTCATTAAAAGGAAACCTGAAAGACAAAAGTTAATCTTTGGAATTTTTACAAAATCTGTGAATTTAATAGATTGGTTGTGTCCTTTCTTTCTCCCCTATGTAAAGGATACTGATGGCACTGCTGTACAGAGGGAGCTTGAGCAACTTACCCTTGGCATCTACATCATCAAAGTTGAGGGAGGTGATGCCACCACTCCTCCAAACTGATGTTGGAATAGTGATCGGAGGGTGTTGAAGTTCTACATGACTTGGGAGACGTCACCTCTGCATGTGCTCTCTTAATGGGTGTAATATACGCACTGAACCTCAGTTATCCTAAGGAACTGAAGACCTTCTTTGAAGTACTTCAAAAGCTCTTCCTTCAGCTGGATGCTGGCAGACTCTCAACCAAGGTACAGATGCTCAAGAACAAACTGTATCAATGAACTAAACATTGATTTGGATGCTGAATTGGAAAAGTTTTGGAAAACCAGTTGCACCCAACACGAGTTCTTGTTTGTTTATGTAGATATTTAAACTCATTTATAACCAGCTAAGAACTCCTTGTAGTGGCTGCAACACGAGCTGACATGCTTGTAAAAATGTTAATAGCAGTTTTTCCAAACACTACTAAATTAAAAGGTTGACAGCAGCACTTGTGTTGTTATAGTTTGACTATTATGCTGTTTCAAAAAAATTGAGGACTACCAAGCTTGTTATATTGTTAGACAATAAACTGGCAAATCAGGGATGCTTTGTTGGATGTTTCATTTTTTTTATGCTGCATCAAGGTGGTTTATAACTGCTAATGTTGGGTAAACGATGTGACAAAAACACAAGTTGACATGTTTGTTAATTAACATTCGGGGTATTCCCTCCACAATATTAAAATGAAAAGTAGATAGCAGCACGTGTGTTGTTATGGTAGATTATTATGCTGTTACAAAAAAAAAAGAGAACTGCAAGCCTGTTGGACTGCATAAAAGCAGTTTACAACTGTTGGTGTTGAAAGCATGCTGCACCCTAATGTTTGTTTAAGGGTTTTTATTTTGGACCAAGTGGCAACAAAATGTTAAATGAATATGGTGGAATAAAGGAAATAACAAAAATATGTTGGGTATACCAAAATTCATTTGTGTGGAACCTGTTGACAAACTAGAATTAGGTCACACTAATTAGTATAAAATAAATTGGATGAAAACCTATTTTAATAAAATTGAACTTAAATGTATTATTTTACACCTACGAATAAAATATATGTTTAAAGGACAAATGTAAATTATATGCCTGTAAATATATTATTTATGTCCACATAAACATAACTGAATTTGATTGGATAAAACTTAAATATCTCTTGTTGAACAGAACTAATTTTATCTAGTTGGCGTCCATTTACATTGTGTTAATGTAATACAAGTTTTCTTAAGTTAGATGACCTTAACATTTTTGCTTTTAACTAACATTATACACTTTCGTGGAACCTGTTGACAAAATAAATTTAATTAAAGTCAATGTTTCATTTTTTTGAGTGCAATTTTTGTTTAACATGTCGACGACTAAAGCGCCACTAGTTGACGACTGAGGTGCACTAGTCGACATCTGCACGCAACTAGTTAACTAGTAACAAAACAAAATTACTGATCACAACACGACTCTTGATTGGTAATCTGGACGCCATAAAATGAGATTGATCCATCAACAGTGCTGTGTAATACTGCCAGCTGAAGGTCCAGGTTAAAACTACAAGGTGGCAGCAAACATCAGGAAGCGCTGACTACGGTGCTACTCTGCTCCTGGCGCCATGAGCAGTACTTCGCCAGACTCAGCTATAGAAAGTGGTTTTAATAATGTTATTCATCGTGTATGGACCATCATCTACGTAAATTTGTTTACGTCACCTGACTCCGGACTCCGGAGACCGTTGAACGGACAGTGTTGGCAAAAGGTAATGCGAAAGATCATGTTATGATGATATTTTTTCTTTTGCTTTCTTAAGGGATTTCTCAAGCATGCGCAATTTAACTGTATTTTATTTACTGATTTTGTTTTTTCTTTGTTCTAGTTACGTTTTTGTATTTAAGATTATATGTAATAAAATAATATAAATAATATAATGTTGTGTTAGTGGCGGGGTTTGGGGGTAAGTCGTTTTTTGGTGGGGCGCGGGGGGCGGGGGTGCTCGCTCACTAAGCTCAGAATTATCAAATGCTGTCTCTAGTGAACGGAGATGAGATTTCAGCCAAAAACTGCTGTCTAGTGAAAGGAGAGGAGGAAGTCAAATCTCATTCACGTTACATGAATATTGGTCAAATTCTATTGTTCATGTACAGTCGGGATGTATGGAAACTCTGAGCGCCGAGGGGGATCTTTTTCCCTTCTGTGGACTCACAGTGAGTCCCGCGTCTGCAAGTCCTCCTGTCCCGGCTTCTGCTCACAGTGAGTCCCGCGTCTGAAAGTCCGCCTGTCTCGGCTTCTGCTCGCTCACTAAGCTCAGAATGAAAAAAATTCTGTCTAGTGAAAGGAGAGGAGAAAGTCAAATCTCAGCCAATTTAATAAAA